>NC_141060.1:3390000-3432500 GCF_041138505.1 Cibotium barometz | reverse complement strand
GCAAGAAGTCGCGTTAAGCATGTTTGCGTAGAAAAATAGCTTGTGCGTAAACAAGAAGAATAAGAGCAACTTGCAGCCATAGCCATCAGCAGGAGATCGCCATTGCCATCGTGCTTGTCCTCGGACAGGCAGAGAAGCTCGAACACGATTGCTCTGTGTACTATTTAGCACAACCAGCTGGAGGAGCTTGCACACAAGTGCACATAACAGAGCGAACAAAGGTCTGCATAAACAGAGAAGGAGAAGCGTAGATACAGAGCTAGGAATTTGCTACACTTTTTGAAGTGCTCTCTACCGGCCTTCAAGCTCTGCTAAAGGAGATAGGAAATCATATGAGGTGTAGCTCAACAGAGCTCTGCAGAGAGTGTGAGAAAGGAGATACAATTATGCAAAACTAAACAGACAGCAAGAGAAGAAGAGGACTTTCAGCAAGTTAAAGGTCACCATTGAACTGGCACAAATAGCCGACTATGGCGGACTTGGAACAATGCAGATCATGAGCAAGAAGGAGACTTAAGTGGTCCTGTGACTGCCAACACCTACAGACACATCGTTACCGTTCATGGCTTGGCGCTGCAAAAAGAAAGTGGCGCATTGAAGTTTGGACAACTTAGCAAGTTTGCAAAAATTACAGGTCGACCGGCTAAAAAAAGGTTAGAGTTGAAAGGTGGGTGCCCGATGTGGTGCTACGTGGCAAGTCGCCCATGTGCAAGTTGCAAACTGTAGTTGCAGTACCACGTGGAGCCCAAGCAGTGCCTTACTTCAGCTGCCAGCACCGCACCGGTTTTGTCGTGAGTGAAGAATCTCTACACACCTCCTGAGTTTTCTTTTTCTTTATCCGTCCTTCTCTCTAAGCACACACTTAAGAGTGGGGCATAGTTTTTTACAGTTATGATAGCGTCACACCTACTGCTCTGATAGCGTCAACAGGTGCTCTTGCCTCTAAGCCATGCTCCTAGAGCCTCTGAGCCATGCTACACATCCTTTGAGCCATGCCACTGAGCCTGCGCTCTTGCCTCTAAGCCATGCTCCTAGAGCCTCTGAGCCATGCTACACATCCTTTGAGCCATGCCACTGAGCCTCTAAGCCATGCTAAGCAACCTTCGAGCCATGCTACTAGGGCGTCTAAGCCACACAATTGGTACCTTAAATCGTACTGAACCTTTGAGTTCATTGGTAGTCCATGCCATGAGTCAGTTTCATGTACCTACCTTCTTTTGTTATCTTGCCATGAGTTGAACATTGTATGGGTTTAGACATTGCCTGATTTTTAGGTGAGACCTTCCCTTAGTTCTCACCCATGTTTCATCTCATAACTTCAGTCACCTATGAGCTGAAGGGGGGTTTGTTAGGTTTTATTCTCACCTTTATGGGAAACTCCTCTAGCTCATATCTTATCAACTCATGACCTAAGCCAGTAGGTCATCCATGATGTCAGCCTTGAGGTGAATTGGCCTATATAAGTACCCTCTTTGTACTCATTTCTAAGCAATCATTGTGATAGTGAGTTCTATCTATTGTTTTGAGTCCTGCACTCTCTCTCTCTCTATCCCCCCCCCCCTTGTGCTCCACCATGGTCTCCAACATTCGAAACGTATTTGCTGCCCACAAAAAGCACGTGTGCAACAATATGAATTCAAGAGCTTGTTGCATCCTTGCTTTTGTGTATCGTCCTAAAAGAGCAGCCTTTTTGCCAAAAGTGAGGTATTTTTTGCATATAAAGTGTCTTGATCAGCTTTAATTGAGTGCTCCAATTCTCATTATCCAAGAATTGGGACTTGAATTCTTGTATTTGTGCCATGATCTTTTCATACCCAACCATGTAGATTACTTCTATAGAGATGCCACTTGCTCTTTAGTAGGACTTGAATTAATGACCACCAAAATAACACAAATGCTAAGTTTTGACTGCTCTAAGAGGGCTAATCTATGCCTTTGTGAAATCAAAAATACAAAAGAGAACATGAGATTTCAACAAGAGGAATGTATTGCATGCCAGACTCATTTCCTCTAGACCCATACGAAGATAAATAGTGGGTGCACCATGTGCAACCATCAACACTTGTACCACTCATGTTGAGACACTTTTGTAACAAGGAGGGTAACAGTATAGATATTATTAGAACAATAGCCATTATAGAGGAAAACAAAAGCAACAATGAGGGTAAAGTTTAACCAGTAGGAGCTATTTCTATCTGTGGCATATCCAACTCAAGGAGTAGCATGGATGATTTGAAAGTGATAACTTGCATTAGGATAATAAATTTTTAGATAACGAGCTTGAAAAATTAAAATCCTACTAGGAAGGAGCAAAGTGATCACACTTAACCACTGTAAGAAGTAGTTAAGACAAAAGTAATTTGGTTGCCATGCAAGAAGTTTATAGAAGAAACAAGGGAGCCAAATTGTGCTTATGCTAAAGGCTAGAGTATAAAATTTGCTCCGCATAAGAACATTGAACCTACTAGAGGAAAATGACAACAAGCTTATAAAAGGAAAATGCTATAATCCCTTGCATGCAACAACATAAATATTAAGAGAAGATATAAAAAGGCCTCTTTTTGGAAGAATAGAAGGACAAGGCAAAGTCTTAAGTTTCTAGCTTTGAGATTCTAAGAAACAAAAGTGTGTAAGGAAATAAATACAAGACTACAAGAAAACATGCCAAAAGCCTACCATTGAAAAGGAGAATGAAAAGGACTCTAAGGCCTTTGTCACATACACCACCAACCCAAGGTTCACATAGTAGACCCTTGCAAGAGGTGTTTTGCAGATTGAGGAGGGCCAAGTAGCGACAATGCCACACACACAAGGGACCCTTTGCTTACAAAAGCTGGCAACATGTTAGCTTTTTAATAGCATGTTGCTTGTTGAGTAGAGAAGTGGGTGTTGGACAAGGGGAGTATGTCGGCCATAGTTCTTAATAAATTGGGTCATAAGCTCAACAACCAAGTGAGCAACATGTAGAGTGGGCAAGTGGTGTGTGCAATAGCCTCAAACTCTCATGAGGATCTTGATTAGGATGTAGGATGAACATGGGTTGGACATTCGGGGTGTGGGGCTAAAATCTTCTTCTTCTCTATCAAAGCAAACAGATAACAAAATAATTCAAAATAAAATGCGAGTACTAGAGTATTATGTACAAGTATTCCATGGTGTAAAAACATTGTGATAATATGAGCTGGCATGATAAGTATACCATAAGGGTTGGACATTTGCGGTGTGGGGCTAAACTCTTCTTCTTCTCTATTCAACCAAAGAGATGACAAAATAATTCAAAATACAATTTGATTAATAGAGTAAACACACTCTGAAGATGAGCAGCTGGCATGATAACTATATCTATACAGGATTAACCACAACCCCACCTCCCTCCATGTGGGCAAAGGAGGTAGGACTATTTCAAAATAACCACTCCTAGTTGTATGCATTCAAGAGCGCATCTTGAACCTCCAGAGAGTGTATCTAAAATTCCTTTAGCACCCCATGCCGGGAGTTGCAGATGTAAAGGTGTGTTTGCTATAGGTTGAGCCATCTCTCCAAATCTTCCCACAAAGATCTTGCCCAAAGCCTATTGCTCTAATACCATGTAAGAATTGCAAATTGCGGAAGCTAAAATCTTAATAGACAAGAGATTACACAATGCATATTGAGAATACAAAATTTTGATTACTGTAAGCAAATTCAATAGATAACTGCAGCTTCCCAACTGCATGCTTCTGTGAAGAAGCTTCAATAGCTGATAAGATATTAATAATAGTTTTGCCTGTGTTTATCTGTGTGTGCTCAGGTTTAGTAGGCACAAATGCAAGACAAAATCAACAATGACTAGCACATACAACCCCTAGAAAGAGGATAATTCAAATTTCAAATAGTCGCTCGCTCCAAAGCCCATTAATGGACTTGCATTTCCAATGCAGCCCCGACAGCGCAAAATCCCGATGGCTACTTGGTGGCCACAAAATACTCGCCACACGGCACTCCTCGGTGCTACCCCTCGCTTGGGTTTACACTTTTTGTAAACCTAGCCCAAATGCCTCATGGACGGTTGAGATTGCCTCTTTAATCGTGCCCCAATTCCATGCTGTTGATCCCATCTTGCGAATGTGGAGATAATCCTTAGGATGGACCAGTCTTTATTAAATTATAGACATTTTAGGTATACATCCCGACGTTTAAATAAGAAATTGAGAGCATCTTACAATTGTGAGCCTAATCAAAGAAAATGTATTTTGTTCTTTCATTGGTTATATATAATTTTTCCTACACTAAGAAAGATCGTAATAATAAGGTTGAAATCCAAATGTGTGTGTGTGTGTGTGTGTGAGAGAGAGAGAGAGAGAGAGAGAGAGAGAGAGATTGCTTTGTAAATACACTTAATGATTGCATTGCCAATACTAAAACAGGGATAAGATATGAAGCTTCTACAATACAATCCATTTCTACTTGAACTTTAAAGTGCCAAGCTTTCAAGCTAAATAGAAAATAATAAGAGGAAGCTTGTGCGAGATATTCCATTGGTTGCTATTTACACGAAGTTTACTACCTTCAAAAGTTAAGGTAGATCCAACAATAATCAATAAAACACGAAAAGAATCGACGATTTAGACAACTATCAATAAGATAAGTAGCATATACATACACAAGAATTCCAGAGGGCGGTCTTGACTGCTGAAGGCCAGAGGGCAATCGTTAACTGCTACTGTTGTGGCCCAGTTGAGAGAGATGTTGCTATGGGTGAGAGGGTTTGCTGCTGCACCTGAGGGGTTGTGGGTGATTGTGACTGTGGAGGGAGGTCGAGTTGCTTTCAACGGAGAACCTGAGGAGCCTTTGCTTCAAGAGGGAACATGCTTAGGTGAGGTTTGTCTGGCTAGGAGTCAACTTCCAGCAATAAGCTACCCGGCTATGGGTGGTCATCCGCTCTCATGGTACAAGTTGATTTTGATGAAGTTTCAGCTCTTGTGCATGGCTATTGCGATCCCAGGTGCAATGGATGGATCCATGGGGTAATGGATGAATTTGTGTTGAATGATGTTTGGGGATGAAGACGGTGTGTTTTGGATGATGTTGTTTTATGTTGCCTTCGGGCTTTAGAAGGGCATGACTCCCTTGAAGCTTGATTTTTAAAGCATGTTAAGCATGCATTTCACTTATAGAATGTTTGAGATCCCTTGTAAAAGCATGTAAGCATGCATATCCCTTGTAAAAGCATGTGTAGCATGCAAGTCCCTTGTTAAATCATGTAAGCATGCAAATCCCTTGTAAAGCATGTGTCGCATGCAGTCCCTCCTTGTTCGTCTATTTGAGAAGGGGTCTATGACATTGTCCCCTTTTTTGTGATCCTCACTACTTATTTTTCTTAATGCAATTTTCTTACTTTTTCGAAAAAATAAAGTTCCTAGAGCATGAAATACCTAAAAAAGAAGATCCAAACCATAGTACAACAAATTAGGTAAGGCAACTTTTTTTCCAAGGTGATAGCTTCGGTGCAGTGACGAAATGCACAAAATCTCCAATACAGAGGTGCCAAGCTATCGTATACTGCACCGGGTTATTGCTTTCAGGCTGTTTTCACACACACAAACTTGGCCGACGGACACGTTGACGAGGTAGCTTCACAAAGAATAATCGAAAACGTGTCAGGTGGCTCTGCCCAGCTCAAGCACTACGCACATGAGCTTGCAAAAACCAGTGTGAGCTAGCAGGAATTTGCTCCCCGCCGGGCTTTGCAAGCAAAAAAACACCATGGACTAGCCTGCCTTTGTTCAATTGAAACCCAACAAGGGTTAATTTGGGTTGCGGCCGCGGCTCTAGTGTGACACACTAGTGCGCGGGCTCTGTGCCTCGTTATCTCTGTATTTCGATCTGCGTGCTCTGCTCTCTCTCTCTCTCTCTCTCTCACACACACACACGCACACGCCCACCCACCCACCCACCCACCCACCTCTCCATCCTTGTTTTTCTTGATGATGACTAAGAGTAAGGTATGGCTTCCATAGTGTTCACTGCTAGTTGAAAGCTGTGAAGGCTTCCGAGGGTGCTACAGAAAACGGCTGAGAATATGGCAGCACGATTGAGAAGTAGCCAGAATGCCTCGGAAGGCATTGTGGACCAAGTATTTCAAAGATCCCACACAGTGGTGGGACAATCGAATCACAAAGGTCATTGTGTGCGTGGGTGCTCCTTCACAAAACACCACAAGAAGTTTGACACCAAAATTCTCACGACTCTGATTACGACAACATCGTGAGCTTCTGCAGGGGAGGCGCCACATACCAAGCTAAGTTGGGGGCTGCCTGAGCGGCGCACCTAGCTAGGTACGTGGAAGCTCATGATGTTGAATACTATCAGGGAAAAGAGAAGGTAAAGTGGTCTCTTTCCCACAAGGGCAAATCTTTGTCAATGTTGTCTTCCCTCTGCTTGTTGTTTCTGTGTTGATTTGCTTTGAGACAGTTTCCTCCTTTCCCTTTTGACAGAACCCCAGATTTCAAGCATAAAATTACGAGGGAGTCTCTGTGGAAAGAAATTCATAATGAGATTCTCAGACAAGGGCTTCTGAAAAAAGACGTTGTGCTTGGCACTGCTCTGGTGGGCATGTATGCCAAATGTGGTGCACTTGCCAAGGCACAACAGGTTCTTGATGAACTTCCTATCCAGGATGCAGTTGCTTGGTCCGCATTGATCGCAGGATACTCACAACAAGGGCTGGGTCAGGAAGCTCTTAACGCCTTTGAACGTATGAAACACGAAGGCTTCTCTCCTGATGCAATTACCTTCATTTCTGTTTTGAAGGCTTGCAGCAGCATTAAAGCGGTTGACAAAGGCAAAGAAATTCATGATGCAATCGCCCAGGGTTACTGAGAAAGGATGTCGTGCTCGGAACTGCTTTGGTGGACATGTATGCAAAATGTGCTATGCTTGCAAAAGCACAGCAAGTGCTTGGTGAGCTTCCTTTCGAAATGTAGTTTCTTGGAATGTACTCATTGCTGGATATTCTCAACAGGGGCAGGGCGAGGAAGCGCTCAAATGTTTCGACCGGATGAAACAAGAGGGCTGTTCTCCTAATGCAGTCACCTTTGCTTGCATATTAAAGGCATGTGGCAGCATAGGAGCAGCTGACAAGGGTAAGCAGATTCATGATGATATTGTAAGTCTGGGTTTGCTGCGAAAAGATGTCGTGCTTGGCAATTCATTAGTTTACATGTATGCAAAATGTGGTGAGCTTGCAAAAGCAAGGGAGGTTCTTGATGATCTTCCTGTTCGGGACGTAGTTTCTTGGTCTGCGCTAATTGCAGGATATGCCCAACAGGGGCATGGTGAGGAAGCGCTGAATTGTTTTGAGAAAATGCTATGTGCGGGCCTAGCTCCTGATGCAGTCACTTTTGCTTGTGTCTTGAAGGCCTGTGGCAGCATTGGAGCGATTGACTAGGGCAAACAAATTCACGATAAGATTGTCGATCAGGGGTTGTTGGGAAAATCGGTTGTGCTTGGCACTGCTTTGGTGGATATGTATGCAAAGTGTGGGGAGCTTGTAAAGCACAAGAAGTATTAGATGAACTTCTTATTCAAGATGTATTCTCTTGGAATGCATTAATTGCAGGCTATGCTCAACAGGGGCTGGGTGAGGAAGCATTGAGCTGTTTTGAGCGGATGCTACAGGTTGGCCCCTCTCCGGATGCAGTCACCTTGAGTTCAGTGCTAAATGCGTGTAGTCACTCAGGTCTAGTGGATGTGGGTCAAATATATTATTCAAATATGGAAAGTAAATTTGGCATCGCACCAGACATAGAGCACCATACCTGCATGGTTGATATTTTAGGCCATGCAGGGCACTTTGATAAGGCGATTGCAGTTATTAAGCAGATGCCATCTTTCGACCATTCCCCACTTTGGTCTGCTCTGCTGGGTGCATGTCGAAAATGGGACAATGTGGAGCTCGGTAGATGGGCCTTTGAACATGCAGTACGGGTGGACAAATATGATGCTGCATCTTATGTCTGTATATGGCTAATATCTATTCAGCTGCTGGCATGCAGGAGGAAGCAAAAAAGATTGAAGCCATGAGATGGAAAAATTCTGCACGGAAGATTCCAGGATGAACTTGTTGGGTTGAGGCAAATGGAACTATACATTCATTTGTTGTTGGGGATAAAAAGCATTCACAGAGCAAAGATATTTATTCAAAGCTACAAGATATTGCCCTTAGAATGCCACAAGAAGGTTATTCGCCACGATTGCATTGGGTGTCACAAGATATCCCTGACAGTGCGAAGAAGGATCTACTCTGTGGGCATAGTGAGAAATGGGCCATTGCGTGTGCCCTTATCAATACACCTGAAGGGGCAACTATACGTGTTGTGAAGAACTTGCGGATTTGTGGTGACTGCCATGATGCTATATCACTGATATCAAAATTAGAGAAGCGCAAAATTGAGGTTCGAGATGCAAATAGGGTTCACATTTTTGAAGATGGAAAGTGCTCATGTGGGGATTACTGGTGATGGTAGAGCAGCAGCTTCAACCGACTCTATTTTGAAACCTAAATTGCTGCTGTTGCCTAATGCCAGCATAGTTGTGATGGTACGGAAGTACGGTATGGTACGGTATGATATGGTGTCCTTATAGTACTTTATAACTTATATCGTACCATACGCACGAAAGTACGGTGTACTCACCGTACGAATGTTATCGTAAGCCGCAACAACTATGCCTAACGGGTAACTTCTTCATACAGCAACCACATAATTTATGCACATGGGTGAGAAAGTATGTTCAATGTATTGTATTCTCCTGCCCACTTAATTACATGAATTTTTTTGGAAAAGAAGTTCTGAAGTTTTTCAACTTAAACTGTAGACTTGGAGCCAAGATTCAATTTGAGAAGTCAAAAAGTTCAGAATTTTTAGTTTTTGGTACAAGCATGTTCCGTCTTGAAACACCATTACTTTTGTTAAGTCTTTTGGTTCGAAGTGCTATCCTAGTTTGCCCTTTCTTGTACACCGTTTGGAAGTTGCACAAGAATCCACTAAGGCCCAGATTTATACCAGCTTCTTGTAATACATCTCTTTTTTTTTTTTCTCCGAGAAAAGAGAATTACTATTAAAAACCACCTCAGGGCAAGACCCAGGGAAAAGACTTAGGTAGTCCCGGGCTCGAAGCTCTTAAGGGACTGCCTGATTACAACTTCAATTTACATTTGATCCTATCGGATCTTCTAGGCTGCTTATTAGGCGGCACATTACAAGATTCTAACAAAGCAGGAAATAATTCCTTATAGGAGGAACTGTCTCCAGTTGTACTAGTGTTGACAAGCTCCTGCAAAGGATCCAAGCTCGAGGAAGGTGGGTGGGCTGAAGTAGGGGGAGTCTCTAAGGGGTCTTTCTTCTGTAAACCAGCAAACAACTCGGTACCTCTGATCTCCGAGCAAGTCTTCTCCTCTTCTTTGCCTTTCTCCTTCTCGCCTTCTGTGCTTCCGATCTGTTCTTGCCTTTACTACCCACTGTCTCTGCACTTGGTTGAGGTTGTGTCTCCCTAAATTGTTCTGTCACCTGTCCTTGAGAATGCACTTTTCTAGTGCACCCCGTCGCCATATGACCTTTCCGCCCACAAACAAAGCAATGGCCAGGGAGCCCTATGAAGAACTCTCCAAAAAATGTCTCCCCCGTGAATACACGGGATAGAGACAAATTGCGGAGGCTCCTTCACCAAAGAGGGTGATAGCTCCAACCTCATCGAAATAGTCTTGTCCTCATCTGGCTCCATGCTATCACCCACAATATAGTCAAGACTGCTCCCAATTTCTTGTAAATATGGCCTGAACTTTGGGAGAAGTCCTGGAAATCTTGCTGTAACTACGAGTCCAGCATCCATACGTGCAATGTCCATGCCCTGTGTCCATCTGTCTAGAAAGCCCATTGCTGTGTGGAAGTCCACGACTTCTAGTTGGATTTTGAATGACTCAGTAGGAGTTATACCTATCATTATTCTTGGAGAGGTATGTTGAGAAACCTTCTCCTTAATGCATCCAAACCCTTGATTTCATAGGCTTGTACACCAAATTGAATTTGGATGACTAATGGAGAGAATAAGGTCTCTTATTACAAACGTTTTTCCCTATAGATTTGATAAGGATAGATGCAAAGCTTTGCTAGTAGAAAAATCAGCTTTGCATTTTGATTTTACGTGGTTAAAAAATAAAAAAAATAGATATAGATGTGAGTAAATGTTCAGAAAATTCTTTTCATTGTTTGGGTTTTAATTTTATTATTTGGTCAATGTAAAATTTCCATCTTTTTCTAGAACAGAGATTCTACTATTAGTTAACTAAAAATGCCCAAAGGCTACAATCTTCCCCTACTCGGGAGGGAATAGTACAAGGAGAATGCATCCCAGAAAAGAAACTCACCCACCATCACCATCACCCTAGGATAAATCATACAATATGGGGGGGGGGGGGGGGTTGCGCTAGCGCACTGATCCCTATGTTTGGGTGACAAATGGACCCTTCCTCCAGAGATTGATGAAAGCCTGGTGCATTCGTTGCATGCTATTGGAGCTCCCATGTAGGCGATTGTATTGGCCCCATAGTGTGTGGATGAGCTCGTCCAAAAATCCCGAATGGTCTCTGGAGGCGGAACTGGCCATCCTCACAAGTCGTGGTGCATCAAGCTCGCCAAGTTGCCAATCAGGTCCCATCTCAAACATCTCTCTCCACTCCATTAAGCCAAGTTGTTCAACCCCAAGTGTCACCAATTGGCCGACCATTTGGTCCATCTCCAGATTTGTGTCTCGTTCACTTGAGGCCAGCAGGCCGGTGTCTCATGTGAAGGGGCCAGTATTTTTGCATAACATGGACAGGAGCCAGACTGGTGCCACTCGTGTGTTAGCAGGATGGTGTCGTATGGACGGGAGCCAGACTGGTGCCACCCGTGTATGACCTGGACTGTGTTCTATCCATGGGATTGTCACGCCATGGAAGAGCACTGCAGTATTTGTGCCGCGTTTTACCTATGGGATTGTCACTCCATAGGGAGGCTCGTGCTTGGATCTGTGTCTTACCTATGGGACTGTCACTCCATAGGAAGACCGGGATTTATGTTTTCTGTCGTGCCATCATTGTGCCCGACAGAAATGTTTAGTACTTGTTCCATGAACGGGAGATATGTCCATGATACTGTTTGCACATGCATTCATGATTTTGCATGTCTTGTATTCTTGTGTTTGCCTGTTTGACATGCCACTTACTGAGCGGGGACGCTTGCCAGTGAGTTGTGAAGTTTGCTCTGTTTTCTGACGAGTTTTGTTGCGTGTGAACAGGTGGTAAGTGTATTGCACTTGTTTATTTTATAGCATTCTTTTTAACCTTTGTTTTTATAAGGTTGCAAGTTCACACTCATTAATGAGTGGGCACCCTCCCCAAATATTTCTTGGTGTCCTTGGTAGGGTGGGCACCCACGTTTGGGTCATGGTGGGTAAGGGAACCCCTCATGTGAGTGGGGGTGGGTGCATGGCCACCTACCCACCCCCCACCTTGGAACCTTGGGAACTGGCCGTCTCCATGCAAGCTAGGGGGGCCGGCCAGCTGTTGGATGTGTATCCCTCTCCAACGCTAACATATAGGTGACCTTTTCATCCGGTTATCCCACCTTGCATTCGACTGTGCAGGCCACGTTCTTCATCTTGCCCTGCAGCAGTCGGCTGTTTTCTTGCCCTGCAGGTGGCCATGAGCAGAACCTCGCTCCTCTCTGGCCAGCAGCAGGCGGCTGCGCCCAGACACAGGCAGCTGCGCCCGGCGGACACCTCTCCACTTTGCAGGTGGCTGCGCCCAGACACCTCTCCACTTTGCAGGCGGCTGTGCACAGAACTCTTCTCTCTTGCCAGCAGGCGGCTACGCCCAGGTGTCCTTCTCTAGCCCTATGCTGCTGCACTTAGGCGCCTTTGAACTTTGTTCTTCCACTAGCGAGCTACAGGCGACTCTCTCACCTGGCTGCAACAGTAGCAATAGAGACTTCTCCTTTCATATGTGGGTGCCTACTACTTCTGAAGGTCATAACCATTATTTTGCAAGGTAAGTGGATTGAGATTTAAGCAAAGGTCTTTGATGTAAATCTTATAAGGGATACTCTCTGCTACTAACACCCGTTCGGTGCCGGGTAGTCCAAGCTTCTGGAGAACCACGGTCCATGGGTGCCGAGATCGGGAGAGCCAGGCGTTAGTACGGGGGCGCCTGTTTGTGCGTGGTCCTGGAACACCAGTGGAGCGCTCTCTGCGGATTCCAGTGAAGGCACAGGACCGTAGAGATTAGACTTCCTCAAGCGGATCGCTCTCCTTCGAACGTCTACTTCAAGTCTCTTGTTTGGTAACTGTATTCATCTCAGTTGTACATGGACATCATCTAGTTCATTAACCCCATGGAGCATTGTATCTTTTAAATACTCCCAATAATATATCATATATTGAGGGGGGGGTCGGCTCGTTCCGGCCCCAGTGCTGGTGTCCATTGATCAACACTTCATTTCATTTCAGTTTTCAGTTGTTATTGAGTTGTTCATTTATATTGTGAAATTTAAGTTGTGCTATTACGCGTGTGGGTGTCCAACAGAGTCTATTCCCACTTTGACGGGATCGGTTTCACCAAGTGTAAGTCTGGCTCTCCTTGGAACCAGCCATCTGGCGTAGGATTTGCCTCCAAATCTGCACAACCCTCAAGCAATCCCAGAGGTAGTGACGCCAAGTCTCTAGGTGGTGTCCATAGCCTGTGCAATCCGCGGGCTGTCCCTCATGCGCAAGCTAAGCCCCCATAGTTGCCCCTTTGTGAGCTAGTAACCAAATGAAGATCACGACTCGGTTGGAATGCTAGTTGCTCTAGAGCCGTAACTAGAAGTCAGTCAAAAACTCACGAGTAAGACCATGTCACTCTGCCAATGCTCTATCGTGGTTCCCCCCCCCCCATATGTGGTGCCCCCCCTGTCACACTGTCTGTATGTGGTGCCCCAATCTAGCCATATATTGGAAGGAAGGAATCGTAGGGCGATCATGGGAGGCAAGGGGGTCTTGCCATTGCCACCCCCTGTAAGCGGGCTAGGGAAGCCCAAAGCGGCCATGTCGAGTGGTCCACCCGCCAAGATCTATCCCTAACTCCCACAACTCTAATCCAAACTTCAAAGTATATACAATCATGATCCTCCGTACAATCAACGCATCCTCAGGTAAAAGTGACAAATGGACCCTTCCTCTAGAGATTAATGAAAGCCTGGTGCCTTTGTCGCATACTATTGGAGCTGCGCTGCAAGCGATTGTATTGGCGCTGCAGTATGGATGAGCTCGGTCCAAAAATCCCGAATGGTCTCTGCAAGCGGAGCTGGCCTACCCTCACAAATCCTGGTGCATCGAGCCCTCCATACAAACTGAATCGCTAAGTTGCCAATCAGCTCCCATCTCAAACATCTCTCTCCACTCCATTAAGCCAAGTTGCTGAACCCCAAGTGTAAGTCTGGCTCCCGTCACCAGGCGTAGGATCCGCCTCCAAATCTTTAGAGCTCTCAAGCAATCCCAAAGGCAGTGACGTTGAGTCTCTAGGTGGTGTCCATAGCCAGTGCACCCACGGGCCATCCCTCGTAGGCAAGGTAAGCCCCCAACATTGCCTCTATGTGAGCTAGTAGCCATATGAAGATCATGACTTGGTTAGAATGCTAGCTACTCTAGAGCTATAACTAGAACAATATATGGCTCCCCCCAATCTAGCCATGTATTGGAAGAAAGGAATCCTAGGGCAATCATGTACTTTTATGGCTTGGTATCAACTGAGGTAGCCAACTGAGGCACATGACCAAAGGCTAGCTGCCGAGGGTCAAGCTTGGGGTTTATTCATCCAACTCAAGGACTTGGTACGCTAGAGATGTTCTCGTGGGCAGCGCGCAAGGCCCGGAGTGGGAACGGTCTCTAGTGGATCTTTTTGTGCAAGTTAAGGGGAGCATGTGGATGAATAAATAGGTTAGGTGGAGAGTTTGAATGTGCGTCCTTTTCCTCAATTTGCACATGTTCATCTTCTTCATTAGCTCTTCTCATCTTCATCATGACCTTCTTCACTTTGAGCGACTTGAAGCTTTCCATATCCTTCCTCTACCTCTCACATTTGGTATTAGAGCCCGGTCTTGTATTCTTGGCAATCTAGAGAGAGAGAGAGAAATGAAATGATATATTAACGTCTTCAGAAGGCCAAAATGACCTATGAGACCAAAAAGGTTACAACAATTGGTGGATCTAATACAATGTCTGTGTAAGAAAAGCTAGAAACAACTAAACAACTAACTGAAACTGAAACAACTATGAGGAAAAGTACGGTACTAGGAGCTCCTAATGGATAACATCTGGGAGGAAAACTCCAGCAACAAAGGTAAGCATCATACACATCACTATCCAAAGATGTCTCTCATCGGTCGATGGCGGATATCCTCAATGTCCTCCATGGTGAGTACTCTGACTGGACGTCTCCCATGCCGTGCTAGTATGGTCCTGATCCTCTGTTGTAGTCTCTGCCGGTGTCGAGATGGGCCTCTCATCTTGGGGCGCCTGGACCGCCCCAGCTCTATAGCCCGATCAATCAGTGTACCTCTGGTGCGGCTATACTCTGGGGCTAGCTGCAATGCCTGCTGGCCTGACTGCTCAATCTCTGGTCGAAAGAAGTCTGTAATCTGCCTCTGTAGGTGTCTCTCCCTCTTTGATCCCCTCCCTCTCAAGAGACCCTCTCTATGTCTACGCAGCTCCAGCAAGTATAATCCGAGGCATCTCTGATCCTGGTATCTCATGACTCTAGAAAGTGGTCCGAAACCCTCTCTAAACAGGCAGTGAAAATGGCCTCGTATCTCATAATATACTAGACAGTACATATGTAATGTAACTCTGTCTCTGGCTCCATCTGGCACAGCTGACAAATCCTGGCCTCAGCTGGTACTCCTCTGAATCTGCCAGTCTCAATCTCTAGCTGGTGTGAGGATGTGCGCATCTGATGAATAACACAGCGTACCCCATGAGAAAGATGAGTATCCATGTAGCTGGGTCTAATCACAAACCCATCCTCCGTGAGCTGGAGAAGATGATCTCTATAGAAAGCCATCTTCGTACCAAGCTCGTGTGTCGGCTGTATCCATGTCCTCCTAGTGTCCAGTTGAGTCGAGTCCTGCCTGATAAGTCTGGTAATCTCTGCCCGTATGAGAGAGAGGGAGGGTGCATCCAGGGAGACTGAAATGGAGGTAGCCTGTCCATACGAAAGCCATGCATTTGGAACCAAGCTGTCATCTGTGCATACCAACATGATCCGTCTCCTTGTGATGCCAACTGTCGTGAAGACTCCAGGGCTAAGCGAGCATATCTGTCTCTAGGGAGAGCCCAAGTGCTATGTATAAAGGAGACTGATGGAGTGAGTGCCTCTACTACCAATGGGGGGGCAGGAGGCCTTGGCCCTAATCATCCAGGAAATCATAGAAACCAAGGGCCTCTCCATACGTCTCCATCCATCAGTGCTACCAGCTCGGCTGTGGTGATCCACTGAGGGTCCCCATATCTCCACTCCATACAGCATGGCTGAAGTGACCAAAGTGTCAAAGAGCCAGAGCTTTGTTCGAGGTTCCTGAAACTGAACCTGCGAACACATCTCTAGTCTCCCCAATGCTGCATAAGCTCTGGTCAATCTGGTCTCCGCCTGCTCTCCTCAAGGAAAATAGTGGGCCACTAAAAACCACACCAAGATAAGTATATGCATCTGTATACTCTACTGTCTCCTGACCATATGTAAAGGTGGGTGTACTGACCTCCTAACCCACTGTGCTGTGGTGTTAAACACCATCACCTTGGTTTTACCAAAGTTAACAGACAATCCACTTTCCTGTGCAAACGTGTGTAATGCATTCAAATGACGCTGCATCCCCTCTGGAGAATCTGAGATCAGCACAATATCATCAGCATACAATAACAACGGAATCCATGTCCCTGCTAGCTGTGCTCCTTTGTCACCCTCCTGCTCTACATAGTTCGAACCCTCATCCACATACATCCCAAAGAAGGTGGGAGAAAGGGGGCAGCCCTGTTTCACCCCAATAGTGGAGTGAACCATCTCAGAGATATACCCTGAGTAGTATTGTCACGTGCATCCCGCACTTGGATGCCACGTAGACATTTCTGTACAGAAGGTGCAGGACCTGGGATGGTGAACTGGTCCCATGTGAGCCCAGTCCGGGACGAGTCAGCCAGGGATCCATCTCAGTTGTCCGAGGTCAGGTGTGCATCGTCCTGCACATGAGTCCAAGGTCAGATGTGCATTGTCCTGCACAAGAAGCAGTGCCAGTCCGCGCTGTGAGTCTCCCTCTGGAATGATGTCAGATGTGCTGTGTATCTGGTTTGCAACTGGATGCCAGGCCTCTGTAGGCAGGTAGGTTTGCATGTAGAGATGGGGCCAGCCATAGGGCTACCCCAGTGTGAGGATTTGCACTTGCACTTGTAGAATGGGCATGGGGGAGGTGTAGAACCACCCCCAAGGGGCCAGGAGGGCCCACATTGTGCCCACCAGCCATGGCTTGGGCTGGAAGGGCAGTCGGCCAGCCCTAGGGCTGCTGGACAGGCAGCCGACAGGGTTAGAAAAACTGCCCAGCCAGTCGGCCAGGTGTGGGGGGCAGTCCCACACCCATGCGCAGCATGCCCAGCAGCCAGGGTGCTGCCCAGAAGCATGCGCAGGCTGGACAGTGTCTAACATAGTGTGAATACAGCATTTATTAAAGTGTGTGAGTATTTTATTAAAATACTCAGTCGTGAGGCTGTCCTGAAGCCAGTCGACTGCATGAAGGGAGGGGTATAAAAGCCCAGCCAAGATCTCATTCATCTCATCTCATAATTCACCAAGAGCTCCAAGCAACCAAGGGCCAGGACAGCCAAGAACATTGCTAAAGCAAAGGGGTGAAGGACTGAAGGTCAAGGGCAGGTTCTCCAGCCAAGAAAAGGTCAAGTACTTTGTATTTGTTTCAGATTTACATCATTCTAATAAAGCAAATACACCATCCGTGGTGGGGGCCCTACAGAGGGTAATTGGGACCCAATACTGTGTCCTTCTCCATCTCCCCCTTCTCTCTCTATTTTCTGCACATCGTCTTTCAGTTTGTGCGTTAATTCCGTCCCGAAAAGAGTGCTGTTTTCTGAGTTTTGAAGTACCGATCCTTCTTCGAAGCTTCCGCATATTACAGTGGTATCAGAGCTCACTTCAAGGACAAAGATTCAGCAAAGAAAACCAGAAAATTTTTTCGCTCGTGTGGTTGGTTTTTAGACGCCGGTGGACTACCCCTTTCGGAGTGACTCCTGTCCCTCGAAGGACGGTTGGTTTTTAGCCTCCGGAAGCCTCCGGAAGTCTCCCACACAGATAGTGGATGGTCAGATTGCGTTCCGGAAAGGAACTGCATTTTCCCGCTATGGCGAGCTTTGGCGACGAGAGAGAACCAGAACCATGGGACCAGAGTGCACCAGGCAGCCCAGCTAGGGCACCCGGCTTGAGTGTACAAGACATGTTCCAGCAGATGATGCGAGCAATCGCAGACCAGACAACCAAGTTGGATGAGCAGAAGGCGCGGATTTTGGCTCTGGAGGAGCGTTCTCGCTCTCCAGCGTCGCGTTTTCCATCTCCTCCTCCCTCTCCTTCCGTACCCCAGATACCAGATCTTCGTCACAGGGACCCTCTCGAGGGGTCACAGCCGCAGCCAAGCTCCTTGCTTGAGATGCAGATGCGTGCATTGGAGATTCGACAACGAGAAGACGACGCCATGCGACGAGTGGAACACGAGCGTTACCTCAGAGCTTTGGACGCCAGATTGACACCGACGGCGCCCTCGAATCATTTTCCCGAGAAGATGAATTTCAGTAAGTATAATGGTAAACTCGATCCCACTACTCTGTATTCATGGTTACATCAATTTGAAGCTTACTTTGCCGCAGTTAGGAAATCAGATATTGACAAAGTGATCTTAGCCAGTTGGTACTTGGAGGGTGAGGCCATTCCTTGGTGGACTCAGTGGGCTCATGCCCACACCAGATCAGGTATGGCAGCTTATGGGTGGGACGAGTTCGTCCGTGACCTTAAGCAGCGGTTTTTACCGCCCCACTACCTTGAGCGACTCGAAGACGAGTTCAGGGGTGCGCGTCAGAATGTGCAACCAGTCCTTCAGTTTGCCAATAGAATTTCGACCTTGTGTCTACAATTAGGCTTATCTGATGCGGACAAGAAAGGGCAGTTTCTGTATGGCTTGGACACGTAAATCCAATGGGAGGTGCGTATGTTTAGGCCAGCCACCTTTGAGGATGCACTCTCGCTTGCGCAGAGTGCAGAAATGAAACACAATGGTGGCAAGCCCAAGACTTCCCAGCCGGCTTCTCCCAAGGCTAACACCTCGGGGGGCAAAAGCCAGAACCAGACGGGGTCTTCCCCAGGACAGAGCCCGGGAGCCTCTGGCTCCAAGAACTCGAACAATGCGTCTAATCTTACTCCAGACCAGAAAGCGGAGGCAGGCAAGACAGGTGGCAAGTTGAGTGCTGAGGAGCTTGCTCAGTACAGGAAGGAGGGTAGATGTTACTTTTGTCACACAAAAGGACATACTTCTCGGGATTGTCCGAAGAAGCCTCCAAAGGCCGCCGCCGCCTCCACAGCTTCCGTGGTGAGCACAGCTCCCTTACAGACCCCAGTGGCTACCCCTAGTTCTTCAACCCCCGGTGCTTCAGTTGGAGCAATTATTAGCCGGGAGCTCGAAGATAAGCAGAAGGGCGCCCATGACCAGGAGTATGAGCGCAACGAATTGCTCAAGTCCTTTGGCTACATAGGTGGCCAGAGAGTCGTTGTCTTGTTTGACAGCGGCAGCACGGAGGATGTGATCACGGAAGAGGCCGCTAGGCGTGCCCGTTTCGAGCTAACTCCGGTGGACAAACAAGTTGAGGGTTTTAGCACAGGTATGACTACGAGCGTCAAGTATGAAGCTCTAGGTGCTAAATTAGTGATTCAGGGCATAGAGTTTGTGCGTGACTTTATGGTTGCCCCTCTTGTAGGAGCAGACATAATTTTGGGTATCCAGTGGTTTCACAAGTTTCTTCCTGATGTCAAGTGGGACAAGCACACGTTCCAGATTGATCGGAATGTGTCAAACACCCCGGTGACCATTAAGTGTGAGCCAGGTATTCCAAACTTTCCGCTCATAAGCCACTTGCAGGCTAAGCGAGCAGTTAGGAAAGGCGCACAGTGTGCGATGATTTACATCCAGACAGCCCAGACGGTGGCCAGTGCTTCCGAGAAGTACTCGGTTCTCCATGAAAAGTTTCAGAAGATTTTTCTTCGGGACAGTCTCCCTCCCCAGCTTCCTCCGTCCAGAGCGGAGGATCACAAGATTGACCTCCTATGAATTTGTGGTCATGCCATTTGGTTTGACGAACGCCCCAGCTACATTTAACCGCATGATGATGCGTATTTTTCGGGAGTTGATTGGAGTGTGTGTGTTCATATTTCTGGACGACATACTCATATTTTCAGCTACAGTTGAGCAGCATGACATTGATGTGGAGAAAGTCCTTAAGTTGCTGGAAAGCAACGAGCTCTATATCAATGAAAAGAAGTGAGAATTTTATCTGTTCCAGGTACATTACTTGGGATATATAATCAGTGCCGAAGGCATTTGACTTGATCCGGCTAAAGTGGCCGAGATTGTTAATTGGGAAGTACCTCAGACCGCTTATGACATTAGATCATTTGTGGGTATATGCCAGGCATATTCCACCCACATTGACAAGTTTTCTGATCTCTCGGCAGACCTCACCGATCTGCTAAAGGGACTGAAAACAAGGAGGCAAAAGATTCGAATGACTCCACGAGCGTTGGAGGCATTCCAGAACCTCAAGGTGGCTTTATCAGAAGCGCCTTGTTTAGCCCTTGCCTCATGGGACGAACCATTTCAGGTGATCACCGATGCGAGTAACAGCGCAATTGGAGGTGTATTGCAACAGAATGGTCATCCGGTAGCTTACATGTCTCGTAAGTTACTGCCCGCAGAAAAGAACTACTCAGTCTATGATCGTGAACTCCTAGCAGTTATACAGGCCTTGAAACATTGGAAACATTTCCTCTATGGCCGTGACTTCGAGGTTCGCACTGACCATCAGGCATTGCGCTGGATTCAGACGATGCCAAGTGCACAGTGGAGTGATCGACAACACCGTTGGAGTCAGATATTCCAGCAGTTTGGTGGCATGATTGAGTACCTTCCAGGAAAGGCCAATCCAGTGGCCGATGCTTTGAGCAAGAAGGGACAAGTATCTGCGATTCAGACCACTAGACTGGACCTTGTTGGTACAGGACTAGAAGACATGAAGCACACGTACGCGAATTCCGAGGAATTCGGTACTCAGTGGGAACAGGCATTGGATGCCACAGGACCATGCCATTTTCTGATACGCGATGGTTGGCTTTATTACAAAGGCCGCCTGTGTGTCATGAAATCATTCCGGGCAGCTCTTCTCCATGATGCCCATGACGCCATTACAGGTGGTCATAGGGACATGAATTCGACTCTGGAGAAATTAGAACGGCAATACTATTGGCCAAATATGAGGCGTGATGTGTTTACATATGTACAACGCTGTGACATTTGTCAAAAGGTGAAAGCTCCTCGTGGAAAGAAGATAGGGTTGTTACAGCCTTTGCCAATTCCTGAGGGTCCTTTCCAAGACATTTCGATGGACTTTGTCACAAATCTGCCTCCCAGTCCGAGTAAGCGTAATACACAGTGTTTGACTATTGTTGACAGGTTCAACAAATTTGTTATGCTTATTCCTTGCAGGGCCAATGTGACCGCCGAGGATGTTGCCCAGCTATTCATTCGGCATTGGTACCCGATTGGTGGGATTCCTAGGACCATAGTGTCAGACCGAGATGCCAAGTTTACCAGTCATTTTTGGAGGGCATTGTTTGATAATTTTGGTACTAAGTTGAATTTTTCCAGTGCATTCCACCCACAGACAGATGGCCAGACAGAGATATACAACCAGTTGGCCTTTGATGTGCTGAAGTGTTATGTCCACGATCAGCAAGGTAAGTGGGAATCGTTTTTGCCTTTAGTTCAAGCTGTTTTGAATGACTCTTTTTCTTCAGCTATTGGCAGGACTCCATATGAGGCAGCGTTTGGAAGACCTTTCCAGTTGTTGTTAACCAGTACTTCGTCTTCAGTACCGAAGGCGAACAGAGTGACGGAGTCTTACCAGGAGATCCTAGAGTCTGTTAAAGACAGATTGGCTAAAGCGCAGGAGGCCTACACTCGACAGGCCAATAAAGACCGAAGGGACATGAAGTTTTCGGAAGGAGATTGGGTATATCTTCGGATTATGAAGCAAAGATTGAAGCAGGTGGGCAAGCGATGCCCAAAGTTGTCTTTCAGGAGCTTCGGACCATTCCCCATCCGGAAAAAGATTAATGAGGTGTCTATGCAATTAAAGCTACCTCCGAGTTGGACTATGCACGATGTATTTCATCTCAGTTGGTTAAAGCCATATGCAGGTCCACCCCCTTCAGAGGTCAAAGACGAAGCGGAACCAGACATCATTGATGAAGCAGAAGTAATGGTTCCAGAACAGATCCTTCTGCACCATTTCAAGCATGGCTCAGGCCGAAGACTACGACAGTTTCTCACGAAGTTTCAGGACCGAGGAACTCATGAAGCGGTATGGCTCGACAAAGAATTTTTCGAAGACTATCCGGCATTATTGACGGATTATTTGGAGGCTATGCAGCTTCCGTCAAGTTAAGCAGAAGGGGATGTCACGTGCATCCCGCACTTGGATGCCACGTAGACATTTCTGTACAGAAGGTGTAGGACCTGGGATGGTGAACTGGTCCCATGTGAGCCCAGTCCGGGACGAGTCAGCCAGGGATCCATCTCAGTTGTCCGAGGTCAGGTGTGCATCGTCCTGCACATGAGTCCAAGGTCAGATGTGCATTGTCCTGCACAAGAAGCAGTGCCAGTCCGCGCTGTGAGTCTCCCTCTGGAATGATGTCAGATGTGCTGTGTATCTGGTTTGCAACTGGATGCCAGGCCTCTGTAGGCAGGTAGGTTTGCATGTAGAGATGGGGCCAGCCATAGGGCTACCCCAGTGTGAGGATTTGCACTTGCACTTGTAGAATGGGCATGG
The DNA here is from genome assembly GCF_041138505.1 of Cibotium barometz. NCBI lineage: Eukaryota > Viridiplantae > Streptophyta > Polypodiopsida > Cyatheales > Cibotiaceae > Cibotium > Cibotium barometz. The sequence goes on along the minus strand of NC_141060.1, from coordinate 3,410,300 downwards.
GGGAGGTGTAGAACCACCCCCAAGGGGCCAGGAGGGCCCACATTGTGCCCACCAGCCATGGCTTGGGCTGGAAGGGCAGTCGGCCAGCCCTAGGGCTGCTGGACAGGCAGCCGACAGGGTTAGAAAAACTGCCCAGCCAGTCGGCCAGGTGTGGGGGGCAGTCCCACACCCATGCGCAGCATGCCCAGCAGCCAGGGTGCTGCCCAGAAGCATGCGCAGGCTGGACAGTGTCTAACATAGTGTGAATACAGCATTTATTAAAGTGTGTGAGTATTTTATTAAAATACTCAGTCGTGAGGCTGTCCTGAAGCCAGCCGACTGCATGAAGGGAGGGGTATAAAAGCCCAGCCAAGATCTCATTCATCTCATCTCATAATTCACCAAGAGCTCCAAGCAACCAAGGGCCAGGACAGCCAAGAACATTGCTAAAGCAAAGGGGTGAAGGACTGAAGGTCAAGGGCAGGTTCTCCAGCCAAGAAAAGGTCAAGTACTTTGTATTTGTTTCAGATTTACATCATTCTAATAAAGCAAATACACCATCCGTGGTGGGGGCCCTACAGAGGGTAATTGGGACCCAATACTGTGTCCTTCTCCATCTCCCCCTTCTCTCTCTATTTTCTGCACATCGTCTTTCAGTTTGTGCGTTAATTCCGTCGCGAAAAGAGTGCTGTTTTCTGAGTTTTGAAGTACCGATCCTTCTCCGAAGCTTTCGCATATTACAAGTACGTACCTGCCCCACAACTGTCCTGTATAAAGCCATGATTCCCCAAATCAGCTCTGTGGGCACTCCCATCTCCTGTAGTCTGCGCATCAGTCTGGCTCTCGGTACTGTGTTAAAAGCTTTGCGGAAATCCACAAAGCAACAATAAATCCTCCTGCCATATAATCTGCCCTCCTCAATAATAGCTCTGAGTGTCAAGATATGGTCAAGAGTGGAGAAACCTCTCCTGAACCCTGCCTGCCCTGATGCACGTATGCCCTCTCTCTCTGCCCATCTACTCAACTCCTGCTCAAGAATAGATGCATATAATCTAGCCAACGTGTGACCAATCATGATGGTACGATAATTCCCAGGAAGCATTAGATCCCCTGACTTGAAGATAGGCACAATCGTGGACATATTCCAAGTCTCAGGAAAACCCTCACACATGGCTCGGTTAAACATCATAGCAATAAGCTCTGCAAGCATATCTCTGGCATGAATAAAATGCTCTGCTACCAAACCATCATGATCATATGCTCTCCCAGTCCTCATCCTGTCAATAGCTTTCCTTACCATCTCAGCAGTAAAGAAAGCACATGTCTCTGGGCATGGCTCCGATGGGTCTGGCAGGGGGTGGTTGTCCTGGTGCTGTGTATAGGGATGCTGCATACTCACCCCAAATCTCTGTGGAGGTAATGGCTGGTGATGGTGAATGCTCATGGAATAGTCTCCATGCCTCGCCTGAGTCCTGACTCATAAATAACTGATACAAATCCCTCTCTAATTGAGCAAGATAAGCCCTCTTCTTCGGTCGCCCTAGGTGCCGGAAGGTAATCCGTGACTGTCTGTGAGTGGTAACACCCATGAGCACCTCTCTCTGTAATTTGATTCTCATCTCTCTGCACTCCTCATCATACCAACTGTTCTGGGGCATGTTCCCAGATCGTCTCCGTGTAGGCTGACTATGGGGATATGCCTCTGATGCTGCAACATGAAGCGTCTCTATCAATATCTGAGAGTGAGCTCATCTAATGGCCGTCCCGGCTCCTCGGCACATAAGCGTCTGTATATCTCATCCGTGTACACGGTGTCAGTCTCCCTCGTAAAGGTATAATGAGTGTGTGTGGAGACTTGTCCCAATGGAGCGGTGCTGAACTGAAATGTGAGAGTGAAGGACAAGATAGCATGATCCACTGCTATTCCAACCGGCCTAGTGCCTACCATAAAATCCTGAAAAGAGGGAATGAGATTGGGCTGAGCTATAACATAGTCCACTGTACTAGCACCATGCCGATGTGGAAAGCTAGTGAAATTGCCTGATGTCGGGAATCTCTGTAGGCCATTCAGGATGGCCAATCCATGTGCAGTCCCCATGTCTATCAAATACCGCCCATACACTGTATGTTCCTCATCCTGTGAGAGTCTAGATAGGCCCATATCCCTAACATCAAGCTCCCTCAACATCTCCTCTGACTCTTATGGCACTCTAGGTAGCGAGAGTTCATGGTGCTTCCATATCCCAAGCTTTAGAGGGAGAGATGGAGAGAGAAAGATCTCAAAGCTTTCCATAGCCTAGCTCTCTTCTTGCTTCATTGTGAGCTTATTTCACGCTTGCCATAGCTTTGCTTCACCTTGAGCTCTCTTGATCATGCCATTTCTACCGTAGGTTTGCTTTACAAGCTTGATTTCTTAGCCATCACCGGGGTGCATTCTGCTGGCAATGTTTTCTTCGCTGGCAACATTTCTTTTGGCAACAATTTCGCTAGCAACATTTTTGCTGGCAACATTACAATTTCGCTAGCAACATTTTTGTTGGCAACGTTTCTCCTCTCTCTCTCTCTCTCTCTCTCTCTCTCTCTCTCTCTCTCGGGCGCATCAAAGCTTGCTCACCATGTTGGTTGGCACCATAACCAAAGCTTTGCTCCAAGCAAAAGGTTTGGGAGGAAGGCAGTCACACGGCCAACATGCGCAACCCACAGAGCAACCGTCGCCATGCGAACAGTCCAGTGGAACTGCATGCATGCCCGTGAGTATCAACATGGGACAACAACCCCCCCACACGCGCGCGCGCGCGTGGGAGAGGGTGGAGAGCCATGTCTTCAAGGAGAGTCTCCTTTGAAGACAATGAATAGTGATTTGTGTTTTGCTATATAAGAGCTTTTGCCAAGCTATAAAACCAAGCTTCAAGAGCACTCTTTCGAATACGCTCGCTTCTCCCGGAAGCCAATTTCCAAAACCCATAACTTCTTGGTCAAAGATCCTTTTCTCAAGCCATTAGGCCACACTTCAAGAGCATCTTCTTGGCTACTCTCCTCATCGCTTAGCCCTGTTTTGACAAAGTTTTAGTAGCCGTTCACACGCGCCAAGTTGAGCCATGACGGAGGTCGACAAGTGCCAATTTTTGAGCGAATTTCACCCCGCTTATACACGAATCAGGACCCGGTGCTTCTTGTGGGTATAACAATCCTTGACGAGGCATAATTGGGCCTAAGTGTAGACCTGCAAATGTCTTGGAAAGCGTGATTTGGTGCTAGATAAGTGCAAATTTACGTATTTTGGCTTAAAATTGATACTTATGCAACATGTGGATGCCCAGTCCCCAGACTGTTTGCAAAACAATGTCCAGCCCAGGTAGAAGCATGCGCCTGATGTCCAGCCATATAGGGAATAATGCGCAGCATCATTTAATGGGTTTTTTCTAGCATTTAATCCTATTATTCAGTCGTGGGACAGAAGTAATGCTGGCCGCCTAGTTTAGAACTGGCCGACTGCTCATTAGAAGAAGTATAAATAGGTGAGCCCACAATCCCATTAGTTCATCTCAGATTTCACCAAGAGCTCAAGCATACAAGGGCTAGACAAGCCACAAAGCAACAAAGTGCTGGACTTATGCTTGTAATTAATAGTGCTTGCAAAGTTGTTTACTTCAGCACTTAATATTTTACCTTTTTTCACAAAAATAAAAATAAAAAAAATCAATGGATCCAAACGGGGAAATGGAGGACCAAGAAGTCCAAAACGAAACACAAGAAAATGCTATTGTTGATAGTGCCTTGGCAAGCCGCCTTGACACTCTTGAGACCACACTTCAAAATGTGCTAATGCAAATGCAAATGCAAATCCTTATCGGGGAAAAGCCAGTTGACAAAGGCAAATCTATTTTGATGCCCAATGTGAATGCGTGTGAACCCGAACATGGGGCTGGTACGTCCAGCGAGCTAGATGCCGGGCCTTCTCTTACTAAGGCTAGATGGCAGCTCAAGGACCTTAAGCCGCCTAAGTACAATGGCACACCTACTATGAGGACTATAGATGCAGTTGAGCTATGGCTCTTGAAATGGGAGCAATGTTTTTGCTTGTGTCACATTGATGATGATGTGGCCAAGATCCACGAGGCCACTTATAATTTGCTTGATGTAGCCTATTGTTGGTGGTGCAAGATTGAGCAAGACAAATTAGAGTCGACCTCTTGGAAAGATTTCAAAGTATTGTTTTATAACAATTTTGTTCCTCCTGATGAGAGGAGTCGTGCTCTAGATGCATGGTTTTTCATGAGTCAAAAGCACTATTCTGTGCAAGATTATGCGGACAGGTATTGGGAAGTTTTGCTAAAAGTTCCAGAGCATATTCCTGATTTTCTGCAAGTGCATAAATTTGTCTTGGGGTTGAAAGAAACATTGCGGCCATTAGTGTGTATAGAAAATGTACCTCATAATGTAATTAGTTCCAGGCTAGTCAGGATGCTACAACTTTCTACGCAACCATCAGAATATAATTATGTGGTGGAGTTAGTTGACAGCAAGGGAACGGAAAATTGGAATCAACGAGTGGATGATCTCCGTTTTAAAATTCAGTCCTGCAAGGACAGATTGGATTTTGAGATCACACGCCTAGCAAGGTTTGATCTAGTGCTAGGGAAGCAGTGGCATGCTTGGAAGAAGCCAGCGATTGATTTCTCCACTTGTGTCTACCAGTTCACGCATGAGGGTCGTCGCCCTTTTGATTTGTGGGGAGCCGAACTTCTCACAGAAGAAGCTGCCGAAGGCAACCAAGATGCTCAATCTCGGATGTAAGTATATTTACTTTTGTTATATTCTTAATATATCTAAAGTAGATTCAAGGATGGATCCAACAATGGAGGAAGCTCCTCCAGCCCTGCCCAAGTTCTTTCTAATAAGAAGGCAGCACACAAGGCCTGGAGTGGGAACGGTCTCTAGTGGATCTTTTTGTGCAAGTCAAGGGGAGCATGTGGATGAATAAATAGGTTGGGTGGAGAGTTGAATGTGCCTCTTTTTCCTCAATTTGCAAAAGCACATATTTGCCTAAAATTAGTTGTGAAAGAACTCACCGCACATGCATGTAGCCTAGCTGGCTGAGTGCCAGCTTTCTCTAGAATCGTCTCATGCTATCTAGCCACACTTTGCCACCATCCGGTGTCAGAATTGGGACCTACTAGGTAGCCATGCTACTCATAAATGCCTTCTCCTCATATAGGGGGGCTCACAAAGTAGAGTTAGCCACAATACCTACGTAGTTACCCGAGGGTGGAGCATTGATATCCAACACCCCCTCTCAATGTTCACCCCAAAGGTGAACTACTATCTCGTCCCAACACCGAGCTAATGAAAATGCCGCTCCAAGGTCTTGCTCCAAAGAGCTTTGGTGAAGATATCTGCACAATTGTCCTCTATGCAACAATATTGCAAATCCACCTCTCCATCAACGATAAGCTCACACACAAAGTGATACTAAATCTCGCACGAAGCACATGATTTCTTGCAATTGCCATGCAACTTTGATTGTCACATTGTAACACTGTAGGTTGCTTTTGAGCTGCTCCCATGTCTCCCAAAAGTCTCCTCAATCATAATGCCTCACATGAAGCAAAGCATGTTGCTTTGTACTCAGCTTCAGTAGAAGAAATAACAGTTGTAGGCTGCTTCTTGCTTATCCATGAGATAACTCCAAATCCAAGTGAATAGCAATAGCATGTAAATGATCTCCTGCTATCTGTCTCTTGCCCAATTTGGGTCACAAAATCCGATCACGGTGCTCGCAAAACCTACTCAAAACACGTGTAGCTTCACAAATATCCGGACGAGTATTGCACAAAATAGATTAAACCTCCCACAAGTCTCTTGTACAGCTGATTGTCAACCAATGCAGATGCATCCTTCTTAGAAAGCTTTAAGTTGACTTCAAAAGGAGTGCTTACTGCCTTGCACTCAAACATACCAAATACTTTAAGCAACTCACAAGCATACTTTCTTTGTGAGATGAAGATCTTGTCTGACTCCTGCCAAGCTTCAATCCCTAAACAAAAATGCAGAAGTTCAAGGTCTATCATCTCGAAATTTGTACATAGTGCTTCCTTTGTTTGAGCAATCTTCTCTTCAGATCTCCAAAGAGAGTGAGATCATCCACATATACAACGATCAGCATGTACCTGCCATCTTCTTCAAAAATTTATAGACTTGCATTAGAAAGACTTCTTCTTAGACCAATACTCAACACGTACATGTCAACATGCACGTGCAGCTTGCTTCAGCCCATATAGTGCCTTTTGTAGTCTGCAAACTTTGCCTTATGAACTTGCCACTTCAAATCCAGGTGGTTGTTCCATATACACCTCCTCTTTGAGTTGTTCTCAGTTCAAAAAAGATGATTTCGCATCCATTTGCATCACTGGCCACCCTTTCTATGCAGCAAGGGCTAGAATTGTTGTGCAAATTGTAGTCAATCTTGCTATGGGAGCAAATGTGTCTTTGTAGTCAAAACTATCTATCCCTTTGCTACAAGGCGTTCCTTGTACATATGCAACGATCCATCAGATTTGTACTCGGCTTTGTAGACCCACTTGGTGCCAATAACCTTGCACTTCTTTAATCAATCTACAAGGTCCCAAGTGTGGTTACACATGATGGAATCATACTCTATTTGCATGGCTTCCATCCACTTTGGATTCTCCTTTGCCTCTTCATGGCTACGGGGCTCTTGCACCTTCTGTAACTCTACCATAAGTGCAATGTTCACTATATGATCTTGAGCCCATCTATGCTCCTCTATCCTCTTGGATCGACATGGTTCACCTTGCGCATCATCAATGGCTGGTGGCTCCTTGCCATCCAAGAGGTGAGTCACCCACTTAGATAATGGCTTCCTTCTGTTGGGCTCCTTAGGCTCATGTGCTTCTTCATCTTCTTGTTGAGCGTATTCTTGCCTCCTATACACTGTAGGGGCTAGTCGTTGACCTATTGCTGGTGGTTGTGGCTGATGAGTATAGATCTCTTGGTTATTTGAAGAAGGACCCTCCTCCTCACTCGATGTGGCTGCTCAACAAACACCAAATCTCGACTATGACGACATTTCTTTTGGTAGCGTTGTTGAGTCGGTAACCCTTCGACTTTTCATTAAACCCAAGAAAGATGCATTTTTGGCTCTTTGCATGCCAATTGATTCTAGAAGCATTTGTCACATGTACAAAAGAATCACTTCCAAACATTTTGAAATGAGAAATTGAAGGTTTCTTACCAAAAAAAGGCTTGTAGTGGGATCATCCCTTTCACTACTTTTGTGTAGCTTCGATTGAGAATATACTGCTTCGGCCCAAAAAGTGTCTAGAAGACCTTTTCCTTTTAGCATACTCCCCGCCATCTCAACAATGACACGATTCTTGCGTTTTGCTACGCCATTTTGCTGTTCATAATTAATCCCATGGTCCTTGCAGTATTTTGAAAATTCACATGAAGTGAATTCTCCAACTCTGTCTAATCTGAGTTTCTTCAGCTTTTTGCCAGTTTCTCTCTCTACCAAGACATGCCCTTCTTTGAAATTTGCAAAGGCCTTGTCTTTGCTCTTCACAAAATATACCCACGTCCTCCTATTGTAAGTCGTTCATCAACGTCTCATGAGTAGTTGCCATTCAGAGTGGATACGCAAGTTATACAAACTAGTGTTTGATTCTTTCATGCAAAACTTAATGACTTTTTAAAAACAAGTGAAAAATTATGTATTCGTTACCTTTGCACTGATTTTTTAAAAAAATTCTTATTATTGCTATTCTATAAGGCTTACTTAAGCATTGGTGGGTGACTTTTTAAAAACAAGTGAAAAATATGTGTTCATGACCTTTTGGCCATTCACATGCGCTATAACCTTTTATCAATGAGCACCATTGTCATCATCTTAAATTTCCACACATTTAGTTTGTGCCCTAATGATATATTTGACAATGCAAGACTAGGAGATCCTTGCACAGTCTTGCACAATGCAAGACTGCCTGTTGGGTAGCCCCCTGTGTGTGTGTGTGTGTGTGTGTGTGTGTGTGTGTGGTGCAAACAGAGCCCACAATGAGGGCCCATGCTCCCACATCCCTTCTTATCTCTAGCACAAAGCATCTAGCCCCACCATAGTTGTAACTTTGTTCACTGTTACAACTTTTTGAAGAGTGCTTGTCAGCACCCTCCTCCACTATTAGCATTGTTTCTCAACTTATCTTTAATACTTGAACTTGACTGAAGGCTGAAAATTTACAACCTGTACAGTCTAGTAAGGGCCTTGAATGTACTGTTAATTTAATGTTTTCACATTGGGTATAAGTTATGGGTTGCATGCTTCCTTATAGCCTTGCATTTCGCTGACTTCATTGGAAAAATATATTCTATTTAAAGGGAATTAGGGTATTTTAATTTGATGTATTCTCAAAATTTCTCACAGTCCTTGGGGTCTATGTGGGACACTTGATTTTTTAAATCTTCCAAGCTTTTTTTGTAGGCAGGGGACGTGGGACATGGAAATAACCTTGCATTTGACACTACATATAAAGGGATGGCAATGCAATTGGAACAATAAGGCATTCGAAAGGGAGCAATGCCAAAAGTCACTTTGGCTTGAGAATAATATTGTGGTGGATGAGCAGAGAAGACACAAGATTTGTAATGAAGTGGCACACTGTTTTGACCAATACACAGGGAGGATAGACGCATGAAAAGAAATCTTCCAAGAGCTCCTTCTTCATCCCTCTTTCAAGGATGTGCAAGAATCAAGGTAAGAGCTTAATGTTCAAGTTGAATATCCACCTTAACCTTAGTGAATCAGCCAAGATCCTCCAACGTGCTGTTCTTGAAAAGATCTACTAGTGAAGCAGCCAAGATCCTATGATGAGCTCTTCTAGAAAAGATCTGCTATGATGATGATGGTGAACTCAAATGGATCATGTGAATCCCAAGATGTGAACATTGGAAAGGCTACAAAGGTGTTGGGGATCCATAAAAGGAATTTCTACTTGGCAAAATCTCACTTATCTGTAGATAAGGATAGACTATTGCCATTATCAGCATGCCAAAGACAAGACCGCACAAGCGCTCTTACACATGAGATGAAAGACAATGTGTTTCAGTTTTGGACTACCGAGACTCGAACTTCTCCCAACAAGAAAGATGTATGTTATAAGAGGATAGGGAGAAACACCTTTGTCAAAACATCCTATTCATCTTCTTAATGATGAACCACAGGTTTTATACATAAACTTCTTTTAGTGGCCTACCTTTTTTGGTAGTCTGTGGAATGCTCACAAGTGTACTACCTTCTTACTCCTTACTGCATGACATTTCATTGTATGATTGTAGTAGTCTCACATTTCTTTAAATCACTTTCCTTCTTTGTAGGATCTAAGAAGGGTAAAAGCTCAGGACTCTGATAGCCCCTCTTCTTCTACAAAGGATAAAAAGAAGAAGATGATAAAGTGCTTCTACTATAAATGTCAAAAGAAATCTGCAAATGAGAAGAACGAGACGGTGAAGCCTACAACACCGGCCAAGCAGTCCAGTAACAATGCTCAAATTGAGATTGACTTATGGTTGCAATTGAAGAGGTACGTGCAAAAGCAATTCATTCAAGTGGAGCAAATGATCATTGGATCATTGGTGGCAGTGCAACTCAAAACATGACCAATCATAAAGATTGGTATTCCTTGCTACAATTAGTAGGAGATGAAATCATAGTAGCCTTGGGAAACGATGCCAAATGCCCAACCAAAGACTCAGGTTCTTTATCTTTTCTGTCAAATGATGATGTTACTAGAAAATCTATCAGATATGCTTTATGTACCAGAAATCAAGAGGAATATGTTCTCTTGCAGCCAGCATTGACTGTGACCTGAAGACTCACTTTGATAATATTGGTGCAAAGATCATGGGTTCTAATGGGGTAGTTGTTGAGAGGGTAACTACTAGGAGTAATAATATGTATCAACTTACAACTTACACAACAATTGTTGGGGTGAGCACAAGCAAGTAAGGTTTAGTCATCTTAGCTTGGTACTCTTGGAAGAGGTGTAAATCTGGGATGGTGGCATAACTACCAATTGTAACAAATTTGCCAGATGCACGTGAAGCTTGCATGAGGCAAGTAGCATCGGCAACCTTTTCCGCAAGAATCAAGTAGAGCACAAGCTCGTCTGTAGCTCATTCATATAGACCTTTGCGGAAAGATAAAGACGGCAACTGTGGGTGGTTCCTCTTATTTCATGACGTTGATCGACGACTACAGTGGGAGGACATAGGTTTATTTCTTGAGAATTAAAGACAAGGCCATTTACAAAACTCAAAGAATGGCATACCTTAATGGTGAATGAGACTAGCAATAAACTGAAGAAACTCAAATTTGATAGCGGTGGAGAATTCAATTCAAAAAAGTTTGCAGAGTACTACACAAGCCATGGGATTAAGCAATCACTTAATAATGCTTATACACCTTAGCAAAATGGCATTGATGAGCGCAAGAATTGTGTCATTGTTGAAATGGCAAGGAGTATGATCAAGGGTAAAGAACTTTATGATTCATTTTTGGCTGAGACAATAAACACTATTGTGTATGTCATGAATCAAAGCTACAATAAAGTAGTCAAAGAGATGACCCCTCTACAAGCTTTTTTAGATAAGAAACCTTTAATTTCACATTTTAGAATTTTTGGAAGTGAAGGTTATGTACATGTGCCAGATGCTTCTAGAACCGAGTGGGATGCAAAGAGCTAAAAGTGAATCTTTTGTGGATATAGTGAAGAGTCAAAGGGCTACCAACTCTATAAATCCACTGGAAGGAAGGTGATTGTCAGTTGCAATGTGGTGTTTTTGGAACATCCACATTGATTGGAGGAGGAGAGTCCCTCTTCAGTCAACCAAGAAACCCCTACCCATCAACCACAACTAGTAGTAGCAAAGTCTAGCAACCCCTATGGTGTTTAGAAGGCATGAAGAAGGCAAGCCTAGCATCCCTTATGGTGTTTAAAAGGAATGAAGAACTTCAAGAAGGAGCAGATGAAGAAGTAGATGTGCCTACAGAACCCAATAGAAAGAAGCTATTTCCTAAGTGGGTAAGTAAGCTCTTGGATGGCAAGGAACCGCATGATGTAGATGGTGAACTGCAACGATCCAAGAGGATAGAGGAACTTTGAAGGGCTCAAGAGCACTAGGTAAATTATGCACTCATGGCAGATATACAAAAAGTACAAGAGCCCACTAGCCTTGAGGGGCAAAGGAGGATCCAAAGTGGATGGAAGCCATGGAGGTAGAGCATAATTTTATCATGCATAACCATACTTTGAACCTTGTGGATTGCCCTAAGAAGCTTAAGGTTATTGTTACCAAGTGGGTTTACAAGACCAAATATAAATCCGACGGTTCATTGGATAAATAGAAGGGAAGACTTGTAGCAAAGGGTTCTGCACAGATTGAAGGCTTTGACTACAAAGATACATGTGCTCCTATATTCATATTGAGTAGGGTAAAGGGGTTGGTAAGGAGGCGGGGACCCATAGCATGGCATGTCCACACCCACTTGTGAGGCAAAAAAGAAGCATATTCTTGGAATTTTGAGTAGGTGTCATAAAGTGATTTGCTAGAAAGTGCCCTCATACTAGAACTCACAGGCATTAATACCTTTAAATTTTTTGATATGTCCATAAAAATTTAAGCTTAAAAAATAAAAAATATCAAGCTTGGTCTTGTTGAATGCGCCTTGCTATGAGGAATTCATTGATGTGCTCACATTTTAGTTTCCCCCCAAAATGTAGAATCCCCCACCAAAATACTACTTTTGAAAATGTTGCCACAAGACTAGCCCCTTTACCCTAGAATCTACACAATCCTTGATCTTGCAGCACAAAAAGGATGGCATGTCATGTAAATGCATGTGAAGTCTGCTTTTTTGAATGATTATCTCAAGGAGGAGGTTTATGTGTGGAACAACCACCAAGTTTTGGGGAGCAAGACTCAAAAGGTAAAGTTTGTAGAGTCAAGAAGGCCTTATATGGCTTGAAGCAATTCCTCGTGCTTGGAATCAATAGATTGATAGGTACTTACTAAGTATAGGTCTTTCTAGAAGTCTTTGTGATGCAAGTTTGGACAATTTTAAAAGGTGTTGTTTATGTGGATGATCTCAAGATCTTCAGATATCGTGAAGAGGAGATTGCTAAAACAAAGCAAGCTTCGTGTGATGAGTTTGAGATGACAGTCTTGGACTTATGCAATTTTGTTTGGAAATTGAAGTTTGGCAAGAGTTAGATAGAACATTCATCTCATAGAGAAAGTATGCTTGTAGATTGCTTAAATCATTTGGTATGGTTGAGTGCAAATTAGTCAGCACTCCTTTTGAAGTGAGCTTGAAGCACTCAAAGGAGGATACATTTATATTGGTAGACAATGAACAATACAAGAAACTTGTGGGAGGGTTTGATCTATATGTGCAATACACGCCCCGACATTTGTGAAGCCATAGGTGTTCTAAGGAGGTTTTCCAACCAGCCTCCTTGGGAAAGCCATTGGCAGGGGTAAGCATGTATTAAGGTGCATTGGTGGTATGTTAGAGTATGGGATTACATACATGAGAGGTCGTGAAAGCACCATGGTTGGTTTTTATGACTCAAATTGGGTAGGCGACATAGATAACAGGAGATCAGTGATGATAAGCTATTATTTTTCACTTGGATTTGGAGTTATCTCATGGAACAACAACAAGAAGCAACCTATCGTTGCTCTTTCTTGTATTGAAACAAAGTACCAGGTAGCATGCTCTGCCTTGTGTGAGGCACTATGGTCAAGAAGACTTTTGGAAGACACGGAAGCAGTCCAAGAATAGCCTACAATGTTACTATGTGACAACCGGAGTTGCATTGGCAATTGCAAGAAATATTGTCTTTCATGCTCGCATAAAGCACATCAAGGTTCACTACCACTTTGTGTGTCATCTTATCATTGATGGAGTGGTGGAATTGGCCTACTGTCTTATACAACACAATTGTGGGAATGTCTTCACCAAAGCTCTTGGGAGCAAGACCTTGGAGTGACATCTTCATCAGCTTGTCATTGGGTTGAAACGGTTCTTCACCTTAGGGGTGAATATTGAGGGTGGTGTTGTATATCAATGCTCCACTCTCTTCAGGTAACTACCAAGGTATCAGCTAGCTCAACTTTGAAAGCACTCCATATGAGGAGAAGGCATTTATGAGAAGCACAGTTGCCTAATAGGTCTCGATTTTGACATCGGATGGTGGCTAAGAGTGGCCAGCTAGCTCAACTTTGTAAGCACTCCATATGAGGAGAAGGCATTTATGAGAAGCACAGTTGCCTAATAGGTCTCGATTTTGACACCGGATGGTGGCTAAGAGTGGCCAGCTAGCATGAGAAGATTTTAGAGAAAGCTGGCACTTAGCTAGCTAGGCTACATGCATGTGCGGTGACTTATTTCACAACTACCCATATGAGGGTTATGTGTGGATGGCTTTATCATGGGGTCATTTTCCACCCATAATGGTGGAGTGTTATTATTAGCACACATAAAGCTCACTAGGCAAACATGTGGTCGCATTTATAGTATTGCTACCCAAGTTTACTACACACACTTGAGTTTACTCTGCAAACCCGATACTACTTGGCAATAACATATAGAGAACCATTGACCTAACCTAAAAGCGTGTTTCTACAACCCTTGTACTCAAGCAAACAACATTTTCTCTTATCTGTTTCCAGTCAGCTATCAAAGCTTTTTCACACAGAAGCACACGGCTTGGAAGCTACAGGCAACAACTATCTATTGTATTTGTTTACAATAATTAAAAATTTTGATTCTCTGTATTCTTTGTGTAATGTCTTGTCTATTGATATTTGAGCTTCCACAATTTGCAATTCTTATAGTTCTATCTGCCTGAGTTTACATGTCTTTGCTTGGTATTACCCGTATCTATAAATTGCCTAGTCAAAGGGGAAGAAGATTGCGGTTGTCCAACAAAGCCTACAATGAGAAAAGAAAGTGAAAGGTCACTCCCTGTGGATGGGAGAATGTAGAGAAGGTGTTGTATGGTTTGGTTTGCATTCATTACCTTCCTTAATTATATAGTGTTTGTATGGATTTCTAGGTTCTACATGCTAGCCTTACATAGAGCTTTAGTGTCGCGCTAGCACAACATGTTCACAGCAAACATGTCTATGGATAAGCAAACACCGTTGGTGGAGCGCTTGAAGCATGCACATGGATTGATTGTCGACATCTTCTACAAGAGACCTATGACTTTGAAGCTTGGATGGGGGCCAAAATATTTTGTGAAGTACCAAGCTAGGTCAATTGTTAGTTTCAAGGACATCTAATGCAAATATGCATACAATGAGTGTGGAGGTTCAACCTCATTCTAGGGCAGTCAAGTAATTGGTAGCCCCGTATCTTGTCTTATAAATTGTAGTGGTGTTAATTCATTTGAACACACACATTACGTATCTTTTGTAATCATACTTTGACCATGATTTTGTAACTCATACCTTTGTCTGTCTTGTAATTTGTAGTGGTGTTTATTAATCTAAATGCAAACAATACTCCTCTTTTGTAATCATACTTTGACCATACAATACAAATCAAACTTATTCTCCACTATTAAGTGTCTTGATATTTCCTATTATATTGAAATGTGAAGGTCTATGGTAGACAGCATGAAGTAGTAGGAGATGCAATGTGCCCAGTTTATTTGTAGCTCCTCCTAGTTTAAGGTGAGACCTCTTTGAAAAGACCTCATTGCCACCCTTCACATTAATATTGCTACTTGATCAGTGTGTGCGTGTACTGAGAGAGAGAGAGAGAGAGAGAGAGAGAGAGAGAGAGAGAGAGAGAGAGAGAGAGAGTAAAGACCAAGGAGCTAAGTAACCAAGAAAGCAAAGCAAACTCCAATATTCCCACCATCATTAGACTCATTAAACATGCTTTAGTACATATTAGTGCATGAGAAGTAGTGTTCCCAAGTTAACCTATATATGTACTTGTGTACCAGCTTCACCATTTTACCATCGATCGTTTCATGCAAAGGATGCCAGCCAAGTGACACCTTCTATAATATACAAACAATCCTTGAATCTATAACCTAATCTAAAAAGAAGAAACTAGTTGCTTAGGAGCTTGTCTTATATGTAGTTAGGTGCCATCAAAGCTTATGATGAGCATTCTACCTTATACCTTAAAGAGGAGGTTGTCCAAAACATAACCTGGGTTATCTTTTTGTAAATGAGCCTTTGGCCTTTGTAAAGTTATCTTTTTGGCAAAAATGCTAAGTTTTTGGCAAAGTTATTATCGATTATACAGTCTCTCTCTCTCTCTCTCTCTCTCTCTCTCTCTCTCTCTCTCTCTCTAACTTGCTTGAACCACAACTTCTTGAGCAAATGTGTGCAAACCATCACCATCCATCAACATACCTTAGCACTAAGAGGTAAACCCAGGCACTCACACATGGACATAGTACTTGGCTTTTGCATGCTATCTATTACCAAATGGTAGATTATTTTGTCTGAAATGATCATGTTGCACCTATAATGCTATATACAACACATGAGATTGGCTCTAGTTTATACAAGTTATACCATACTAATTTGATTTCAAATCTTTATTGTGGGTATTTTGAATACCAATGATACATTCCAAAATACACTTGGTTAATTTGGGTATTGCTAACTCTTACTAAGTGACGGTTTACATGTTTTGGACCTACTAAAATTGAGTGATACAATGACATGGTCATGTGTGGCTAATCAATGCATGTACGACTTCATGGTTTGGACCTATGGACGTGCACCTAGGATTGACAGTTAAACCTTGGCATTTACTAGTAAACCCAGGGCACACACATATGGGGATCGAGGCTCTAGTGTCTTACACACACACACACACACACACACACACAAACACACATAGACTCGCACCAACATATTTTGTGCTCTGTAGGTGGCCTAGGCCCTAGCTAACATAATCAGGCATTGACAGGTAAACCCAAGCACTCACAAATGTACACAGTGCTGCACTATCTTACACACATACACACTTTCTTTTTGTGGGGTGATGTTTCCACATGCCAAAATTGGTTCAGTAATGCTGCCTACAGAGGGTTATAGCTTGGGCAAATAGGAATCTTGATTCCTAAACACATAGCTAATAAAAGCCCATGCCAAACTAGTGTGCAGTCCATGTGCACCCACAAAACCAACTATCACATTCTCACTAAAGGTTTCGTGCTCACCACAGAGTGACTAAGAGTCCATTCTACAATCATACGACGCTGCTTAGGCATCCACCACACCATGCAACACATACACATGTAGGAGGGCTACCGCACATATGGCCATCACAAGGAATCCCAACTTCAAAGGCCCAATAAATGAGTTTTCCGTGTATTTGCCTAATTCAGGGTAGTTTATGCATTAAAATTCAAGGTTGAAAGGATGTCCATTTAGATTAAGATTATGGATTGGGACCGTCCGTGCTTATAGAATGTTCTCTTTGATTAACCTTGTCGTCGGTTGAAATCTCTTTTAAGAAGAAAATAGACCAAATGGTGAGAAATGGTTAGTGGATCTTCCTTTTAGGTGGATTTTTGCTTTTCCAATCTTTGAAAATATACAAACCCTAATCAAATCATCTAAAATCATTTTTTGGAATTTTCTTGATCATTAAAGTCGCCCTAAACCCCCATGTGTAGAGCTTGGTGTTAACTGCTCCAATCACCGTCCACTCTTTGACCAACATAATAAAGCCACTCAACGGATTCGCCTGTAAAATGCTCCCATGTAATTCAATCATACCCACCATCATGTAGCATATTTTTCACCCACGCACTATTTCATTTCAATTTTCCCGAGTCCAGCCATTATTTTCTACCGGCACTTGTAATAAATTTCCCGTCTCCTCTGAAACACTGCCAATTGTATCTTGGGCGTATTTGTAGCATTCCGGGGCCAATACAGTGAGTTAGGAGCGCCATTTAGTGCCGAAAAGTGCCCAGGTCCATAGTATGGGCGCCCGGGACAGTTTTCATGGCCACTATAAAGCCCAATTTGTAATGAGTGAAGAGATAATCTTTGCTCTTGTGTGGGAGTGTGAGAGGTGTTGAGGGCTTGAGGGAGGAGGCCTTGCTTGCGGTTGCTCTTCGATTCACGGTCTCCATCGAACTATGCACGAGGTGAGTGACACACCCCGTTTCCCCCTTCTCTTTGTTGCATTGTAACCCTATGTTTTGTGTGTGTGCGCGCCTCATACACACACAAGCCATAGCCCAAGGTCCCCAACAACCTACTGTCTGTGTGCTTTACCTGCCTGCATAAGGAGGTGAAGCAATGGGTGAGGGTAGTAAGCATCGTTTTCGGCCTACCTAAGGGGAGAGGAGGTGGAAAAAGAGGCTTAAAATTGGCATCGCTGCTGGGGAGTCGGTGCTATGGTAATTGAAGAGAAGGTCTTGCTTGCTTGAAGGAGCCTCTACCTTCTTGCTATATGTGTGTATATAAATCTGTGAAGTGGCTTTGCGAGAAGACACACACATGTATGTGGAAGAGCAATGCTTAATCAGGAGGATTAAGTAGTATGTGAATGGCTTGTGGTAAAGAAGATTAAGTTATCGTTGCATACTTTCATTTTGGCTACAATTTGGATTGATTTGGATGCCATTTGGGCATCAAATCCATGGGTTATGCTCTCTTTATTCATAAATTTCTGCACTTTTATGTTTTAAAGAGAGCTTAATCCACGCATAACTTATGTTTTGTGTGTCCAAACCACATGCTGTTTGTTGCATAAGTTGAACGGATGATAATAGAAGAAAATGGGATGTGTGTAACATGTATTTGGTGTGTGTATCGTCAAGTTATGAGCATCATCTACTCTCTTTTTAGTGTTAAAATCTGAAATTTTCTAATTTTTTTTTTTTGCCTAAAAGTTTCATTAATTTGATGATTATTGGCTCCAATCATGTTGTAATTGCTATTTGGATATTGTTGTATGTTGGCTATTTGAGTTGAGTTTGATTAATCCCAAGCCAAAAATTGCCTGATTTTGGGCTCAGATTGCAAAATCGGGCCTACCTCGATCCCATTTTTTGACGTGATTAATCGAGCTAAGTGTTTTTGGATGCGTAGATGTGCCTAAGATGGAGTATTTAGTGCAAGGAGCATGAGGTAAAATCAGTTCTTTGATTGGATTCTCCACCGGAAGGATCTACGCACCTGAAAGTGACCTCCGACCAAGCCCGAAATAGCCCTTACCGCTAATTGGAACGCAATTAGGGGTTAATTTTTGTTGCTGATCATTCGTGGGATCGAGACGATCGTGTTGATACCCAACACGCCCATTTCGCACTAGTGGCCGCTCACCCATGTCCGGCCGCCCATTTGGGTGCCTGCAATTTTGTTTGTTACATTATCATAGCTCCGGGAATGCGTCTCGGGCAAGGAAAAAAATAGGGGCTATTTATAGCCCAATGGCTATTTTTCAAGGGTCTTCAAAAACATTTGGCTATTTTATAGAAATCATTTGTCAAAAAATTCACCCAATTTTTTCCAATTTTTAGGGGTTTTGGAGAAAGATTTGCCAAAAACTTATTAGAAAGTACCATTTTTACGTAGAAACTTTGAAAGATTCGCCCAAAATTCTATACTTATAGGTTTATGGGGAAGATATATTTGCCAACCCATCTACACTTAAATAGTATTGAAGGTGCCTTATTTTTTACCCTGGTCCCGGGCGCTCCCCTACTCGTTCGCAGTGAATTTCCTCCCGCTCATGCTTTTTTTTTAATGCAAAGAAATTTAAATTAAGTATCAAAAAAGATACAGCACCCTAAGGTGAACACTGGAGCTTATGGGCTTTCCTAAGCAGTAGATCCACAGTAGCTTTAATCTTCCCTCTCTCCCTAGTCCTTGCTAATACAAGACCTTCTACCACTAGATTCCTTGCTCTCCCTATGGAGCTATAGTCACAGCTGGAACCCCTGTGTAGTATAGCATTCCTAGATTCCCATATCCTGCTTAGTATCAAGCCTCTCAGTGTTTGCCACACTTGATATATGGCAGGGTTCATCCTGCCCTTGCATCCAATGACTGCTTGCTTCCAGTTGACCTTGTCAAGCACTCCACAGTCATTGAGGATTCTGCTGACTGCTGCCCACACAGGGTACACCTCCTTGCACTCCCAAAAGGCATGCCTCATAGATTCCTTATGGGTTTTGCACCTGGGACAGTAAGGGTTCCCCTGGCTCCACTTGCTGGTTATGCCCCTAACTGGTAGTTTCCTATTCAATATTCTCCACAGGAGTAGGTCCAATCTGCCTGAGCCTGTAGAGCCCCATGTCTGCCTGGCTCTCTGCCTGCAATACTCCACTGTCAGAGTGCAGTTTTCCTTCTTCCAAGCAACAGCTATTCTCATAGCCCATTTCTGTCTAGACACCTTGGGTCTTATGCTTGGGAGGGACCAATTTGCTCTACATTGTTAAGTGCATTCCATCTACCAGCAGGGATCAGCCATTGTTTAGTAGTGGAGCACCAGATGTCCTTGAACTTTGCCAAACCCTTTGCTTCCAGCCTTTTTGCTACTCTGGGGTTAGCTTCCACTGCTGGGACACCATTTTGCATTGCATCTTTGCAAAGCCATATGCTCTGCTCAAGGGATGAGTCAAACCGGGAACCCATCCATACTGCCTCCTTAGTTGTTGCTTTCTAGCTGTTTACTAGCTTCATGGTAAGGGAGGAGTTCCAGCCCTTTAGCTTGTCATGGTGCATTAGCTTATCAATCCAGCTTGTATTGAGCCATTGGGAGCCTTTAAGTGAGGCCTGCTCAATTCTCCACTTAATGATCTGTGCCCAAGGTTGTGGGCTGTCCAGTTTGGGGATCCATTTGTTAAGCAGGCCTTGAGCCTTAGCTATGATATCAGGGATCCCCCAGCCCCCTTCCTCCCTAGGAGAGCAGATCTGCTCCCATGAAATAAAGGACCATGACCTCTTATCTGCAAAACTCCAGAGGAATTCTCTGAACTGCATTGCAAGCTTGTTCCAGTCATTACCTGAGAACTTCAGTAGTGTGGCAACATACACAGGAAGTGCCATGAGGATGTGCCTTAGTGCAATGATTCTGCCAGCCAAGCTGAGTCTTAAATGGGCCCTGGCTTTGATTTTCCCTCTGATTCTATCACTAAACTAGGTAAAACATTGGTGGGGAGTCAGGCTCCCGCTCACGCTTGCCCCGCGCCCTTTCCTCACGTGAGAACATGCGTGTACCCTTCCCCTATTTTTCCCTCTTATTTTTC
>NC_141060.1:3072500-3380000 GCF_041138505.1 Cibotium barometz | reverse complement strand
TTCTGTGGTCGTAGTGGCCATACGGAGGATCGTTGTTTTGCTAAGAAGGCGACATCCAAGAAGGTAAAAGCTGAACTTGAATCCAAATCTAAGGGTTCTTCTACATTAACATCTTCTCTCACGACAAAAACAAAGACAAGAATGAAGACGGTAATGCCAAGATTGCATATATTGCTATGTCTTCTACTTTTTCATGTGACTAATCACTTGTGGTAATCAAAGATCTTGATACGCATACTGCGGATGAGTGGATTGCCGACAGTGGTGCTACCTCTCACATGACGAATAGTTCTTCCTTATTGAAAAACTATAAGTCTATCTCTTCATCAGTACACATTGGTGATGCTCTCTCCCTGTGATTGGTATTGGTGATGTTTCTTTTGGAGATGCTATCTTACATGATGTTTTGCATGTGCCTAAGATGTCTGCCAACTTATTTTCTATCTCTAAGGCTACTTCTAAAGGTCTTGGGGTTTACTTTGATGATGAAGTGATTGAAATCATTGATAGACAGTCACTTTCTTGTGTGGCACATGGTTATCAAAATGCTGGGCTTTATGATATAAGCTCTTTTACAGCACAGTTGCCACCACATGAGTCTCATCTTCATCAATTATTTGCTTCTCCTAAAGCACTTGTTTCTAATGAAGATAGTGATCTATGGCATTTCCGCTTTGGCCATGTTCCTCTTGCTACTTTGCAACATCTTGTCTCACATGACATGGTTACAGGTCTACCAAAGCTTCAGAAACCTCGCCATCATATTTGTTCTTCTTGTGCTCAAGGAAAGCAACATCGGGCTTCTTTTCCAGAGGAGGCTACTCATAGGGCCACACGCATACTTGAGCTTATTCATGCTGATCTTGCAGGACCTATGGAAGTACAATTGCTTGGTGGATCCAAGTATTATATGCTTCTTGTGGATGACTTCTCTCGCAAATCATGGGTTTATTTCTTACCTAAGAAGTCTGATGCTCTTTCTCAAATTCTGAATCACCTTGGATGTTCATCTACTCCGACACTCATCTACTCAGATTCACAGAGTGCTATTGCTTTAGCCAAAAATCCAGTTATTCGAGGACGATCCAAACACATTGATGTTCATTTTCATTTTGTTCGTGATTGGATTTCTGAAGGTCGCATTCAGCTTGAGTATTGTCCTACCAAAGATAATGTTGCTGATTTGTTTACTAAGCCTCTTCCTCGACCTACCTTGGATTATCTTCTTCAGTGCGTTGGCATTGGTCCTCCCATCTGGACCTGAAGAGGAGGTGTTGGATAGGTGTCATCTCCAAATGGTGTCACACTAGTGGCACACTCTTTAGCCTCTAGGCATTTTTGGGATTTTTAGCATTCATTTCCATTTTTTCCTATTTACACTCATTTTTGGGTGGAGGAAAGGGTGGAGGAACTTTTCTATATATATGAGGCATTGTAGTTCATTTCTAATGAAGTTGGCTAGTGGTTCATTGATGAGTTCTTGAGTACATTGTCTCTTCTCTCATCTCTTCTTTCTCACAGCACTTGGGGGATTTCTTCAGGAATAGTTGTTGATTGCGAGGTTTTAACATTGGACTTTGATGGTGACGATGGAGTTGAAGGGTTAGATGCTTTGTCGGAGTTGGTCATTGACACAGATGGTAGGTCTTTGGGTAGAGGGGCTTCCGAGGAAGAGGATTGTAGCTTTTTGCATTTAGCTTCATAGAAATCTCGTAGGGTTGGATCCTCTTCCTTGCATTATATTATCGCCAATTTTGTGTCGCTGACCATGACGGACTGATGACCCTATCACTAGCAAAGCACAATGGTGCTTAAGCAGCAATAGTCTATTTATGCTCCAAGATCAAATCTACTTCCAATACATACTCAACCACAAAAAACTTGCAAGTAAGGGGGTTAGATTCTATATACATTGTCTGTTCAAAGTACTCCAAACATGGCATGTTAATGTCTTTTGTGAATGGAATTTTCTCTGGATGAGCTTTTAGTGTTGGTTAACCTAACAAACCCCATAACTCGAGAGTCATGAGATTGTGTTCTCGTTGTGGATAAAGATGTGCTTGGAGTGTGTTGATTTTATTGTAAAGTTCAAATCCAGCCATAACCCTTGGGATATTCTAAGTAAGATATGTTGGAAGTTCATGCTCCTCCAAGGGCTCTTCCTCCTGTAGGAGCAATTTCACAATGCCCGAAAGAGTGTCCAAGGTGACTATTTACATGGATTCGTCAATTGAATACCACGAGTCATGTACCCAAGTTCCACCAAGTATGACATCATATTCAAGGGAATGTGGGGTTGCATGGAATCCAATTCCACAATTTGACCAATTGTTTGAGTAGCATAGCTGAAACAACCTGGAACTTCAATGTTTTCTCCATTGGCACCCTTTGCAAGATAATTTTCTTTAGGGATGATTGCGTGTTGGCCCAATCATACCCAAGTGTTTATTGTTACAAGGTTATGGCTTGCTCAAGGGCTTGCTCGAGGGCTAATCAATGCGCATTTGCGCTTAACCTTATTTCCCACATGGAAATCTTACCATACCATGATAGAATCCTCAAGTGGAACCATGGAAGTTTCAGTTTTTATTTCAGCTTTAGTTATCCTTTCGATTTCATATTCCCATTCACTTTCATCCTCTTCTTGGCTCTCAGCTTTTTCAAGAGTGCCCAATGTGTATAATGGCACACTCCATCCTCAACTTTAACTAAGGTCTATTTGGAAACTTGCGAATCCTTACAGTCCTATTCGATGTAGCTCTGGAGATCTTGGTTAGCCTTTAAAGGTGCAAGGGTTGAAACGATGTTGGCCTCACCCAGAGAGAAGAGCACTCCTCCAAATGAGGATTTAAGAGACTGCTTAAACTTCATAAGGGATTCATCGAATTCCTCACGTGCTTTTTCAAGTGCATCATTTGTGCAATCTTCCTCTGATGACTCTTCTTGGCTTGCTGAGTTCATTTCTATAGAGAATATTTCTTTCTCTTGAAAGAGGAAGCAATACTCCTCCAGTTTTTGTATTTTGGTTGCTTTTTTAGGTTTGACATTATGAGGTTCAATCACAACAATGATCCTGTTTGACACTCAACAATACTAAGCATGCTCTCCTGAGCTTGCTTTTTGCGTTCCTCATATGTCATGTTCATAATTTTCAATATGGGTTGGTTGGGCAGGTTCTAGTTTCTTGATTGTATTGGGAGGTCCACTAAGTGACGAGTCAGAACTTATTTTGTCCTCACTATGTGACGTACTAAAACTTGTTTCATCTTTAGACTTTCCTTGAATCGTTAGGTTTTCATTATGTTTGCCCATACGACGAAAACAAACTTTCTTTCGAGCTTTTGTTTCATGTTTTGCACACGTGGGTTTTGTGTTTTCAAGGGTAGCCTTTTGAGGTGGATGCTTTCACATCAAGTGTAGCTTTTGTCTCTTTTGGGGTTAGGTGCTCCAAAGGCTCCTTTCCCTTGTCCTTTATTTCAACCGTGGTTTTGTTGGCCCTTGTTTTTCTTGGGTTTAGAAGGTTTTGTACCCTCTTTTAGTTTTTATTTTAAAACATGCTCTTCTACCCATTTCAAAGTCTGTTCTTTTGTATTCTTTTTGACTATTTCTCGTGCCTTGGCTTGCAAGTGTGTAAGCACATTCAAGGGTACCGTGAAAAATTGCCCATTTTGTACACTCAAGATGTTAAGAGTTGTATTATGCGAGACAAGTTGCATTGTAGCAACTCACCTTGGGCAATGTTGGAATATATGATCGATGCCATATCGTTCACATATGGGTTGCAAAGTGTCAGTGATGACTGTGGGCATGGAAGTATTCCAAACTGTGGGCATGGAAGTATTCCAAACTGTGCATTTTGCCACTTTGTGCGGTCCACGAGACAATAGAAGCACTGAAGTGTTTGCATAACTGCTTCTTGAGCAGTTTCTACTCTTTGGATTATTTCTGTTTGGGGCATGAGATGTTGAGGTTTTGAGGTGACTATATGCGAATAGGGACATTGAGCTATGTCATGACCCAAGGTTTTGCAAATGTATGTAGTACAGAAAGATAGGCCTAGGATACGTACATTGGGGATTAGGATGGACATAGTGATGGCAATGAACACACACAAGGCATTTCACCCACCACTTTGAGAGGCATTAAGGTTGTTTGGTTTTGAGAGAGCTCATCCTCTGTCTCACAGTTCGGTTCAAGGCTTTGAAGCAAGGCTATGTAGAATTCTGGGAATGACGATTTTGAGATCAATTTCTCCTTAGCTATTGCTTCACTTGGTTTAGATGAAGAACATCTCATCATCCTCCATCATATTGTCATCTAAACATGTTTTTTCTTACGATATTGATCAAATGTTTCTGGATTGGATATAATGATCAACTTGTGTAAGCTGTTATTCTTTATTCCCATCATGAAACATCTCTTCAATTGAGCATCGTTTAGTTTCTTCCATGGCTCACATCATGAGTCCAAGATTTTTATCCAAAGGATAAAATCTCTAATGGTTTCGTTTTGTTTCCACTCAATTAAATAAAGTTCTCTTACTGCACTCCACCAACCACCTTGTCTTGAAAAGCTATGGATAAAGGCTATTTTCAAGGTCCTAAAGTTTGTCTTAATCGCAAGCATCAATGTTATGAACCATCGACTAGCCTTTCCCACTAAGCAAAGGTTCAATACATGTACCTTGGTGGGGCAGTTTGGATTTCCAAAGGCTTCACATGTCTGTTCAAAGATTTGCATGAATTGAACACGATTAGTCGTTCCATCATACTTACCCACCATGATTTTGGGAATCTGGTACAGCTGTGTTTTTGGATGAGTCACTGAGGCCGTGTGTGGGTGCTCTTGTGGTTAGGACCTCATATAGTCCTTGGGCAACCCCCCTTCCTAGATTAGTCAATATGTCCAAGGTTTGGGCATTTAGGGGTTGCAAAGGCTTGGCATCTAGCACTTCTAAAGGTTTAGGTCTTGTGGTAGTGCTAGGAAAGGGACCAAATCCCAAAGGGATTGATGTGACAGGGGATGTAAAACCTGATGACACAATTATTATCGGCATGGAAAATGGTATTGGGAGGTGCATTTGGGACATGGATCTCAGCTCGAAGATTTCAACCATTGGGTTCAGTTTGGGTGTGGGTCCACGTAATCCCTTTATCACTGCCATATCTTGACGTTGACAAGTGCTCCTTAATGAGCAAGCGCACACGTGTTTTTTTTGTTTTTGCTTTTTAGGTTTTCTTATGGCTCGTTACAACCTCAAGAGGCTTGTCACACCTTTCTCTGGGTCAAATGAGGGTCCATTTGCCCTAATTTACTTAGGTGCTAAGCGCACGTGAACAACCTCTGGGAGATATTTTTTTAAAAGAAGTGCGTGCCACTGGTGTCCTTGATGGAAGTCGAGGTCTCAAAAGCGCATGTGAACGTCCTCTTAGGATAAACTTTTCCGGAAGAAGGCATGCTATTAGCATCCCCCAGATGGAAGAGGAGGTCTCAAAACCTATTTTCCATCTCAAGATGATTTTTTTTCCCAAAAGGTTTTTTCTGTTTCGCAGCCCGTTTTTGAATGTGTTTCAAAAGGAATTTGGAAAAACGTTGTATGAGAGAGTTATAGTATTTTTTGAGTACAATAACTTTGTCTCTCTAACTTTTTTGAGTACTACAACTTTGTCTCTCTAACTTTTTTATGATTTTGTCATTTAGACACTCAAAAAGTAGCCCGAATATGATACACATACTTTTTCAGGCTATTTTGGGTGATATTCTGCTTTTAAGCTCGCTTTCACCTTGATTTTTGGGTCAAATTTTGAGGTTGCTGGTCGGAGGCCAAAACGATGGGTTTTGCCCTCAACTACTCTCGAGACCAAATTTGAAGAGCTCAATGCAAGCTTTTCGATGAGCACTAGAAAGCATTAATCAAACTCATGGTTTAGGAGATATGAGCCTCCAAACAAGACCATTTTTAATACTTTCTTTTTTTTGCCCATGGATCCTTTTCACACCGTGAGTTAGGGACCTTTTCACGCAATGAAATGCATATCACGCATGAAAAATATTTCATGGATTTATTATTATTATTTTACCCATGGACCCTTTTTATGCCATGAAAGTCAGGGATCTTTCATGGCATGAAATGCATCTCACGCTTGAAAGGTATTTCAAGGTTTTTTTCTCTCTTTTTTTTTTCCCCACGGACCCTTTTCACGCTGTGAAAGTGCAGGAC
This sequence comes from Cibotium barometz, assembly GCF_041138505.1. Classification (NCBI taxonomy): domain Eukaryota; kingdom Viridiplantae; phylum Streptophyta; class Polypodiopsida; order Cyatheales; family Cibotiaceae; genus Cibotium; species Cibotium barometz. The sequence goes on along the minus strand of NC_141060.1, from coordinate 3,373,780 downwards.
CTTACCTTTCACATGGTGAAATGGGGTATTTCATGGATTTTTTTCTTTCATGCGGACCTTTTCAAGTCGTGAAAAGGTTGTGAAAACCAAGTACCTTTAAATGGGATATTTCACGTCGTGAAAACCAAGTACCTTTAAATGGGATATTTCACAATTTTTTTTTTCTCACGAATCCTTTTCACGCTATGAAAGTGCAAGACCTTTCAAGCTGTGAAATGGGGTATTTAATGGATTTTATTTTCTCTGACCTTTTCACGTCGTGAAAGTCAGGGACCGTTCACACCGTGAAATGGGATATTTCACGGAAAAAAAAATCGCACGGACCTTTTCACGTCATGAAATGGGATATTTCATGGATTTTTTTTCGCCCCCGTAGACCCTTTTCACGATGTGAAAGTCAGGGACCTTTCATGCTATGAAATGCATCTCTCACGAGTGAAAGGGATTTTTTTTCATGTGGACATTTTCATGCCATAAAAGTCAGGGATCTTTCACACTGTGAAATGGAGTATTTCATGGATTTTTTTTCTTTTTTAGGAGTTTAGAGGGAAATTCGAGTTTCCTTGTGTGGAGGAAATTTTTTTGAATTTTAAATTGGGGAGATAGCATTATATTGTAGTGATGTGTCTGAACACACTTAGGACCGTCAGGGCACTTTTTCCCTTACTAGGAGGTTTTTTCTTCCGTGTATGTGTACACCCTCTTATCTACTCATTTGGGGGTGTGTACTTATCTTTTGTATCTGGCACACATTTGTTCATTCTAATCTAGTGAGTTTGTGTGCTCTCAAGCTTCTCTATCTTGTGTGTATGCATTGTTGTAATCCTAACCCTAATTCCAACAATTGGTATTAGAGCTAGCTTCCTTGACACTTGATCTAGTAGTCTGCGTCCCTCTTCACACGACCCTGTTTTTTTGTCTCTAATTGAGATACCCTCTTAGGAGAAGAAGGTATATATTGTAGTGTGCTGTATACAAAGCGTATATAATTTTCAGGGTCCATGGTGCGATTCGGGCGCGTTTTGTGCACCGCAAGGTTTCTTTAGACGTTCTGGAGAGGCATCATTTTGGATTGGTTCTGCTCGATTTTGGGTGTTTGGGCAGTGTAGCGGCAAAGATTTGTGTGCAGCAGCATCATCTACAGTGTCTTCAACAACATCGACCATCATACTTTCGCCAATAACACTCTATTCTGTACTCTGTGTTATTTTTCATACACCTTGCAAAAGTGATTCAGTTAGTTGGCAGCCATCCAAGGTTGCATTCAGTAAATACTGAGTACTTGTAGTGTGTTGAAAGATTTTGCATTCAGTAAATACTGAGTACTTGCAGTGTGTTGAAAGATTTTGCATTTGGTAGAAAGTCATGGCTGGCAGTAGTGATGTATTTAACATGTTGTCTGCTAAGGACAAACTTGATGGGACTAACTATTGTTAATCCAATTCTACGATTAACAAGAGCTATCGCCATTATCTTACATCAAGGAGTCACAGTAGATACACCAAAGAGTCATACATTCATGATATAAGCAATAATGTCCAAAGCTACAACTTGAACGGGCGCCTGTAATGGTGTGACAGAGTAATTATGGCCTAAGTGATGTACTTCATGGATATATTATGAGAGTAGTCATTGTAATAGCATTAGGCCTCTTATGAGCCTAAAATGCCCGGCCGGCCATAGTTTAAGTGAGTGTGAACACTTATGGCCATGTATATAAGTGAATTTCTCTCATAATACAATACTCTCCCATTGTGCAATTGAGTCTTGCTCTTGCTAATCCTCTTGCTAATCTCTCTCCCTAATGCATGCTAGTAAGTGTGTGTGAGTGAAGTGAGGTGAGAGGAGGGACGAGGACCCGTAGTGCAACGCGGCGGTGTGACAATGCTCACGAGAGACGCGGTGGAATTGCTTCTCAAAGAGTTGTAGAGCTTGGAGACCTCAAGGGTTACGAGCTCGGCCATTGGAAAGATCCTCACGCGACAGTTGCGGTTCACCAGGTAATCTCTTTTTGGATGTGTTTCAAGGAGGGTTAGGGTGAGTCTTAACAACTACCCATTGTGGTCCTATATGATGAGGCATGTACTGGTTGCTAAAGGCCTTTGGAATGTGGTCAGTGGTAGTGAAATTCATCCTGTTTCACAACTACCAATGCAACCAGGTGCTGCAGGTACATCTGAAGTAGAATCTGATACAGATGTCGCTCCTCCATATGCACCACCAGTACCTCCCACTGTTGCTCAAACGAGATGGGATGGAAGAGATGCACAGGCACGTGCATTGCTTGCACTTTCTATGAAGCAAAGCATTATTCCTCATATTCGATCATGTAAGACTTCAAAATAAGCATGGGATGCACTTACTGCATTATACCAGGTGCGCAATGAAGCACGTGTTGCATATTTGCGCAAATAGTTGGAGTCTCAGCACATGAATGAGGGAGCTTGGACAGCTTCTTAACCAAGATCAAAGATTTTAAGGAGCAGCTTGCTAGTGTGGATGAGATATATCATGATAGAATATTGGTGTCCACAATTCTCAATGCATTGCCGGATTCTTATCAAAGTTTTGCCTCTACCCTTAGACTCATGATGAAGGGAAATCCAAATGCCCTTACATTTGATGAGCTGGTTCCAATACTCTTGTAAGAGGAGCAGTCTAGGCAAAATAGATGTGTTATGCGAGTTGGTGACCAAGCTTTTGTTGGCAATTAGAAAGGCAAAGGTAAAGCTTCTTTGCATGGTGGCTATAAACCAAAATCAGAATCCTCAGGTAAGGATGCAGAGAAAGAAGGTGATAAGCTTAAAAAGAAGGGCAAGTGTCACTATTGCAAGAAACCAGGGCACTACATACATGAGTGCAAGAAAAGACTAGAGAAGGAAAAAAAGAAAGAATCGGGCATATGGCTGTGCTGATGCATCTACACCAAGTGCAGAGAAGAAGAAATCTACAAGTTTTGCTCAAGATGATTGGGCATGGACTGTACATATTGTATGCATGTCGGTGGTAGAATCGGATGCTTGGTACTTTGACAGTGGTGCTCGTAAGCACATTACTAGGTTTTAGGACCTCCTCTTCCATTTGGGAAGTTCCTAGCATACGCTTTTTTCAAAAAAAATATCTCTAAGAGGTCGTTCACGTGCGTATAGCGCCTAAGCTAATTAGGGCAAACGGACACCCGTTTGATCCAACAAAGAGTATGCCAAGCCTCTTGAGGCTGTATCGAGTTGTGGAAAAGTATTAAAAAAAACTGTAATTGGTCAAGGAGCATTTAGGCACTCTGGCATAGCCACAATAGAGGGAGTACCAGGGATCACACAAGGACTAAACCCAATGGCTCACATCTTCAAGCCATTGAGATCCATGCCACAAATTCACCTCCCAATGCCATTGGACATGCCTTTAACAAGCCTGTCATCATGGGGTTTTACACTCCCTGTCACTTTGATTCCACCAGGCTTAGGCCCTTTGCCTAACATTCCTGCAAATCCTATAAGTACCAACCCTTTCTTGGATGCCCACACCTTGGACATACTGACTAGTTTAGGAAAGGAGGTGGCCCAAGGACTTAGTGAGTCCATTCTAACACAAGCACTCACATATGGCCTCAATGACTGGTATAGAAATATGGCTGTACAAATTTCTAAAATTATGGGCACATATGACGGAACAACAGACCCTGTTCAATTCATTCAAATGTTTAAACAGAGATGTGAAGCCTTTGGAAATCCCACTACCCCACCAAGGTACATGCATTGAACTTATGCTTAGAAGGAAAGGCTAGTCGATGTTTCATCACCATTGATGCCGGCGATTAAGACTAACTTCAAAACTTGAAATCAACCTTTATACATGGCTTTTTGAGACAAGGTGATCGGTGGAGTGCAGTAAGAGAACTCTATTCAATTAAACGCCAACCCAATGAATCCATTAGAGATTTTATCCTTCGGATAAAACTCTTGGACTCACGTTACGAGTCATGGGGAAAATTAAACGATGTTCAATTGAGGAGATGTTTCATGATGGGTTTACAGAATAACAGCTTACACAACTTGATCATTGTATCCAATTCGGAAACATTCGATCAATGTTGTAAAGAAGCAATACGTTTAGATGACAACATGCTAGAAGATGATCATGCTATGAGATGTTCCTCATCTAAACCAAGTGAAGCAATGGCAAAAGAAAGATCGATCTCGGAATTGACATTCCCAGAATTTTATGCAGCCTTGTTTAAAACCTTACAACCAACATCTGTAAGAGAAGATGAAAACCTTCAAAACCAAACATCCTTAATACCTATAAAAGTGACGAGTGAAATGCCTTGTGTTGAATGCAATCACTACGACCATCCCAATCCTCATTGTGTATATAAGGCACCTGTTCTTCTATACTGCACATATTGTAAAACCTTTGACCATGATAGTAAAAAGTGTCCCGCTTCATCCACAATGGACTCAAAACCTCTATCTCCCGTGCACCAAACAAAAACAGTCCAAAGGGTAGAAACTGCTCAGAAAGCAGTTAATCGGACACTTCAGTGTTTCTATTGTCGTGGACCTCACAAGGTGGTAGACTGCACAGTTTGGAGTACTTCCATGCCCATAGTCACAGACACCTTGCGACCAATGTGTGAACGATACGGCATTGATCACATGTTCCAAGATTGCCCAAGACGAGTTGCTTCAATGCAACTTGTCTCACAAAATATAACTCTTAACATCTTAAGCATACAAAATGGGTAACCGGCCACAGTGCCATTGAATGTGCTTACACGTTTACAAGCCAAGGCACGACAAACAATCAAAAAGAACATAAAAGACAATACCTCAACATGGGTAGAAGAACATGTTTTAAAATAGAAGAAAACAAAACCTTCTAAACCCAAGAAAAACAAAAGACAATAAATTGTCGAAACCAAGGTCGAATGAAAAGACAGGGAAACGGAGTCTTACATGACATAAACATGAAAGAGCCAAAAGCTAAACAAGATGCAGAAGCATCCACATCAAAGACCACTACACAAACCTCAACACCCATATGTACGACACAGGATACAAAAACCCAAAAGAAAATTTGATCTCTTTGCATGGGTAAACATAATGAAAAATTGACAAACCAAAGAAAGTCAGAGAATGAAATAAGTTCTACTATATCACTAAGTGAGAATGAAACAAGTTCTTACTCTTGGCTCAGTGCACTACATAGATCAATCAAGAAACTAGAACCCACCTAACCACCCCAAATGGATAATAATGATCACATGACATATGCAGAACACAAAAAACAAGCTCGAGAGTGTATGCTTAGCATGGTTGAATGTCTTACAGGGTCACCGGTTGTGATTGAGCCTCATAATGCCAAACCTAAACCAGCAACCAAGATACAAAGCCTAGAGGAGTACCGCTTTCCCTTTCAAGAGAGGAAGACATACTCTCTACAGAAGAGTCATTTGAGATAGATTGTACAAACTATAGGCTTCAGAATGCACGTGAGGAATTCAATAATTCCCTTACAAGATTAAAACAATCTCTCAAAACCTCATTCGGAGGAATGCTCTTCTCTCATGTGATAAAGCTAGCATCATAGCAACATTTGCATCTTTTAATGGCTTAACCCTAGTTACACAAGGACATAACGAACTACATAAACCAGGACTATGAGGATTCGCAAGTTTCCAAACAGACCTCATTAAGAATTGTCAGAGGGCCAAGTTTGCCATTGTACGCATTGGGTACTCTTGAAAAAGCTGAGACCCAAATAGAGGATGAAAGTGAATGGGAATATGAAACAAACACATGATCTGAAGTTGAAACAATAACCGAAACACCCATGGTTCCTTTGGAAGACTCTATCATGGTATGGTTGGATTTCCCTACAGGCAATGATGTTCAGCGCAAGCGCGCATTGAGTAGCCCTCAAGCAAGTCATAACATCATGACAATAAACACTTGGGTGTCATTGGGACAACCTAAACTCACCCCGACAAGCAATAGTCTTGCAAAAGGAACCAATGAACAAAACATTGAAGTTCCAGGCTACTTTAGATACACTACTCGATTAATCGATGGGTGGCGATATGGAATTTACATTTCATGTCACCTTAGATTCCCTTGAGTATGATGTCATCCTTGGTGAACCTTGGATAAGCGAATCATTGTATTCACTATATGAATCCATGCAAACAATCACCTTGAACACTCCTGCATGCAATGTACAATTGCTATTATGGGAGGAAGAATCCTTGCAGGAGCTGGAACTTCTAACATATCTTACTGAAAAGATCCCTAGGATTCTGGTTGGATTGGAAATTGCAAATGAAATCACCCCACAGCTCAAGCACAGCTTTATCCAACATGAGAACACAATCTCATGACCTTTGAGCTATGGGATTTGTTAGGTCAACCAACACTCACGGCACATCCTAAAAGGATTACCTTTACACAAGACTTGAGCATGGGGTACTTTGAACATATAATGTATATTGAAACTAACCCCCTCACTTTGCAAGTCCCGCAATCACTTCTGCAGATTCACGTCATGACTTTCACGTCTACAGATTCACATCATGATTTTCACGTCTACAGATTCACGTCATGACTTTCACGTTTGCAGATTCACGTCATGACTTTCATGTCTGCTCTTTCACGTCATGACTTTCACGTCTGCTCATTCACGTCATATGTTTCACGTCATGACTTTCACGTCTTGGATCTTCACATCAAGACTTTCACGTCTATAGATTCACGTCATGACTTTCACATCTTGAATCTTTCACGTCTGCTCATTCACGCCTCAGTGTTTCATGTCTTAGCAGTTCATGTGGAAAAAAAATAAAAAATCGAGGTCAAAATTTACAAATTCAAGGAGTTCCATCTCAAGGCTTAAGAACCTGCACTTTCACGATTTAAGTCTCATCATGGATTAAGCCATATCAAACATTAGCCACTATATATTTGTTAAGCTTATTGCTTACTATTCTTTTGGCTAAATTAATGTAGTAGCTGCTCCATGAGTACGAATCCATACTCATGCATTGGAGAACATTTGCACCAATGCCTCACCATCAACAACTTCCAGGTACATCTCTGGATGGGGGAGCCATGGTGGTGGGCGAAAGCTTGGTCAATGGTATAACCCATCGCCTGGAACTTTCCTTCAAATTACAAACCTCTCCAAATGATGCCACCATCTTCACAAATCAATGATCTTAAATCCTTAGTGAAGATATCTATACTAGTCTCGTAAGTCGACGTAATTCTTTCAATCCTCACCAACAAGTTGCTACTTCAACACAGAGCAGTTCAATAAGAGTCTATATGACTCAATTCTTATACTTCATGAAAATCTGCTTCTAAGAGCACTTAAATATACATAAAAACATAAAAAGCACATGGGCAGAAGAAGACTGGATCAGGTCCTACTCAACAACATTTGACAAGAATCTTGCCACACAAAGGGACATCTCACAAGCCAATTACTTCAAATGATGAATGTCGCTTCAATGAATCAAATGAGGAACTGAGAATTACCATCACCCCATTAGGAATTCCTAATACACCACTAACTAGCTTTACTTATTCCTCTGGAGGAACAAAGACCATTGAATGTCATTCAACATCAAAGCCATCGACAAGCTTGTTCATTCTCCCCTCATCACAAAGGTCTTCAACGCGATCGTCATCAGGAAGGGGGGAATGTTAATCCAATTATGGGATTAACAAGAGCTACCACCATTATCTTACATCAAGGAGTCATGGTAGATACACCAAAGGGTCATACATTCATGATATAAAGCAATAGTATCCAAAGCTACAACTTGGACGGGCACCCGTAATGGTGTGACGGAGTATTTATGGTGGCGATTACCGCTTCAAGAGTGTATGGTAGTAAGTTAGGATGAAGGCTTAAGTGATGTACTTCATGGATATATTATGAGAGTAGTCATTGTAATAGCATTAGGCCTCTTATGAGCCTAAAATGCCCAGCCGGCCATAGTTTAAGTGAGTGTGAACACTTATGGCCATGTATATAAGTGAATTTCTCTCATAATACAATATACTCTCCCATTGTGCAATTGAGTCTTGCTCTTGCTAATCCTCTTGCTAATCTCTCTCCCTAATGCATGCTAGTGAGTGTGTGTGAGTGAAGTGAGGTGAGAGGAGGGACGAGGACCCGTAGTGTAATGTAGCGGTGTGACAACGCTCGCGAGAGACATGGTGGAATTGCTTTTCAAGGAGTTGTAGAGCTTGGAGACCTCAAGGGTTACGAGCTCGACCATTGGAAAGATCCTCACGACAATTGCGGTTTACCATGTAATCTCTTTTGGATGTGTTTCAAGGAGGGTTAGCGTGAGCCTTAACAACAACTACCCATTGTGGTCCTATATGATGAGGCATGTACTGGTTTGCTAAAGGCCTTTGGAATGTGGTCAGTGGTAGTGAAACTCGTCTTGTTTCATAACTACCAGTGCAACCAGGTGCTGCAGGTATATTTGAAGTAGAATTTGCAGATGTGGCTCCTCCACGTGCACCACCAGTACCTCCCACTGCTGCTCAAACAAGATGGGATGGAAGAGATGCATGGTCACATGCATTGCTTGCACTTTCTATGAAGCAAAGCATTATTCCTCATATTCAGTCATGCAAGACTTCAAAATAAGCATGGGATGCACTTGCTGCATTATACCAGGTGCCCAATGAAGCACGTGTTGCATATCTGCGCAAATAGTTGGAGTCTGAGCACATGAATGAGGAAGACTCAATGGACAGCTTCTTAACCAAGATCAAAGATTTTAAGGAGCAGCTTGCTAGTGTGGATGAGATATATCATGATAGTATATTGGTGCCCACAGTTCTCAATGCATTGCTGGATTCTTATCAAAGTTTTGCCTCTACCCTTAGACTCATGAGATGAAGGGAAATCCAAATGCCCTTACATTTGATGAGCTGGTTCCAGTACTCTTGCAAGAAGAGCAGTCTAGGCAAAACAGATCTGTTATACGAGTTGGTGACCAAGCTTTTATTGCCAATTAGAAAGGCAAAGGTAAAGCTTCTTTGCATGGTGGCTATAAGCCAAAATCAGAATCCTCAAGTAAGGATGCAGAGAAAGAAGGTGATAAGCTTAAAAAGAAGGGTAAGTGTCACTATTGCAGAAAACCAGGGCATTACATAAATGAGTGCAAGAAAAGGCTAGAGAAGGAGAAAAAAGAAAGAATCGGGCATGGCTGTGGTGGCTGATGCATCTGCACCAAGTGCAGAGAAGAAGGAATCTACAAGTTTTCCTCAAGATGATTTGGCATGGACTGTACATTGCAGTTATGACCCTTCTGTTCATGATGTATGCATGTCAGTGGTAGAATCAGATGCCTGGTACTTTGATAGTGGTGCTCGTAAGCACATTACTTCACAAAAAAATTTGTTCTCATCTCTGAAATCTGTCCCAAGTGCAGGAACCATCACATGTGCAAATGGTTCCTCGTATCCTGTTAAAGGAGTTGGTAGAGTTGTGCTCACTGTTGCAAATGGGGACGCATTCACTCTTTCTAAAGTTTTTTATGTGCCAGGCATTAAGAAGAACTTGTTGTCAGTTTCAGCCTTAGCCTTGCCAGGCTTGACGGTGAAATTTGTGGATGACAGATGTACAGTTCAGGATAGAAATGATGGTTATTCTATCATTGCCTCAGTACCTTGTTTCATGGCCTATATAAGATGGATGTATTTGAGAAGTTGCAAGAGGATGATGCTTGCTCAGTCTCTGCGACTCATGCTATGAGTGATGCAGAATTATGGCACGCACGATTTGGCCATCTGAATTATGGTAGTTTGTTACACCTTCAAAGGTATGATATGGTGTCTGAGTTGCCAACTCTTGAGACCCCTACTAGACATGTATGTGAGGAGTGTAATCTTGGTAAAATGCATCGGGCATCATTTCCAAAGGATGGATCTATGAGAGCTATTAATAAATTACAGCTTATACGTAGTGATGTATGTGGTTCTATGAGGACACCATCTATTGGGGGATATCTCTACTTCATCACTTTTATTGATGATTACTCTAGATATAGCTAGGTGTATCCATTAAAGCAAAAGTCTAGAGGTTTTTATGTGCGTTAGGCACACGTAGTAAGCTTGATGATAAGGGAGTTAAATGCATATTTGTGGGATACAGTTCAGAAAGCAAGGGATATAGACTCTACCGTCCAGCCTCAAAGCAGATTTTGGTAAGTAGAGATGTTGTTTTTGTTGAAAACTCAGCTCAGCCCATGCTTTCATGCAAAAAACAGCAGAATGTATGCTCACAGGACATGTTTGATTCGCTCCTACCTTTATTTAATGGACAGCCATATGTAGAGTAATTGAATGCTCAACCAAGTGCTGAAATTCAGCCTTTGCAAGTGCAAAATCAGCCTACGAATCAACCTTTTGATGAGGCAATTATTGAGGATGTAGTGGATGAGGAGAGAGCAGCCATAGAAGAATCTAGGCGTATGCCAAAATGGCTTGTGCAGACATTGAGGGATAGCAAGTTGGTAGCTCCTTTACCTAGTAGAACTCATGCAAGTTCGCATTGTGCAGATTATTCTCATGTGGATCATGTTCTCATTTCTACTTTATGTAATGAGGAGGAACCTGTTTCCTTTGAGGAAGCACAAGATGATGATCATTGGATGCTATGCAGGATGAGTATAACTCTATACTCAAGAATGACACCTGGTATTTGACAGATCTACCTCATGGCAGAAGGCCATTGGTACTAAGTGGGTTTACAAGTTAAAACGCAAAGCAGATGGTAGCGTTGATGGCTACAAGGCCAGCCTTGTTGCAAAGGGGTATGCCCAGCAAAAGAGCATTGATTATGATGAGACCTTTGCACCCACATCTCGTATGACTACCATTAGGTGTCTCATTGCTTTGGCAGCACATCATGGGTGGAATGTACATCAGTTGGATATTAAGACTACATTCTTGAATGGTGATTTACATGAGGAGGTGTACGTATCGTAGCCTCCTAGTTTTGTTGTGAAAGGAGATGAGTCTAAACTATGCAGGTTGAAAAAGGCTCTTTATGGCCTTAAGCAGGCTCTTAGAGCATGGTATGAGAAGATTCATACATACTTGGTTGCAAATGATTTTTACAATAGTCTAACAGAGAGTACAACAGTCCAACAGTCCAACAGAGAGTACCCTTTATGTGAAAAGAAATAAGGACACATTTTTGGTCATCGTTCTATACGTTGATGACATGCTGCTCATCACAGGACCCGATATAGATCAGATTTCAACCTTAAGTCTGATTCGCAGTCATCATTTGAGATGTCAGATTTGGGACCGTTGCATTACTATTTGGGGATTCAGTTTATGTAGCACAACGATGGCATTGTTATGCTACAGTCTAAATATATACATAAGCTATTGAAGAGGTTTAATCTTGAAGACTATAAACCTATGGCTACACCTATGGAGTCAGGTACTCGACTTAGTCTTCAAGATGCATGAGACTCTTTTGATGCTAGTTTGTATCAGCACAGGCAGTAGGCTATTGGGTCCCTTCTTTATGTATGCAACACGAGGCCAGATATACAGTATGTGGTCTCACAGTTGAGTAGATTTATGCATAGCCTAGGTACGAGCATTGGCAGGCTGTTAAGCGAGTTTTTTCGCTATTTACAGGGCACTCAGTATTTTGGATTGTTTTATCCAAAAGAGGGTGAGTCACAACTGCACGCTTTTAGTGATTCAGATTGGGCTGGATGTTATGACACACGAGTGTCCACTAGTGGGTTTTGCTTTTGCCTTGCTGATTCATGTATATCATGGCTCAGTGGCTCAGCAAGAAGCAACCTACAGTAGCCACTTCTAGCTATGAAGCTGAGTACAGGGTAATTTTTATAGCTATGGTTGAGTGTGTGTGGCTCAGACATCTTATGGCTGATTTGGGCATTGGACAGTTGTCTAGCACTACGATTTTCATTAACAACCAGAGCGCATTAGCAGTTGCGAGGAATCGAGTGTTTCATGCTCACTAAGCACATTGAGGTGCATTACCACTATGTCAGGGAAAGACTCTTTGCTTGGTCTATGTGCCTACACATGACAACATGGCAAATTTATTCACGAAGGCTCTTCCTTGTGAAAAGGTTGAAGCTTTTCGTAAAGCTTTGGGCTTACTGTCTTTTCAGGATTGATCGGCCATACCTTGTACATGTTCACATCATCACTCTCCAGGGGGGATTTGTAGCATTATATGGTAATGATGTGTGTGAACACACTTAGGATCGTCGGGACACTTTTTCCCTCACTAGGAGGTTTTTTCCCTCGTGCGTATGTACACCCTCTTATCTACTCATTTTGGGGTGTGTACTTATCTTTTGTATCTAGCACACATTTGTTCAGTCTAATCTAGTGAGTTTGTATGCTCTCCAGCTTCTCTATCTTGTGTGTGTGCGTTGTTGCAACCCTAACCCTAATTCCAACACATTTTCCCAAAAAGGTAAGTGGAAATAAGAAAAGTCAACACTTTTATGACACCCCCTTACACCCTTTATAAACGACTCCCAAAAGTGGCCATTTGCTAACTAAGGGGCATCTTTTCATTCAATTCTCATTAGTTTTAATGAGTTATGGAAAAAAGTGCTTAAAATCAAAGATTAATTCGTTCACTAATCTTTTTTCCTTTTGAATTAATAAAGAGTCTCTAATTAATCCTTAATCATCAATTAATATGTACCATTAAGCACATCATTAGATAGATCCTTGGATTGCTAAGCTTTGTGCTTAATCTAAAATATAAATTAACTAATAATCAAATATTAATTAAGACCTTAATTTTGGCTCTTTTCTTTATGCAAATTAAGCCAAAGACAACAAAAAATTATCTAATTAGTGAAGAAATTGATGCAATTAAATGTTTTGATGCATCTAGATGCTCCTAAAACACCCAATTAAATGTTTTGATGCATCTAGATGCTCCTAAAACACCCAAAACATTAATTTTGACACCCTACATGATCAATTTTGATCGCGAAAAACACATTTTCTAGTTTTTTTAAATCTCTTGAACTGAATTAATCACCTCTTAATGACAAAAACCAGCCAATTAAGGAAGATTAGTTAATTTCAAGAGTTTTTAAAAGTTTTTGTGAAATTTTTCAAATGATTAAGCTACCCCTAATACTTGTTAACACTCTAAGGCATGCAAATAAAACAAAAAACACACAAATCAAGTAAAAAAATTAATGACCCTAGCTCTATGTTTAATTCTAAAGAGAGCTAAAAATCACAAAATTACAATCCATTGCAATTGTTTGATGCAATGGATGCAAATTGGACCCAACACACTCTATGTGCACACTTAACAAACACTAAAATTTAGATTAAAACCAACAAAACAACACATTTAAGCCAATAAATCATTCTTTCAAAAGACAAAAAGAGAGTTATTTCTCACAAAATCACACACAAATCTCCAAATTAACCACATCTTTTTCATGGGAAATCGCTAATCAAGACCATGAGCAATGGGTTTGCATAGATTAAAGAGAGAAAGTGGAAAAAGCCAAGGGATCACTCCTCGGTAGTAGTGCCAAAAATATTATGGCTCACCCAAACCCCCTTTGAAACACATCCAATAAAAGATTACCTGGCGAACCGTAATTGTTGTGGGAATCTTTCCGTTAGTCGAGCTCATAACCCCTAAGGTCTCCAAGCTCCACAACTCCTTGAGAAGTAATACCACTGCACCTCTCGCCGGTGAGCGTTGTCACACTGCCACGTTGCACTACGTATACTCGTCCCTCCTCTCACCTCTCTTCACTCACACACACTCACTATAGTATGGATTAGAGAGAGATTAGCAAGAGGATTAGCAAGAGCAAGACTCTATTGCACAATGGGAGAGTTTTTTGTATTATGAGAGATTTTCACTTATATACATGGCCCCATAAGTGTTCACACTCACTTAAACTGTGACTGACCGGGCACTTTACGCTCATAAGAGATCTAATGCTATTACAATAATAATCCATGAAGTACATCACTTGGGACGTCATCCTAACTTGTTGCCACATGCTCTTGAAGCGGAAATCGCCATAAGTATTCCATCGGACCATTACAGGCGCCCGTCCAAGTTATAGATTTGGTTACCATTGCTTCATATCTTGAATGTATGACCTTTTGGTGTGTCTACCCTGACTCCTTGATGTAAGATAATGGCAGTAGCTCTTGTTAACCAAGTGTTAACCCTATAATAAATGGGTTGATATTGATGCATAACAAATAATTGCTCACATCTATCTTTAGCTTGTTTACTTGAAGATGCATAATTGTTTTGCTACAACTGTTTTGCTACAACCTACCACTTTTTATGTCACTTTGCTTCTTGTGCGAGATTCTGCCTACAAAGTGACCTGATTTGCCACAATAAAAGCAATGCTTTGAACCTGATCCCGATTGTTATCTTTGCCAATTGCCTCTGCCTCTCTACATCCCCTTACTTGAGACTCGCCTCTTCCACTTATGTGTGTTTGTTGCTGCTCTGCAAATCATTGGATTGCTGCTATCTATAATTCTGATTTCTAAAATGGCCACCACCACCTTGCCCCCAACCCGCGACCGCGACTGCTGCCTCTACTTAATTTGAGTAGAAGACTTGTTCTGAAGTGTTCTTGCTTTGGGGGGAAGAGTCTTCACCCAAAGACTTCTCTTTTATGAGATTAACATAGATACCAAATCCAGAAAGTTGGGAACATTCTTCCTTACAACAATAGAGGTCTTGAATGGCTTGTATTGTTTGCCAAACCCATTCAAACAAACGTTCACCAAGTCATCGTCTTCCATTGAGACATTAATAGATCTAATGGATTCAACAACACCCTTGATCTTCAATGCATACTCATTAATGGACATGTTCTTCTTCTCCACTGTATATGTAGCTCCTGTTTTAGCTTCAACTTCCTTGCCTTTGTGTTCGTCAGAAACATCTTCACCAGTTTTTCCATGCAACTATTGGAGTATTGACATCCTATATATGCCCTATCATAGTGTCCATCACATTGATTGGAGCTAATACATGACTTTCCTTGCACCCTTGTTCCAGTCTTTGAATGCCTTTATCTCTATTGGAGTAGCATTCTCTCAGGCAATTTTGGAGGCTCCTCATTGTCTTCTTCAACATAATCTCAAAATCCTTTTCCCATAGTCATTATGAACTTCCACACATGAAAGTTATTCTTGTCAAGCTTCTCATGGTTGATGTTGTTAAACATCTTTTCTTGCAACAACTAGAAATCTATAGAGAGAACAATCTACATCACAACAATATGTGTTGTAACTCTTATAGAAGTACTTCTGCATAATCTGTATGTCATAAACAAGTGACCAGAGTACACGTACATACACCCACAATCAACAATACATGTGTAATCATTGTCAGTACACCCAAAATGCAATATTGCACTATAATTTCAGACAATGGCCAAACGAAGGCCGAAACGTGCTCGAAACTCAAATTTGGTCATAAAATTTTCAAAACAATGTACTTTGCACAATTTAGGTACCTCCACACCTATGAAGATAGCTCCTTAATTGGAGATGTGTAGCTCCCATAGCTACCTAGGGGGTGTCAAGGTAGGTGTAGTTGTAGAATCCCTAGTGAAGATCCGTCGTGTCAGCTACCAAACATGCTAGTAGTATAAAAGTGGATCATTCACCCAAGCACATCATGAGTGTCAGCTCGTGTTGAGCTTGACATCTCAACATTATAAGATGGTGCTAGAAATCGGAAGCGACCTAAATGAGGAGTTCGTGCTGGAATATAGGAAGTGGCCTTACTGTGTGCTTAACACCAAATGGGATTATGAATATACTTGCTTAAGGCTAGAGTGGCCATGGACCATTTTTGAGTTGTAGCAAGCCAAGTGTGAACACTAGCCAATTGTATATAAGGTAATTAAACATGAAAATTTTAAGAATATAAGTTTATCTTTTTTATCTTTATTTTTATTTCGTAAGATGATATGGAATTTAAGATTGTTTAATGTGGAAAGATGTGTATCTTGAGCTGTATGTGTCAAAAACGATTTTATGTTGTATTCTACTTGTATGTGTTTAGGCCTTTTTGAGATGTAAAACGTTTATATGGAATCATATAATAAGAAAGGCAGTGGCGTTTAGGCTTGGCACATGAATGCATGGTGCCAAAGGATCCCTTACGCCTATATTTAATTTGCGAGTCAATAGGTATGAAGTCTTTGCCTTATGATTTCAATCATATAGTTTCTAAATTTTTAATGCTCGCATAGCTCAATCTTTTCAAATGAATGTATCATGGGAAGGGACATCTTGGTGATATCTTCATCATGGGATATACAAAGACTCATATGCCCAGTTCCAAAGTGCTCTCAAAAACATATCACATATGTTCACGGTACCAAAGTGCTCTCAAAAACATATCACATATGTTCACGGTACCAAAGTGCTCAAATCATATTTCCATTTCTAAAATCATATATGAAAGTTAAAAAAAAAACAGATCTCATGTACTCTTAGTACCAGAGTGCTCAAATCAAAGTTCTAAAAGCAGATCTCATATGCTTAATACCAACATGCTCAATCAAATTTTCAGTTTTAAAATCATGTACTCTTCCAAGAAGGGCATGCTCCTTGGCTCTTAATTTTTGGAGAGAAGTGTATCAAAATGTGGTTTTAATACTTATGCATTAATTTATATATAAGTATAGACACCAATAGTATTCGTGTGCTTTCAAGGCAATCCATTTTCAAAATCATATATCAAAGTTTAAAAAACACATCTTATATGCCCAATATCAAAGTGCTCAAGTCAAACTTCAAAAAATAGACCTTATATGCCCAATACCAAAGTGCTCAAGTCAAACTTCCAAAAATAGATACTTAATGCTCAGTATCAAAGTACTTAAATCAAATCTCCATTTTTTAAATCATATGTCAAAGTTCCAAAAACAAAACTCATGTGCTCAAATCAAAGTTTCAAAAACAGATCTCATATGCTCACACTACCAAAATCATGTTTAAGTTTGTGTTCTGAAATTATATATTCTTCCAAGGCAAGGGCACACTCCTTGGATCTTGTATTTTTTGGAGAGAAGTGTGCTAATTCTCCACCCACATCAAATTGTGGTTTTAATACTTACATATTAACTTATATAAATATATGCAGGCAAATACTATTGGTGTGTTTTCAAGGAAATCCATTTCTAAAATTATATATTATAGTTCCAAAAACAGATCTTCTCATATATATTGAGTACCAAAGTGCTGATGAAATGGAAGTTCCAAAAACAGATTTCATGGAAACAAATTTCTATTGTTATGTGCTTTCAATAAAAGGCAGGTTCCGCCTCTACCGACGAACAGACCGAATTCAGGCAGAAGCGACGTTTCAAAAATCTCAATTGTCAAATGAGCCGTAGCTACCATTAGTGCTTGATAACTAAAAAGATTAATTGGAAGATTTTCTTTAGTGCTTGATAACTTTAGTTAAAAAAAAAAGATCAATTGAAAGATTTTCTAAAAATAAAATAAAATTTGCTCAACTAATTCCTAGTTGATTGAAAGATTTTTACCCTCGTGTTGCACGTTAATACTTACCTCTCTCTATTATAATACTTACCTCTCTCTATTATTATTATTATTTTTTTCGGGAAAAAAAGAACCCAGGCCATGTTCAGAAACTCAGGCAGCTTTCATTGCAGATCTGAGCTCTGAAAAGAGGGAAGCGGGCAACTCTAGCACTCCTCGAAAATGGCCGTATCTGTGGCTGGTAAGTGCATCATACTACGTTTTCTGATCCGAAGCCACACTGTACTCTCTGTGTGCGACCTCGTGTGTAGGAACATGCGACCCCTTGTATGATATTTACAGAAACTGAACAGTTACCTATCCAGATCTGCTGTTTTTTACATGTTCATTTCAGTTGCTGATTGTAAGCTAATGCACATCAATGTAAGTCAAAACATATTCCTGCATCAAAAAACCTTGAGACACATCAATGACTTCGCATGCTTAATGGTCCAACTGCCCCGTGAAGAATGCAACATTCCGCATGGCAATTCCCAATTCGTTTTGCGAGAGAGATGCCACTCCCCAGATGCTTGTGAAAAGCTTCTGGCCTCATGAGGCTGGACGCGATGCAAAAAGGGTGGACATCTGCAGGCCTGACAGGAATCAAACCCTTCCATTGTCTTGAGAGCTGGTAACTTATCCTTGTTGGGACTGAAAGTGCTCTGCAGCTAGCCTATTATCTTCTTGTGTGAACATCCACCTGGATGCCCATCCGATGAGGGGGATGCTTCCATCAGGTGTGCCTGGCCTGGCCCTAAAGATGAGAAGCAGCCCCGAGACCTTGGAGTGAGGAGGCTGAGGGCGATTTCATGCCTTGGAAAAAATGGAAACATCCCCCCAAAGGAGTAGAACATGCTGCATGTTTAATGAAGGACCGTATGTTGCCTGAAATTCATATTCTCAAACACCATATTGATGGTGTGACTGTCTTTTGAGATAACATCCTAGAAATACTGAGCCTGTTGGGGCCAGTAAATGGCTGATTAGTGCGACCGCCGACTCCCCTTCCTCCGAGCTTTGTGGGTTTTGGGGGGGGGTGTGCGGGAGTCTTATTGACAGCTCAAGAAACGAGACAGCCTCCTTGCAAGGTGGAGATGAAGGTGATGGTTTGATCACAAACAACTCTTGCAAATGTGGCACACAAATTTAGCTTTGCAATGTTTGTGCAGTACCTCATGCTTGATGGCTAGGAAATAGTTGCCTTGCATGCATTCTAATTCAGACCCTTTTTGAGCACTCACATAATCTATTCGTTTCATTGAAATATGGCGAATGGGAAAAATATAAAAGTCGAGCTCCTTGGAGAGGATGGGCAACTTTAAACCCAGGGGTCAGAACTTAGTGAGAGCAAGACTGTAGCTGTTTGGAAGCGTAACTAATATGGAGATGTCTATTGGGAATCAAGGTCTTACCTGTGCATGAAAGGCTTCTAAGCTTGTTTAAATATGTGGTAATGTGTGTGTGTGTGAACATCCTACTAAACACTCACTTAAATGTTTGTGTGTACTTGTGTGTGAACCACCTCTTAGAGGGGGAGGATAAAATCTAGATATTACTGTGTGTTTGACATAAGCAGCGATGTCATTTGGGCAACCTTTGTACCTATAAAAGTGTTGTACTTCATTGAAGAAATCAATCAACAAGTTACATCATCGAGTTGTGTTAATCACTCTCTCTCTAGCATTGTCTTGTGTGTGTGTGTGTACTGTTCACTAGCCATGGCCTTGCTCACCTTTCAGCCTCCATAGCTGTGTACTGTGAACAACATTTGATATTAGAGGGTTATATGGTTTTTACAGCCTGCACATCAACGCCTTTGTCCAGGACTGTGTGCTTTCTCATTCCAACATGTAGTTAGAGCATGGAACTGCTGTGTTAACCCTCTTGTGCGCAGTCTGTCACCATCACTCCAGGCCGCTGTCACTGTTGATGTAGCCAATGCCGTTATTGCCTTCATCACACGGCACCCACGTATCCTATCAACAAAGCGTCGAGTCGTCATCGAATAGTGTAGAAAGGTTTTAATAAACCTTACAAAAGGCCACGTGCATGTGGTTGCCCTTTGCGCATGCAACTGCATGCTGGTCGTCAATTGCTGCTGCACGAGCATTGCTGCCATCCACTGAGTTACTGCCACCTCCAACGAGAACCTCTACTCTGTGAAGAGCTCCACGACTGTCTCTACAACAGCCTATCTGCACAGATCTGCCTCAAGCAGACACATCAAAGGGGTCAACAAAGTCCTTCTGTAAACAACACTCAGGAAGTATAGATTTGGGTTTTTATGATTTTCTGAAAATCCTGCTTAATCGAAGCCCCCAACATCTTTTAAAATTGAGGGCATATATCAAGCATTGGAGTGTTGCTATAGTCTCCTATAGCATGAAGTTCAAAAAGCCCTAATTTTTGGGAAACCTTAATTTTTGGAAACCCTATTTTTTTTCGGGAGCAAGAGATGAAAAATTTGCTTTATATAATGATTGAACCTCTGAGCCACCAAATAAGTAGGCCAAGTTGCTATCAAGGGGGGATGATGATAAATGTGGTGCTACAGTGCACAAAAGTGTGTTTCCATGTCTGTGTCAAATTTTTGTGTGTTGTTTTTGTGTGTATGTCTGTGCTTATTAAAGTCTAAAAAATGTGTTGTGTTCTATTCAGTTATATGTTATTTACTGTTCATATGTGAGTTGTGTGTGGTGAATGTGAGGGACCTAATCCCATGTGTACTCTACCCTTGGGACCCCATAACTGGCATGAGAAACTAGGCCATGAGCCTAAGATTTATCCTTGACACAGTATGGGGTAATCCCTTGAGGGGGGATTGTCGGGAATCAAGGTCTTGCATGTTTGCGAAAGGCTTCTAAGCTTGGATAAATATGTGGTAATGTGTGCGTGAACATCCTCTTACAAGGAGTAAACACTCACTTAAATATTTGTGTGTGTATTTGTGTGTGAACCCTCTCTCAGAGAGGGAATTGCCTCTAACAAGGAGTAAACACTCACTTAAATGTTTCTGTGTATTTGTGTGTGAACCACCTCTAACAAGGAGTAAACACTCACTTAAATGTTTGTGTATTTGTGTGAACCACCTTTTAGAGAGGGAAGAATAGTATCTAGATATTATTGTGTATTTGACATAAGTAGTGATGTCATTTGGGTCAACCTTTGTACCTATAAAGGTGTTGTACTAGGTTTCTAGTTTGAGTTTGAGTTTCCATGACGATGATATTCCATGGATACTTGTAATCATCTTTTGTCTCATAGGCCCATTGGGTCTTTTGTAAGACGTAAATATAACTTTCTTTCTTTCTCTCTATCTTTGTCTATTCGTCACTAGTCATGGCCTTGCTCACCTTTGGGCAACAATGTCCTTGTGACGAATCTATATGGATTGACCTAAGACATCTCATGCCATAACTTCCCACTGTGTGAAAATGGTATTTTAGCCAGCCCAAAAAGGGGTTTTATTTTGGTATATTTTGTCTTGCTGCTGGTCGACAGCCTTCCTTGGACTGACCAGCAGTCCCACAGCATATATATATATATAATCGCTTCATAATTCACCAGCACAACAACATCATAATCAACATCATATTGAGGATCTGCTACTGCCGCCGGCCTACCTTTGGAGTAGCTTGGGTCTTCACTATATCTGCGTTTTTTCTACTGCAGCACATCTCGGGACAACAGCTCTCTTTAGCACATCTTGGGACAGCAGCTCTCTTTGCATCCATCACATTAGCGTTTTTTCCTGCAGCTCACCTCGGGACAGTAGCCCATGGACTTGGGACAATAGCACTTTGCTCATCCTCCATGGACTTGGGATAGCAGCCCTCTCTGCTCATCTTCATCTCATCTTCATCTGACATCGGGACAACAGTCCTCTCCGCTCTTCACCACCCCTCAGGTACTGCAGCACCCTCATCACCAGAGCCTACATCCGTCAGGTATCGCAACACTCTTGTCACCAGAGCCTGCACCCCTCAAGCTCCACAGCACCCTTGTCACTAGAGCATGCACCACTACACCTTCCGTGGACCGCTACCCACTACAGATATCCACCACCTCGGAGTGCCTCTGCATCCACCGACCCGAGCCTTCGTCATTGACCATGTCTCTGAGTGCCTTCGCCTCACATCGATGCGAGCCTTCGTCACCGACCCTGCTTTAGCTCCAATCTCGTCTTTGCTTCTTCGCTAGTCTGCTACTCAGAGTCACCTCATATGAGAGGGCCTCTTGTACATGATTTCATTCACCATCATGCATACACTCATTCACCTATTTCATGTTGTGTTGATTTGCTCTGATCTCTTGTACATCTGTTCCTTTCGTCCTTTTGCCCTCACATGATATCATAGCAATCGTGAGCAAAGGGATTGAAGACCTCGAGAGCACACATCATGGATCGTCTACCCATGATTCCGGAGGACTAGCCTTTGTCACCAAATGTTGATTCTCCGTACTTTGATCTCGGCATAGTCACATGGGACGGAAGGGACGACTGCTTGGAACGGAGGGACGCTGAAACGGGACGGACAGGCGACGGGAACGGCAGGGGACGGACGGACGTCCCCTAAGAGGCGTTTCTCACAGGGGACGGCGACGGGGACGGCTCAGGAACGGGGACGCTCGTGGGGGACGGTTCTATGAGGGGATGGCAAGGAGCCGTCCCCTCACAGAACCGTTTGCGTGTTTTTTCAGCCGTTGCGCCCGCTGTTTATAGCCGTTTTGCAGTCGCGTTTCCAGCCGCCGCTTGCTTGGGCCTTGGCCCTTTAGCCTTTGAGGCTTGGCCCTCTCTCTCTCTCTCTCTTGCCCTTGAGGCTTGCCTCTCTCTCTTGCCTATCTATATAAGAACAAGCCTCTACGAGGCTACAAGCACACACAACTCTCAAGCTTTCAAGCTTCTTCTAGCTTCCAACTTCCAAGTTCCAAGCCTCTCACACAAGGCCCGTGGGCCGCCGCCCTACTATCTAGACTCTCTCTCTCTCTCTCTCTCTCTCACCTCTCCCTCGGGCCTCAAGCCTCTTGAGTCTTGAGTCTTCCAACTTCCAAGCCTCTAGGCTCTAGGCCTCTCTCTCTCCCTCTCTCTCTCTCTCTCTCTCATTCCTCAAGGCTCAAGAGTCAAGCCATCTTCAACCATGGCATCCTCCTCACGTGCCGGGGCTTCCCGTAGAAGGACAACGGGATGGACATGGTGGGAGGAGGTTAACTACACCCCATTGTTCATGGAGGCGGTTCTTGGCCATGGGTATGTAAGCTTTGCCCGTACCGGCGAACGGGTGGCGCCGACAAAGTGCGAGCCCACCTCTTGCATGAGAGTGGGCATGAGGTGAGGTTTTGCACGAATGTCACGCCCGAGAAGAGACGGGAACTTCTTGACAAGCTTAGTGTCTACGAGGCGGTCGAAGCGACAAGAAGGACACCACGAGCGGCCGTGGATCCCGCGACGATGGGGAGAGGAACTCAAGCCTCTACAATGGAGTCATGTGGTGGATCGGGATCATGCACACCATCACCTTCACCATCAAGTCGGAATGTTAATCCATCCACGACGCCGGCACCCTCCATCTCCACGGCCTCTCAACCATTACGTGGCCCACGATGACAATCTACACTTGGGGAGAATTGGAACCCCAAGTTGAAGGAGGAGGTGGATATGGCGGTGGCCTGCTTCTTCTTCCACGACCACATTGCCTTTCAAGCGGCTAGGTAAGTGCAATCGATCATTGCCAATTCATCATTCATGTTTTCATCATCCTAGTCCCCTTCTCATTAGTAAATTACTTTCTTGAATAGGTCGGAATACTTCAAGGTCATGGTTAAGAAGATGGTCGCCTGCAGTTCTAGGCTGTCCTATGGCTAGCCAATTGGCTGGGCTGGCCCAAGAGCCATTCGGCTGCTTGGCCAAGCCCTCTTGGGCTGGCCGACAGCCTGCCCAGCCCTTCCTTGGGCTGGTGGGCAT
The DNA here is from genome assembly GCF_041138505.1 of Cibotium barometz. Taxonomy (NCBI): domain Eukaryota; kingdom Viridiplantae; phylum Streptophyta; class Polypodiopsida; order Cyatheales; family Cibotiaceae; genus Cibotium; species Cibotium barometz. Next base: position 3,350,215 of record NC_141060.1, on the reverse strand, counting down.
GTCTTGGGGTTGCTTGGCCCCATTTTTGGGTGGCCCATAGCCTTCCCTGTGTCCACAACTACTGCATACCTACATCTACACAGCTGTCTGATATCTGGTGTCAGACGAAACATACAGAACAACTGACATCATTGCAGAGGGAGACTCACAGTGTGGACTGGCACTGTTTCATGTGCAGGACAGTGCACACCTGACCTTGGACTCATGTGCAGGACAATGCACACCTGACCTCGGACGACTGAGATGGATCCCTGGCTGACTCGTCCCGAACTGGGCTCACATGGGACCAGTTCACCATCCCAGGTCCTGCACCTTCTGTACAAAAATGTCTACGTGGCATCCAAGTGCGGGATGCTCCTTTGTATTCTAGGATATTCTCCCATTTCCAAAGCTTGTACTTTCCAAATATTTAGACATCCTAGAGTCCACCAGACCCCTTTCATACTGGGAAATGTCTAGGCTGGTGACATCCTCCCCAGCTTCTTAAAAGTTGTCCACAACTTTAAGCTTCAAGCCATATATTCAAGATATAATCATGTCCTATTAAGTGGGCGAGACAAGACAGTCTGAAAAATCCAATATAACTGAAGAATCCATGTTGCAAAGAAATGGGTGAGACTAAATAAGTCTCCATAATACCAATATCAAAATGATGTCCCAAAATAAATGGGCGAGAATTCCATGGAAGATATGCTAGACACAGGCACAAGAGCCAATTGTGTCTCAATCACCAATATCAATGAGATAATCATATGCCAATGAAAATCACCAACCAGGTGCTAAGACACTTAAAATAAGTGCCATGCACAAGAAACTAGTGCCTCGCACAGAAACATGTGCTATGCACACAAACTGGTGCCATTCAAGAGCACAAACCATGGTGACAGAAAAGCTGGTTCTCCATAGTTCTGGCAATCCTTTCTCCCAATCCCAACAGTTCCCATGTTCTCCCATACAATCCCAACTCTGATCAACAAGCATGGTGTGGAAACAATGAAACACTCACTCCACAATCGCAACACGAATCCACGTGTATGGTGAAGTGTTCATTGAATTGCCCTCTCACAATCCCAACATGAATCCACATGCATGGTGAGATGAACAATGAACCTCTTGGCCTCTGTATGGGGAGATAGTGATTCTAATATGGCTTAAAAATAAATAAATCCATGTCCCAAATAAAGAGGCGAGACAAAATAGTCCCATAAGGCCAGATATCATAATCATGTCCCAAGTAAATGGGCGAGACAAATCAGTCCCATAAGTCCAGATATAATAATCCATGTCCCAAGTAAATGGGCGAGACAAATTAGTCCTATAAGTCCAGATATCATAATCCATGTCCCAAGTAAATGGGCGAGACAAAATAAGTCTCTTGCTAACAAGGCATCGGTCCACATGACCCTTGGCATAGACATAAGTCCCGTGCCAACCAGGCGTCATGTCCACTTTACCACTTGCACTCCGTGTTGGTACTCTGACCACACACCTTGGATGAGAGGTGGGCTCAAGTAACAATCACTCGCAGGCATAGATAGCCTGGTGTTCCATAAGCATTTTTGCTACACATAGTTTATAGGCATTTCGGCCAACTCACACTACTCTCTCAAGTGCCCATGTTTCCTTCCATCTGCTCTCTATTATTCCACCCAGATATGGTAGAAACAATCTTGAAGAGAGCACGTAGGACAAGAGAAGACTACACACGGTATGTTGTGCTCGACACTACCCTCTGAAGTGCCCATGTTCCCTTCCATCTGCTCTCTATTGTTCCACCCACACATGGTAGAAACAATCTTCAAGAGAGCACGTAGGACAAGAGCACTACACAGGGTATGTGAACCATGAGTTCCATAAGTCCAGTGCATCCCAAACATAAAGAATAATCCATCCCAGTAAAAGGGAGTCATAAACATAATCCATAAACATGAGGATGGATCCAAATCCCTAGAAAAGAAGTCCAGGAATCCATAGATCTGTATACCATAACTCTTACCACGTACTCCGTGCTAACCACACACCTTGGAGTAGAGGTGGACTTTATCCATGAAAGCATCATATCCATGAGATATCCAAAGATTTCTTCTCTATAAATTCGGACAGATTTGTCCATAGAAATTATTTGCGAAGCCCAATATCTATATAAATCTCATCCAAGAAAGAAATCTCCATAGATATAATCCATCCCAATAAAGGGAGCCATAAACAATGTTTCCTTGAAACCATCTCAAGGCAAACAACACCACCTTTCTCCTTGCATGGCTATACAAGGATTAGTGAACATCAAAAACACTTCATAGTAAATAGCAAAAGCACCAACTTTGCAAACTCAAAATATGCTTAGCTTTTCTTTGCCAGGTTGGTCATGAAGCCAAAAGAAATATCTCGTCACCATATCCTTAAGATATCGTGAGATATATCTCCATATAGCTTGCTTGTAAGCTTGATAATATAATCCACAATATCCATATGGAACGAGTGCTAAACGTGTGCACATAAAGCCAACTCTATACTTCCAAGATAAATTTTGTGAATTCATAAATCCTTAGACCTAGTTGTCTATTGCTCATGCTCTTGCTTCATAGGCTCTAAAGTGGCTGGCCATGCTTAATAGCAATGATGGTTAAGTGTGGTCCCCACTTGAGATCTTTTCTCTTCCTTCTTGATAGAAGGAAGCCTCCGCTTCCAAGGAAGCCTATGCCCTGATACCAATGTAACTCGCGGATGCCCGGGGGACTAGGGCCTTTGGCACACTTGTTGATACCATCAATGCATATTAAAACATTTAAACATGGCCACAGCCTTAACACATATCCATCATCACTTTGCATAAAACATAAAGCTGGACAAAACATCCACAAATGCTGAAAATGGAGCTTGCACATGTGACACCACATAGAGGCTGGAATGGGCCGGCCCCCCCCTTGGAGTATTTTATTACCCAAGGAGAATAATATCATGTACAAGCTTTGAGGGCCTTACTCTCCCCATGGGAGATGCCGGATTATCCATATACAAATGCCATAACACAGCCCAACACGAGGCTACCAAGCCGGAACACAGGCTGTAGAAATGCCAAGCCAACAATATAATCCATATACCTCCGTGTGGGTATTGATTCTCCCCCAAAAACCACGGGTCTTCATACAATAGAGCTGGTACAACAGGTTCAGCTCTCCATTCAATCGGTACAATAGGTACAGTGGCTGGTACAGTAGGTATAGTGGCTGGTACAGCTAGTACAAAGGGTTAGTACAGCCAGAACAGTGGCTGGTACAGTAGGTACAATGGGTGGTACAGTTGGTACAGTGGCTGGTATAGCAAGTACAAGGGCTGGTACAGCCAGTACAATGGTTGGTACAGCAGGTACAAGGACTTGTACAGCCAATACAGTGGCTGGTACAACAAGTACAAGGGCTGGTACAACAAGTACAATGGCTAGAAATCATAATAAATGATCTAATACCCTTGCCTTCAATATTTCTTCGCAATGGAAGCCTCCAAAACAGTCCCCAACAGTAGTTATTCTTCATGGGCAGCCTTCAAGAGAGAGAAAGAGAGTAACCATCATTAGGGCAGCCTGTAACGGTGGTAGAGGCTAGTGTGTAGCAAGAGAGCCTCCATCAATGAAGAGAGAGGGCTCCAATTTATAGATTTGGGTCTCCCATGAGTGAAAATGGAAAGAGAAGGCTATGATGACAAGTGGAGAGCCACACAATAGCTAGAGTGACAAGTGTGAGGCCACTTGTCTCACTTTGATCCACTTTCTTGCCGCATGTCCCAATCTAAGAGATGGGTTCTCCCATAATCTTTACCTCTAAAAATATCCCAACTAGTAGACATTCTGTCATAGGCACTTTGCCAACTCTTGGTATCTGCTCAATTCGAGATGTAATGACGCGAACAGAATTTTCATCGGAGTTGGGCCAAAAATAGCAACTCTCCTAAATTTTAGGAGTGTGGTCCTTTGTATTATAGGATAATCGCCCATTCCCAAAGCTTGTACTTTTCAAATATTTAGACATCCTGGAGTCCACTAGACCCCTTTCATACTGGGAAATGTCTAGGTTGGTGCAGGCTCCACTTGTTGTAGGCGGCCTGTTCCAAATGAGAAAATGGCCCTTTTTGGGCTGGGTTAAATACCCTTTTGGGTATATTTTCACACGCCCCCTCTCAGACCAAAAAGGGATCATGAGAGAAGATGAGGGGGAGTCCAGGATGGCTGGTGCCTATATCCAGAGTGTAAGGGTTGAGGAGGGAAACCGGAAAATCCACCAAGACCAGGCATAGATGTAGGACCTGTCAAGGGTGCTCCATAAGATGGAATAAAGTTTTGGGCACTCAGCATAGGTGGAATACCTGGTTGAGGCACAAACCCTGGAGAGGGCACATAATTAGGAAAAACACCAGTGCCAGAGATGGGTTGGTAAGCCACCTCATACCCCGGAATGCTGGGTGGTACCGCAGTGCCAAAGGGCATAATGTTGAAAGATACTTGGGATGGGTAGAACCCATATGCAGGACCCAAAGGAGGTGCAGGCGGTGACGACTGCATGCCACCACTAGAAGGAAGAGATATGGGTTGGGTGGGAGGGTTTTGTGCTTGAAATTGAGCAGTATTCAATAACAGATTAGGAGTAGGGACAAAAAGTGAACCAGATGAGAAAACAATGTTACCTCCTTGAACACCAGAAGTCGGAGAGTGAATTATACTCCTAGACCCTCCTCTGTTTGGGTTCACAAAATGCCAAGGATCGAGGGTAGTTGATGGTACGGTTTGTTGAACCTGTGCTACAGAAGAAGATACCTAGGTAGAGTTAGGAACATACGTACTAAAAGGCACATACGAACTTGACGCGGTCACTAGCAGGGATGATGATGGATCTCCGAACGACCGAGGAGATACGTGTCCTTCCTGAGAAAAAGTCCCATACCGAAGTCCAGTTTGTCGGCTAGAATGAGAAGCAGGGCTCTCCAGTTGAGGCTGAATACCTGGGTCCAATATTGGCATATTGGTTGTGGGCATGTATCCTCCTCTTGAAGTAATGTTTGATGAGCTCGGTGAAGGAAAACCATATGCCAAGGGTTTAGAGGGTGAGTGGGTAAAAATAGGCTGGTTGTCTCCCAATGAAAGACCTCGAACAGGGCTCTCCAGCGAATGAGGAGTCCCATCCTCCATGTGATCTATATCTGAATAAGGAGAGTCAATATCTGGTATGAAAGGCTGATCCTCCGGAATCGAGGGTAGACAATCCATGCTGTGTACTCTCAAGGTCTTCAATCCTTTTGCTCACGATAGCTCTGATACCATGTGAGGGCAAAAGAGACCAAAGGACTAAATATATGAAAGATCAGAGCAAATTACACAACATGCAATGATGATATGTATATAAATGATGAAGTCTAGTACAGGAGGTCTATGTGAGACTGCGAACGAGCAGAGAAGGCTGTTGTCCCAAAAATGTAGATAACAATCCTGAAGTAAGCTTGATGTGTCACATGCATCCTGCACTTGGATGCCACGTAGACATATCTGTACAGAAGGTGCAGGACTTGGGATGGAAAACTGGTCCCATGTGAGTCCAGTCCAGGATGAGGAAAACTGGTCCCATGTGAGTCCAGTCCAGGATGAGTCAGCCAGGGTTCCATTCTAGTCGTCCGAGGTTAGGTGTGCATTGTCCTGCACATGAGTCCAATGTCAGGTGTGCATTGTCCTGCACATGAAACAGTGCTAGTCCGCGTTGTGAGGCTCCCTCTGGAATGATGTCAATGGTTCTGTGTATCTGGTTACTGGTATGATACTGGATGCCAGATCACTGTGTAGACAGTTAGGGTTTGCATATAGGAAAGGGGCCAGCCCATAGGGCTACTCCAAGGACAGATGTAGGCAAGGGGAAGGTGTAGAACCACCCCCATAGGGGATAGGAAGGCCTTGGCTGTGCCCACCAGCCATGGGATGGCCATGGAGGAGCTGTAGGACAGCCCCAGGGCTCCTGGACAGGTGGCTGACTGGTTACACAGCACCTAGGGGACCGTAATCCAGGTGTGGGGCAGCCCACACTGGCTGCCCAGCAGCCAGATCTGAGGCGCCTGATGGCCAGCCCTTATTTAAGTCATGCGCAGGTTTTTACAGCATTTAATGCTGAATATTCTAGTCGTGGAGCTATTTTCAGGCAGCCGACTGCATATTGTTGAGGGTATAAATACCAAAGACACAAATCAGTTCATTTATCTCATAATTCACCAAGTGCTGAAGCTGATCAAAGGGCCATGACAGCCAAGGACCAGCTAACGCAGAAGGGGTGAAGGATTGAAGGTCAAGGGCAGAGATCTATCTCAGCCAAGACGGTCCAGGTTCAGTCTTTTATTTCAGTTTTGCATCATTCTAATAAAAGTACACCAATCGTGGTGGGGGCCCTACAGAGGGTATTCGGGACCCAATACTGTGTCCTCTTCTCCCTCTCTCTCTCTCTCTCTCTATCTCTATATTTTTTCTGCACATCTACATTCAGTTTTGTGCGTTAATTTCGTCGCGACAAGTGTGCTGTTTTTTTGGGTATTGAAGTTACCGATCTCACCCGAAGCTTCCGCATGTTACAGTGGTACCAGAGCCTACTTTAAGTGTAAAGATTCAGCAAGAAACCAGAATTTTTTTCTCGCTCGTGTGGTTGGTTTTCAGACTTCGGTGGATTACCCCTTTCGGAGTAACTCCTATCTCTCGAAGGACAGTTGGTTTTCAGCCTCCGGAGGCCTCCAGAAGTCTCCTGCACACAGTGGATGGTTAGATTGCGCTCCGAAAAGGAAGTGTGTTTTCTTGCTATGGCAAGCTTCGACAACAAGATAGACCAAGAACCTTGGGACCAAAGTGCACGAGGCAGCCCAGCTAGGGCATCAGGCATGAGTGTTACAGAGATGTTCCAACAGATGATGCGAGCAATCGCAGACCAGACTACCAAGTTGGAAGGGCATAAGGCGTAGATCCTGGCTCTTGAAGAGCAATCGCAGACCAGACTACCAAGTTGGAAGGGCATAAGGCGTAGATCCTGGCTCTTGAAGAGCACACCCGTTCTCCAGCGCCGTGTTTTCCATCTCCTCCTCCCTCTCCTTTTGTATCCCAGATTCTAGATCCTCTACACAAGGACCCTCTCGCAGGGTCACGACTGCAGCCAAGTTCGATGCTTGAGTTGTAGATGCGTGCATTGGAGATCTGACAACGTGAAGACGAAGCCATGCGACGTGTGGAACATGAGTGTTACCTGTAGCTTTGGACGCCATATTAACACCAGCGGCTTCCTCAAATCATTTTCCCGAGAAAATGAACTTCAATAAGTATAATGGTAAACTCGATCCCACAACTCTTTATTCATGGTTGCATCAGTTTGAAGCTTACTTTGTCGCAGTTAGAAAGAATGTACTGACAGAGTGATCTTAGCCAGTTGATACTTGGAAGGTGAGGCCATTCCTTGGTGGACCCACTGGGCTTATGCCCACACCAGATTAGGTATGGCAGCTTATGTGTGGGACGAGTTTGTCCGCGACCTTGTAGGCATATGCTCACTTATGGTAGTGCTATGTGTGAACAGGGCTTAACCAAGGGCACTTTTTCCCATGTGGTTTTTCCCCTTGGACATCAAGTGTGAAAGGACACTCTAACATATAATATTTTGTACTTCTATATTATATGGATGTGGCACACATGCAAGGGTTGACTTGCATTTTGTGGATACCACACTTTTGTCTCTCTCTCTCTCTCTCTCTCTCTCTCTCTCTTCTGTGTGAGCTTCTCTACCCTGCACCTAACCCTAATGTGCAGGTTTGTGTGTGTGAGTGTGTGAGTCCAACACCCAACATTTGGTATCAGAGCTGGGAGCTGGCCCTGATATTTTGCTGCTGGAAAAATTCCGTCGAAAACAGGCGTTCCGTCCGTCGCGTGCGTTTTCCCGTCGACGCTGTGTTTTTCCGTCGCGGGATTGTCTGGTTCCGTCGGCGCTCCTCCATCCAGCCTCTCTCCTTCTCCATTGCTGTGTTTTTCTGCAGTGCACTTGCTCGTGTGTTCTCAGATTTTGTTATCATCTTCGCTGCATATTCGGGCGGCACTAGTGGGGAGCCCACCACCACCGCCCAGCTCGCGGCGGGCGGTTCTTCCACTTCCAGCCGGCGCCCGCTTCCGTCGTCGTCGCCGCCCAGGCGCCCGCTACGTCGCAGCCGCCGCAGCCGGCCAGTCGTCTCAACCTGCCGCTCCGTTCCGGCCGACCACTTCCGTCCACGCCCCTCCGTTCCGGCCGACTCTGCTCCGTCTCGACCCATCGTCGCCGTTTCTGCTCCGGCCGCCGTCCGTCCTCCACCGTCGACTCCAGGCACCTATGCGCTCGCCCGTCGCACTAGTCCAAGGCCGTGCACCCTGCTCGTATTGCTTTCCTACGCGCATTTGCGCCTCTCCGCTGGGACCCGACAGCTGCACAACACCCGCCTCTGGATCGCCCGTTTCTGCTGGTCCGCCACCGTCCAGAGCACGTTTTTGCTGGTCCGCCACCGTCCAGCGCCCGTTTCTGCTGGTCCGCCACCGCCCAGAGCACGCATCCGTCCTCTGCAACGACTCCCTACAACACCCAACATTGCATCGACTCCCTCCAACGCCTTCACCTGCAATGACTCCCTTCAACAAGGTCTCTTCCCGGCTGCCCAGGTACCTTTGTTTCAGCAAACAGAAAAAATAAACATTTGGTTTGCAGGCAGATTTTGCCAGGAAGATTTGAAAGCTTGCAGGTGGTATAGGATTCAGGCAAATTTGGGGGATTTCTCAATTTCAGGACAAATTGCAATTTGGGGGTTTTTGAAATTGAGGTCAAAATCAGCAAATTGAACCTCTCTCATTTGCAGAAATTTGGGGGTTTTCAAAATTGAGGTCAAAATTGGAAAATTGAACCTCTTACATTTGCAGAAATTTGGGGCTTTTGTGAAAATTGGCCAATTAGATGCACATTGAAGCGATTCGAGTGCATAAAAATTGGGGATTTTCAGATTGGAGCATGTAATTGGGCATTATAGCTGCGATTTGTCGCGTATGTATACACATTGTGTGTAATTGGACAATTTGGTGCAGGTTTACACTTGCTTTGGTTTGCAGGCATACATTTGCACAGGACATTTGGTTGCCTGGCAGTGCACATTGGTGCTTGGTTTGCTTGCAGATATATTTTGTTGACATGGCACAGAATGCTACAGATGTATTTGGTTTGCTCACCCAGGAGGACAAGCTGGATGGATCTAACTGTCACGTGCATCCCGCACTTGGATGCCACGTAGACATTTCTGTACAGAAGGTGCAGGACCTGGGATGGTGAACTGGTCCCATGTGAGCCCAGTCCGGGACGAGTCAGCCAGGGATCCATCTCAGTCGTCCGAGGTCAGGTGTGCATTGTCTTGCACATGAGTCCAAGGTCAGGTGTGCATTGTCCTGCACATGAAGCAGTGCCAGTCCGCGCTGTGAGTCTCCCTCTGGAATGATGTCAGATGTTCTGTGTATCTGGTTTGCATCTGGATGCCAGGCCTCTGTAGGCATGTAGGTTTGCATGTAGAGATGGGGCCAGCCCATAGGGCTACCCCAGTGCACTTGCACTCTTAGTGTGGGCTTGGGGGGGGGTGTAGAACCACCCCCAAGGGGCCAGGAGGGCCCAAGCTGTGCCCACCAGCCAAGGCATGGGCTGGAGGGGCTGTCGGCCAGCTGTACTGCTGCTGGACAGGCAGCCGACAGGGTCAGAAACCCTAATCAGCAGGTCGGCCAGGTGTAGGGGCAGTCCCACACCTCTGCGCAGCATGCCCAGCAGCCAGGAGCTGTCCCAGAAAGCATGCGCAGGCTGGACAGCATCTATTAAGTGTGAAAGCATTTATTTAATAAAAGACCCAGTCGTGGAGCTTCCTGAAGCCAGCCGACTGGATGCTAAGTGGAGTATAAATACTCCAGCCCATAATCCATGAATCCATCTCATAATTCACCAAGTGCTCCAAGCAAACAAGGGCCAGGACAGCCAAGAACTTGCTAAAGCAAAGGGGTGAAGGACTGAAGGTCAAGGGCAGGTTTTCCAGCCAAGAAAAGGTCAAGTACTTTGTATTTGTTTTCAGATTTACATCATTCTAATAAAGCAAATACACCATCCGTGGTGGGGGCCCTACAGAGGGTAATTGGGACCCAATACTGTGTCCTCTCCATCTCCACCTTCTCTCTCTATTTTCTGCACATCGTCTTTCAGTTTTGTGCGTTAATTCCGTCGCGAAAAGAGTGCTGATTTCTGAGTTTTGAAGTACCGATCCTTCTCCGAAGCTTCCGCATATTACAGTGGTATCAGAGCTCACTTCAAGGACAAAGATTCAGCAAAGAAAACCAGAAAATTTTTTCGCTCGTGTGGTTGGTTTTTAGACGCCGGTGGACTACCCCTTTCGGAGTGACTCCTGTCCCTCGAAGGACGGTTCGTTTTTAGCCTCCGGAAGCCTCCGGAAGTCTCCCACACAGATAGTGGATGGTCAGATTGCGTTCCGGAAAGGAATTGCATTTTCCCGCTATGGCGAGCTTTGGCGACGAGAGAGAACCAGAACCATGGGACCAGAGTGCACCAGGCAGCCCAGCTAGGGCACCCGGCTTGAGTGTAACTGATATGTTCCAGCAGATGATGCGAGCAATCGCAGACCAGACAACCAAGTTGGATAAACAGAAGGCGCGGATTTTGGCTCTGGAGGAGCGTTCTCGCTCTCCAGCGTCGCGTTTTCCATCTCCTCCTCCCTCTCCTTCCGTACCCCAGATACTAGATCCTCGTCTCAGGGACCCTCTCGAGGGGTCACAGCCGCAGCCAAGCTCCTTGCTTGAGATGCAGATGCGTGCATTGGAGATTCGACAACGAGAAGACGACGCCATGCGACGAGTGGAACACGAGCGTTACCTCAGAGCTTTGGACGCCAGATTGACACCGGCGGCGCCCTCGAATCATTTTCCCGAGAAAATGAATTTCAGTAAGTATAATGGTAAACTCGATCCCACTACTCTTTATTCATGGATACATCAATTTGAAGCTTACTTTGCCGCAGTTAGGAAAACAGATACTGACAAAGTGATCTTAGCTAGTTGGTACTTGGAAGGTGAGGCCATTCCTTGGTGGACTCAGTGGGCTCATGGCCACACCAGAGCAGGTATGGCAGCTTATGTGTGGGACGAGTTCGTCCGTGACCTTAAGCAGCGGTTTCTACCGCCCCACTACCTTGAGCGACTCGAAGACGAGTTCAGGGGAGCGCGTCAGAACGCGCAACCAGTCCTTCAGTTTGCCAATAGAATTTCGACCTTGTGTCTGCAATTAGGCTTATCTGATTCGGACAAGAAAGGGCAGTTTTTGTATGGCCTGGACACGCAAATCCAATGGGAGGTGCGTATGTTTAGGCCAGCTACCTTTGAGGACGCACTCTCGCTTGCGCAGAGAGCAGAAATGAAACACAATGGTGGCAAGCCCAAGACTTCCCAGCGCTGAGAGTTGTATCCATTCCTCCCTAGCGTACTCTTTGGCCTCCCCTGGCGTGACCTCCTCTTGGTGGAGGTGTCTGTAGACTTCACGTGCTGAGGTGGAAGTAAATGAAGAGATGAACTCTCCTCTGCCGTGGACGAAGACTAAGGATCTCCATCTTGGTAGTCTCCCAGGAAGTACTGATGGTGTTTGTGACTCACCGAATGGTGCCCACCATCTAAGAGTGGTAGATAGCCTGGTCTTGGAGGGTTTGGGTGGCGGTCTCATCATCCCACACCGTCCCTAGAGCCACACTCAAGGGGAAGGAGAAAACCATTGCTTTGACATCAGCAGGGGTGGGGTGGTAGTGGTACATGACCATGCAATCCTGAAGGGACACATGATCTTCTGAGATTTCTCCCGCTTCCATTGGAAGATGGCGGAAGCAGGCATAGTCCATTGGGAACCCCATAAAGAGGGGGGCCTCCCCGGTGAAGTTGAGGTGAACTTGGTGATGGGGGCGGAGAGGATCTAGGTCTCCATAGGGTCATAGAACCTCTAGAAGGATGGTGGGGTGGTTGGGGGTAGAGGTTGAGATGTCTTCGGAGCAGGGTGAAGTTGGTTTGGCTTCTTGGGGGGAGGGGGTGGGGGAATGGGGGTTGGCTCATCATGCGATGCAAGGCTGGGTCCTGGGGACCAATGGGCGCATTGGGTGATCCTAGGAAAGCGGATCTTGGGGTGGATCTGGGGAGATCTTTGAGTCTAATGGCTCAAAACAGTTCTCTGAAGTGATCGTTGCCTCGGGGTGTGGGCTCTCTGCTGGGGCCGGGCTGCGCCTGGGGGGGGGGGGGGTGGGTTAACCCTTGGCGGCGGCGAGGAGAGTGCTTGTGTTGAGGCTGGGCTTAGGCACACTGGCGGTTACAGCCGCCGTGACTTCTGAGCTTGCGTCTTGGGTGAAGGTACTGTCGCGCGCGTGCGCCCGGGGGGGGGGGGTGGGGCTATCAATGGTGAGGACAGAGTGGGGACTCCACACTTGAAGCCGGGGCGCTGGAGGGAAACGCCCCCCCCCCCACGACCCACCCTTTCCCCAACCGAAACACATTTCGGGCTGCAAGCCAAGGGGAAGAGTCGTTTTGTGCATGTAGGGGTGCCATTTTGAGCATTTCCTGTAACTATGGTAAGCATCTCTTTTTTTATCGTGTAGTGCAACCACTGACTAACTGCAACATGAAGCTGCTTTATTTTTTTATGTTGAGCTTTTTATCATACTTAGCATTTGTGTAGTGTATGATTAAGTTGGTTTTGGGAACTGCATTGAATAGCATTTAAGTGGTCAGGGGTTGCTTTGTCTTTGATGTGTGAGGGCGCTTACCGTGATTGTTTGGATTCATGCAGTAAGAAGCCAGATGACAAGTGCCGGGAACTCGATGTTGTATTCCTTTCTACTTTTCATCATCACTCTCTCACTTCAACAAATGTACAAAGAGAAGCTGGCATCTTCAGAGCTTTATACCATACTAGGCGGCTTCATAAGCTTGACCACTGCCATAAACATTGTATTCTTCACGGGCTACATGAGATATTCCTGCATGGCGTGAAGTCACTGATTGTTCCTCTCCCATAGCACGGAGATTCATCCTCTTAGACATAACTTCTTGTTCGGGCACTTGTGGGGATTCCAAGACATGTGGGATGGTTGCCTTTTCTGCATAGGCATCCTCGGTACGAGCCAAGTATGCACGTGCTGCATCCCTCGGTTGCATGTGCAACTCTTGAGCAATCATTGCCATTGCATGATCCATATAAGATTCAGCTTTCTTGGCCTTCAAACGATCATGTACCAATGGATCCTCGCGGCGATAGAGATTCAATTCTTCTTGTTGTGCATGGAGAAGAGCCTGCATACGAGTAAGTTCAACCCTCAAAACTATGGACTCTTCTTCTTGCATCTTCTCTTTGCCACGGGACGGCTGTCCCACATATTCATGTTCCCTATTGTGCACCACATGAGTTTGCTCATCCTGTAAAGCATTGGAGGCATGCATTTCATTGTCCCTGCCTCTTGTATTAGCATCTCCAACATTCATTGTATGGCTGTCCATAATGTTCTAAGTGTAGAGATAGCTAGTGTTCACGGTGATCGTCTCTCACGATAGAAGTGAAAGAGAACCGTATGCTCTGATACCAATGTAACTTGGTTGAAAACAATGCTAATCAATACACTTAAATACACTAAGATTTGAAGGACACTTGCTCAAATACAAGAAGTAAAATTGCTGAATTTGACAAGAGACACACAATGAGCCGGAACGGCCGACCCCTCCCTTGAGTAAATTGTATTACTATTGGAGAAATTCAATACATAGCTTCACGGGCATCCATTGCCAAATCCTCCATGCCAATGCATATGAAATTCAGCATTTAGAAAACAATGGTATGTCGATGTAGATCACCAAGGAGCTGCCTTGATGCCCGGCCCGACTTCAGTGCCCATATTCTCTACCATTGGCTCTATGTTCTACCAAGCAAGGTAGCAACATCTTCAAGAGCACATAGGACAAGAGAAATACTACACAGGGCGGCTAAACAAGGAGTCCTGCCTTTCTACTGAGTAAGTAATGACAACACATTGTCCAATTAGCTTACCAGTCTTCATAGAAGTTGTTGCAAGCGGAAGCCTTCGCGTTGGAAGCTTCAGAAGTGTTGATATCTTCGATTTGCCGCAATCCTTCGCGACAAAAGTCTTCAAGAGGATGAAGGGAACCTTGGGAAAGCTTCCCCTATGGTTCAACTTGAGAAAGGAAGGCTGAAATTAGGGTTTTCAGCAAAAAGACCAGAAATTACAGCAAAAATGAGAGTTGTTTTGCTGAATTTCAGTCATTGGGAGTGAGTAGGAGAGTGATTAGCACTTGGAAACACTCTTGGAGGCTTGGAAAACACCGTAGCAAGTTGGGTATGGCTATGGAGAGCTTGGAAATGGAGAGAAATGGTGGAAAAACAGAGTTTTCAGCCTCCAAAAATCCTCATGAAGAGAAAACATGAATTTCTCTTAATAAGTAAGTGAATTGGGATCCAATCAGGTGAAGGGACATGGGGAGATGCCCATTTATGAGTAAAAGGGGAGGATCAGGTCCTGGACATTGAGTCTTGTCCGCCTCGGGACTTCAGTGAGTGTGAACTTGGAAGTGGTCATAATTTATAAGTGACTTTTGGGCGCCCAAACTTTAATGAAATGGGAACGCACTCACTTATAAATATTGGCTAAGTCCTAAGGGCTATTTGAGCCTAGATTGGGTAATACTTACCACCTGTTCACATGCCACACAACCATGTCAGCAGACAGTTTCACACACACGGTTCACGGGCGGGCGTCCCCTAGCCCGGAACTACACATAGGTCATGCAGGCATGAAAACAGCATGCAATTTCATTTGCAGGCAAGCACATAAAGATGCTATGCAATGCAGCATTGGCATGAGCAATTTCCGTTCATGAAACCATATAAGACCAGGCGTTTCCAGGCAAGTATAAGACCCAGTGGAAAGCCAATCCTCCAGGCGTTTCCGGGCATGTACACAAAGGCACAAGTCCCAGCGGAAAGCCAAGTCCTCCAGGCGTTTCCGGGCATGTACACAAAGGCACAAGTCCCAGCGGAAAGCCAAGTCCTCCAGATATTCCGGGCATGATAACATCAAGTCCCAGCGGAATATCATATCCAACTATACAGCATGACACGTGTCAATCACCTGCATAGGCATATTCCATAAGCCATGGACACCAATCCAATATGTACATAGTGTGAAAGCAAGAGTGAACCATTTGGGTGGCCAAATGGTGACAGTTGGAGTGACTCAGATTGGGGAGGAGATCTAGACACGAGGAGATCTACTTCAAGCCCAGGAGTAGTTTTATGGAGGAGTAAGAGGCAGTCATCTTTTGCCTTGTTGTCGACATAGGTAGAGTACCGGGCTGCTTGTGAGGTGGTGAGGTTGTAGAGGTTGCATGGCAAGATTGGGCTTCCATTGGAGGAACCCACGGTCATCCTAAGGCACTTTGTTCGTGAACAGATCATTGCTGATGACATCTTGCTAGAGTTCTGTTTGACGGAAGACAATACGATGGACTTCTTCACGAAGTTGCTATCTCAGGATTTGCTCAGGCGGCACCCTAGCTCCCTGTGGTTGGTTTCACAGCCAGGAGCTGAGAGGGGGTGTTAGAAGTCATCTCTTGTCTTTATGTAGACACTAGGGACTTTGTTGTGGGTGTGCCCGCCCTTGTAGGTGTTGTTCTCATTTTTCCTCACTCCCCATATTTTCCCCCCATTTTTCCCATTCTTTTGTGTGGCTTGGGTGGCAGCCCGGAGGTGGCAGGATGTCCTTTTTGGTAGCCGACTGCATCAGTCTTCTTAGTGGTGCTGGCCAACTGTATGTGGACAGGTCGTGGACCTTCTTGGTGCTGGCCGACACCCCTATGAGCTCCGGCCGACTGGTGTATACAGTCGTGGGCACTTCTGGACTCTTGTCGGCTGTCCTACAGCAGGCCGACTGCTGTTTGGGGGCCATATAAAATGACCCTACAGCCCCTTGCCACATTTTATTGTATTCAGGATTCTTCTTGTGTATATATAGTACTGTCTATTTTTTGCACTTGCTCTTGTGTTTCCAGATTTAGTCATCATCTCCGCTGCGTATTCTGACAACTTCTTCCGTAGAGGTTAGTGACACACCCACAGAGGTTGAGTGGGTTAGTGACAGCGGTGCTTCTGCCCATATGACCAAACATTTACGTATTTTGGAGGATTACTTGCCGTTCTCTTCTTTAGTTCACATTGGAGATGACTCTTCCTTACCCGTTCTTGGTATTGGTAATGTTTCTCTTGGTTTCTCTGCTACTCTCCATGAAGTTTTACATGTGCCTCATCTTTGAAAGAACTTGTTTTTAGTTCACGTGGCTGCTCGGAAGGGACTTGGAGTTTATTTTGATGATGAGGTGGTTGAGGTCATTACAGAAAGACACTTTCGGTTGTGGCCAATGGAGCTCATGATGGAGGTCTCTACAAAATCACCACTTTCTCCTCATAGATTCCCTCTTCCGACTTTCATATCCATCAACTATTCTCTCCTTCTCATGCCTTAGTCTCCGTCGATGAGACATCTTTGTGGCATTCATGCTTTGGTCATGTACCTGTTTCTGCTTTGCAAAAAATTTCTTCCTAGCAGTTGGTTCTTGGTTTACCTAAGCTTTGTCATCTACCACGTATATTCTTGTCTTGTCTTGCATGATGGGCAAACAACATAGAGATGCTTTTTTAGAGGAGGCTACACATTGGGCTACACGAAAGCTCGAGCTTATACATGTAGACTTGGTTGGACCTATGGAGGTTGAGTCCCTTGGAGGGGCTAAGTACTTCATGCTTTTGGTGGATGATTTTACTTGGAAAGTGTGGGTATGTTTTTTGGCTCAGAAGTCTGATGCTTTTACTAGTTTTAGGACTTGGATAGCCATGGTTGAGAATCAATCTCTCTACAGTTTCATTCTTTGAACTGACAATGGTGGTGAGTTTGTACCCTTTGATGAGTTTCTTGCATTGAAAGGTATTCGATGGCGGACAACATTTTCTTACACTCCTCAGTAGAATGGAGAAGTTGAGAGGAAAAATCGGACTGTGAAGGAGATGGCGAGATCTTTATTGCATCATTCTGGTCTTCCCCCTGCGTTTTGGGGAGAAGCTGTGGCTACTTTTGTTTATCTCATAAACCGCTTGCTCATGAAGGCGGTTGATGGGTTGACACCGGAGGAGGCATTTTTTGGACATAAGCCATCTGTATCACATTTTCGTATCTTTGGTTGTTTTGCTTTTTTTCATGTCCCCAATAAGAAGCGTACTACACTTGCTCCTAAGTTCAAGAGGATGATTTTCATAGGCTATAGCTCGAGATCCAAAGGATACCGGTTTTGGTATCCGGATGTGGAGGATATTATCATATCTCGAGATGCTCGGTTCAATGAGACATTATTTGGACTTCATTCTTCTTTTGTGTCTTCTTTTGAGCAGATTTTGGATCCATTTCCAACCAATATTGGAGAGTTTTCTCATCTACCACAACGAGCTTCTTCACTAGCAGTGATTCCGGTGTCTTTAGCACCACTTCAGTATGCTGTACCCTTTGTTTCAGCCCCTGTATCTGCTGTGTCCAGCCCCTTACATAGCTTTGCATCTTCTCCATCAGTATCTGCAACCTCTCCATTATCTTCTCCACATGTGGCTGCTTCTTCTTCATCCATTGCTGTCCTGGATCCGTCCATTTCTGCAGCAGTACTTTCTTCTTCTTTCAGAATTGAGAGGAGGTCTGGTCTACCCCTGTGGGTCCAGAAATTATTACAGGACTCTGGCCTTTCTGATAGCTAGTTGCATTCTCAAGCATCTGCTTTGTCTTCCAGACCTCGGAGATCTTCTTGGCTTGCTTCTTCCGGTCATACCGTGAATTATGCTTATGAGTACCTTACAGGATATTGATGAGCCCAGGACCCCCGAGGAGGCCCTTGCTTTGCCACAGTGGCGAGAGGCTATGGACGCAGTGATGTCTTCTATGGAGCGGAACAAAGCTTGGGAGTTAGTTCCACGCCCGTTACATCGGAAGGTCATCGGTGTCAAATGGATTTTCAAAGTCAAGTTTCATTATGATGGTACTTTGTATAAGTACAAAGCTCGCCTAGTTGCTCGTGGTTATGCTCAGAAAGCTGGCGAGGACTTTGATGAGACGTTTGCACCTACAGCCAGGTATACTACCATTCGGATTGTTTTAGCCTTGGCTGCTCATTTTGGATGGCCTATCTTTCAGATGGATGTTAAATCTACCTTTCTGAATGGAGATTTAGAGGAGGAGGTATATGTTGAGAAACCTCCAGGATTTGAGATTCAGGGACACACAAATAATGTTTATTTATTGCGGAAGGCTCTATTGTCAGAATGCACAGCGGAAATGAAGACCATTGCTGTAGAGAGCAATATACAGATGAAAGAGAGAGAGAAGCTTGTGTAACTCTGCTATATACACCAATAAATCCCGGAATAATACAACATGGAGTGCGTGGGTAAGGGGCCGTTTTATAGGGCCCCTGGTTGCTAGTCAGCCAGCACAAAGTCAGTCGACAGCTATCCTGGTAGCCCACGACCAGAAAAATACCCAGTCGGCTAGCAGTGAAATACAGTTGAACAGCACCAGATCAGTCGGGCAGCACAGACAAAGTCGGCTAGTCATCTGGGGGCAGCCGACAACCCATACACAGCTCAGAAAAATAGGGAAAAAAAATACAGAGAGTGAGGAAAAATGGGAAGATACCAAATACGGGCGGGCACACCCACAACAGAGGCCTTGACATAGTGTACAGACAGGAGATGATTGCTAACACCCCTCTTAGCTCCTAGATGTGGAACCAACCCTAGTGAGCTGGAGTGCCGCTGGAGCATAGCCTGAGGTAGAGACTTCGTGAAGAGGTCCGCTGCATTGTCCTCCGTCGAATAATAAAGAAGCAAGATGTCACCAGCCAAGATCTTCTCACGAACAAAGTGATATTGTATCTCTATGTGCTTGGTCCGGGCATGGAAGACCGGGTTCCGAGCAATAGCGATACAGCTCTGGTTATCACACTGGATGACTGTAGGCTCCTTCTATGGAAACCCAATCTCGCTAAGCAACCTCCGCAGCCACACAACTTCGCAAGCAGCACCACAAGCAACCCGGTACTCTGCCTCTGTCGACGACAAGGCAATAGTTGGCTGCTTCTTGTTGCTTCATGAAACAGCTCCTGAGCCGAGGGTAAAACTGTAGCCTGATGTAGATCTCCTTATGTCTGGATCTCCTCCCCAATTTGAGTCACTCCAACCTTGGAGTCGAACTCGTTCCTTCGTTTCACCTCTAGTGGTGTACATAGTTGTTAGGTACGAAAAAACAGTACTGGTACGAGACTTTTAAATTTTGAAAAATAAGTTCGATTGAGGTACGATCCACTTTAAAAAACACTTGAAAAAAAGATATTTGTACACATTTAGAGGTGCAAAGTTTAGAGAAGTTGTAATTTGTCATATGACATAAACTAGTACAAAAACTCAAGAGTCATGAACAATGAACACTGAACATGCCATAAATAAGAGTCGTGGCCCACGGCCTACAATAGGAAATATAAAAAAGTGTGTTGTGACCACTGACTAGTCACAACACTAAGCACAAAAATGTCTAAAGTCTAGACTCTAGAGACTAGAGTCTAGACTCTAGTCCTCCTCCTCAGAGAAATCACTAAGGGAAGGAATGCCCTCGCTAGAGGTGCTTCCATCATCTGAGGCCAACCCAAAACTGCCCTCGCTAAGGACATTGCCCTCGTCATCGTGTAGGAGCATCCTCTTCTTTAGCAATAGGTGCTAAAGTGCTCCTCGAAGTCGAGCCGGAGCCACGCCTCACATATGTAGCCACCGGGGTCGAAGTAGGGCACCAAACAGTGCATCCGCGACCTCCTACTCGTGTGCCACCTCTAGCTACGCGACCTCTACGAGTACGAGAAACTCGACGGTCAATCGCCTCTAGCTCCCTGTAGAGGTCGGCATATATGGCCTCCTCATCTGGATCTCGCTCCTTGTGGACACTCTTAAGGGTGTCCATTGTCAACTTGAACTCCTCGACATTTACCTGAAAGCAAAGTTCAAACATTTATAAATTATTAGACTTTAGTCATGCATTTATAAATCATTATTAATGAGTCGAACTTTGAACTCTGGAGATCTCTACCTGTTTGGGGATCTCCATGTCATGCATCTTCTCCACCATGCGCATGTTAGCACGGCAATATACAAGCCGCTCTAACTGCATGGTGCTGAGACGGTTTCGTATCTTTGTGTGTATGAGTGAGTAGGAACTCTAGTTCCTCTCACATGCCCCTGAAGAGCAATCCTATGAGAAATAAGAGAGTTGGAAATTAGAATGTAAGAACTAGTTAGTAGTTACGACTCTAGAGTATACACTATATATTCAAAAGTCACATGTGACAAGACTCTCAAAGCCACTTTTTGTACATGAGCCATTTGATAACCAAATGACTCCCACCAAAAAAGTGGCCGGACCATTGACTCCCTACTCGAGCAAAGTGGGTTCGTGCAAGCGGCTCCCTTTGATCATTATACCGAATGAGCTCTTGGAGGAAGTCTCTTTGTTCGTGGACGGGAAGTATCCATGGCAAGTAGGCATCTCGATCGGAAAGTAGCTCCTCATCGGCGAAGAGCCTTGGTACTTTGTAGGCGGGATGCAACAAGGCTGCAAGACCATGGATAGGTCTATGCGTCCATCACCACCTCCTCTCCACAAGCGCCATGATTGAATCACGTCGCGGAGTGGGTGGAGGCTCGGTGGGATCCCTAGAATGCAAAAATTTCACTTTAAGGTTAAGTCTTTTAGGAACAAGAAAGAGATGTGAAAACGAGATTTGAAAACGTGGGACATGGGTTTACCTAATCCCCTCCATAGGAGTGTCGGGGTCTTCCTCATCAAGCACGGTGGTCGCACGAATCTCCGCTAGAGTCTCTCGCATGAAGTGGGTGAATAGCCCCAATGTGGAGCCCTCCATGTCCGCCACACGCAAAACCCTATACAAGGAAGTCACCGCAATGACAATGGCATGCACCTCGCGCCAAAAGGACTCTCTCATGCATAGCCGTTGAACGGCTTGGGCCTCGTCCGCACTAGTCACCAACTCCTCTTTTAGCCATGCGACGAAATCCGGGGAGACCATGGTCATCTGGTGCTTCGGTTGCACGTCGTATAGCCGCTCCAAGAGAAGTCACATGTAGGCAAACCGCGTGGAAGAGGGTTTCTTAAGCTCCAAGTCACTTTGCTCGCGAAACATAGCGAGCACCTTTACCTTCTTTGTGAAGAAATTCACAATGGATAGGCCTTGTGCAACCACCCTCTTCACCCACTCTAGCTTCCCCACATCCTCCATGAGTAGGTCTAGACAATGGGAGACACAAGGAGTCCATACAATGGATGGGAGCTCCGCCTCTACCAAGCGCCCCATTTTGCGGCAATTGGATGCATTGTCCGTGATGACTTGAATGACATTTTCATGTCTGACCTACAAGTAACACAATGGCAATTTGGCAAAAGCAATGACATTCTTAGAAGTTAGAAGCTTAAACATAGTACATAGTACATACCTCTATGATGGCTTGCCGGATGTGACGATAGATAAAGTTCCCCTATGTTTTTTGCCCCGCCTTTCCGGTATCCACGGCGTGTAAGAAGTATGTGCCCAGAGCGCATGAAACAAGGATGTTCATGATACCTCTCTTCTTTTGATCACTCCATCCATCGAAGAGGATAGAGCAACCATACTTCGCCTCATGGTAGGTGATACCATGCCATTCACCATGGGATGGCCCCACCTCCGCAATGGCCTTCACCATTTTGTGTCATTGTGGAACCTTGAGCACATTGAAGGAGAGATTGCAGTCTATCACCGTGCTTGCAATCTCCTCATTCGCGGCTTTCATCTTCGCCTTCACATAGGTGAGGTTGTTAATGTTTGCACCGATGGTGGATTGCCTTATTACCGGAGAGCTCTCCTCCCTTGGCCTCTTTGATTGAAAGCTGGAAGCGCCTGAGGCGGAGCC
The DNA here is from genome assembly GCF_041138505.1 of Cibotium barometz. NCBI lineage: Eukaryota > Viridiplantae > Streptophyta > Polypodiopsida > Cyatheales > Cibotiaceae > Cibotium > Cibotium barometz. The sequence goes on along the minus strand of NC_141060.1, from coordinate 3,328,070 downwards.
GAAGTCGGTTGGGACGGGCGAAGGAGTCACGGATGCGGAGGTACCAGACATGGAAGCTCCCCCACGTCCACCTTTGCTTTGGTTGCGGATAAGCAAGTACTTCTTCACTATACCATCCGCAATTTCTTGGGGAATCTCCTTGCACGGTGCCACTTCCCCACCAAGCTTGGATACATGTGCAAGGAGCCTTGTGACGCTACTTGTGTAACCCTTCCCGCAAAAGTTACACGTCCATTTCCATGACCCCGAATTACCGGTAGGTTTCTCACCGGTGGTGGTATATAAGGCAAAAGCCTCATGCTTGTCCTTTCCTCCGGACCTCATTGCCAAAGTCTAAAGAGAGAGGGAGAGGGCTTGAGAGAGAGAGAGATAGAGCCTAGAGGGAGAGGTTAGAGCCTAGCCTCTAGGTACTAGGTAGTAGGCCCTAGAGGGCGGGACTCGAGAGAGGGAGAAAGAAAGAAAGAAAGAAAGATTTTATTAACGTCTTCCAAAAGACCGAACTCGGCCTATGAGACAAATCAGTGTACCTGTGTGGGGTATCCTCTGTCACCCCAACAAAATGAAAAAGTACTGAACTAAAAAGCTGAATCTGGGTGTGCAATAAGTACAATGAGTGGGGGAGGTGATGGAGCTCTACTACTACTAGGAGAATGCAAAGCTATATGCATGGAGTATACAATCATGATATGCAACCTAGCTAGCTCCATCCTGTACCATACTGGGGGTATAGAATGGTATACATCAATGAAGGGGGTGTCCACAGCTCCCTGAAGAACATGCTTGGGTCTGCTCTGAAGCGAGCCAGTCGCTCCGCACCCTCTCTGTGAAACTGAGCTCTAATCTTTGTCATCTCTCTTTGGTATAGGCGTGGTGTCCGAAAGCTAGGTGTCCTTTGTCTCCTGCGGGCTCTAAGTGTCTCTGCTCTCTGGAGAGTAATTCCCTGCTGTGTAGGGACTGGGAGTGGGGTGGATCTCTGAAAAATGTAGTAATCTGTGTCTGTCATCCCCCCTCTGGAGCTGTCTAAGCCTGTAATGATGTCTCTCTGTGACGTTGTATGTCTAGAATGAATCTCCCCAGCATGCGCTGGTCTGCTGCCTCAAAGATCTGGCGTAGGGAATGTGGCTCTCTGAATAATGGGATATCTCTCTTTGATGGCTGTATATGCTCTGCATCTGCATACATAATGCTCCTCACTCTCCACCTCCTCTCTGCACAATCTGCATACCCTCTCCTCTTGGGTGATCCGTGCTGCTCTGTCAGTCTCGATCTCCAATCGATGTGATGAGACTCTAAGCTGACCAATAGCTACTCGGGAGCCGTGTGGTAAAAAGCCCTTAAGGCTTGAGCCTTGAGAGAGAGAGAGAGAGAGCTTGAGCCTTGAGAGAGAGAGAGAGAGCTTGAGAGCGTGAGCTTGAATGATGACAGAGGGAGAGACCTTGAGAGCTCTTATACAACTAACAAGGGCCAAGGCTCAAGCATGGAGGTGAAAGCCTAAAGGGATCCAAGGCCATGGCACATGTGACATGCCCAACTTCCAAGGGCCAAACGGCTACAACAAACGGGCGAACGACACACACGAAAAGACAGGCGCAAAAAATGATAAAAAACGGGCAAAAAAAAACGATAACGACGTTTTTTCGGTACGGTACGACGGTACCATTTCGTTTTGTTTCTCTAGACCGAAACGTCCGTCGGCTTGTAAAACATTCTGGTTACGTTTCGCTTTGGTCGTTTCGCCCCGTCCTGTACTGTGTTGCGGTACGCGTCCCGCAGACAACTATGGTGTTGTAGAAGAGTCCAAGATCCTTTGTACCCTGCAGATACTGCAAGATCCGCAATCTTGCGTCCCAATGAGACTTCAACAGCGTGTGCATAAACGAGCTCAACAGCCCCACAAGAAAGCTCAAGTCCAATCTGGTGTTCAGCAACGATATCAATGAACCAACCAGGTTCGGGTACAGAGAGGCATCAACTGGCTCACAAGGATCATTAACTGTAAGTTTCGTGTTCGGGTCCATCAGTGACGTGATAGGCTTGCAGTTCTCCATCCCAAAGGCCTCAAGCAACTCATGGACACACCGTTGCTGAGAGACAAAGAACCCCCTCTGGGTCTGCCAAATCTCCAATCCCAAGAAGTGGAGTAAGCCTAAATCGGTCATCTCAAACTCCTTTGACAAGGCGGCCTTTGTCACTGCAATGTGCTCCATATGACTGCCAGTGAGAATGAGGTCATCCACGTAAAGGATGATCAACGTGACCATGCCGCGTTCTCGAAAGAGATATAGGTTAGGATCAGCAACCGATCTCTGAAATCCAGTCTATAAAAAGAAGGAATCAATCTTCTGATTTCAAGCCCTAGGAGCCTACTTAAGACCATACAAGGCCTTCCACAACCTATAAACCATCCGCTTAGATCCTGGAACCTCAAAGCCTGGAGGCTGCTCAACATACACCTCCTCTTGCATGTTACCATTAAGGAACACATATTTAACATCCATCTGAAATACAGGCCACCACTAAGAAGAAGCAAGGGCAAGAACAGTCCGAATCGTGGTCATTCTCGCTGTCGGTGCAAAGGTATCCTCATAGTCGATACTTGGCCGTTGACCATAACCCTTAGCCACAAGTCTGGCTTTGTGTTTGTCCACCGACCCATCTGACGTATACTTGGTCCTAAAGACCCATGTGACACCAATGACAGACCATTTTGACGGCCTCAGAACCAACTCCCAAGTGTTATTCTTCTCTATTTCATCCTTTTACACATGCATGGCTTTCCTCCAAGTATCTTGTGTAAGGGCTCCCTTGACGGAAGTGGGCTCTCTGTCCGGCATTATACGAGACATCAAAGCATAGTTTACCTGTAAAAGCTCCGTTGAATGACTTTTGTCACGAACTCTATGCGATCTTCGAGATCCGTTCTCTGTGGTCCATTCGGAGGAAAGCTCGGTAACACCTGACTCCCGAAGGGTGTCTACCAACTACCTGGGTACTCGAACAGAATGCGAAGCCTCCTACTGCTGCGGGGGCTCATCTCCAGTTTTGGGCTCAACCTCCTCAACTGACTGAGGCTCCAACTGGAATAATCGACTGGGAATCATCATTAGAATCCTCTAGGTCTCCAAGAAGTGGCGGCTCATCAAGAGTGGAAACTGGAACATGCTCATCAAAAACCACATCCCTTCTGACGACGACCTCGTTCCTTTCTGGATCATACAACCTGTATCCCTTGGAAAGAGAGTTATATCCCACAAAGACAAGCTTTTGGGACTTTGAGTCGAGCTTTCCCCTCTGCTTTTTTGGAATGTGGACATATGCATCACTCCCAAACACATGGAAATGGGAGACATCTGGTTTCTTGCCAAAATATGCCTCAAAGGGAGTCATGTTCGGTACTGAAGTCATTGGAGAACGGTTGAGGATATGGACAGCTGTAGCCACAGCCTCTCCCCAAAGTGGACGAGGAAGATCACGATGCTCTGGCATCGGCCTCGCCATCTCCACCAGAGTCCTGTTCTTACGCTCAACTACTCCATTCTCTGACAGTGAACCTGTATCGCGCTCGATGCCATGTTCCGCACAAAACCTCACGAATGCATTGGAAGAAAATTCTCCTTCTTTGTCAGTCCTAAGAGTCTTTATCTGCAAGCCAGACTCTTTCTCCACCATCACATGCCACTCCTTGAACCAAACAAAAGCTTGGTCCTCCTGTGAAAGAAAATAAACCTAGGAGGATCTGCTACAATCATCAACAATTAGCATGAAGTACAAAGAACCTCCCAAGGATGGCGTATGCATAGGTCCACACAAGTCAGTGTGTACCAACTCCAAAGGTTACGAAGGCCGCCTGGAAGCCTGCTTCGGAAAAGATTCCGTGTGCTGCTTACCACGAATGCAAGAACTACAACGTCCCTGCACCAACATCCGGCAAGCCAACCACCATTTGGTCCCTGAAAGCTCGCCGCAGCGCATCCACATTCAAGTGGCCAAACTGAAAGTGCCACAAATCACCAATCTCAGAACCTGTCAAAGAGCAGAGTGTTGAGAGTTTGTATATACCATTCTCCACTCCGCCTTCCCAAACAACCTAGCCAGTCTCGCGGTCCCATAGAGCAACATAATGCTTCTCAAACTCCACCCGGAAGCCAGTCTTGCAAACCTCATGCACTGACAACAGATGAAACCAAGTGCGGGGACGTAAAGAACACGAGAGGAATGCTTCCCCCCTCTGCCATCGGGAATGATCTCCATCCTGCCCTCACTGTGAATCGGTATGGTGGAATTGTCGCCAATGAAAATGCGACCTGACTGTCGTTTTAGATTCTGAAAGAAGTCACGGGAAGAAGTCATGTGCCTGGAAGCACCACTATCAAGAATCCATTCCCGAGTATCCTTGGTGGTGAAGCCAACTGCCTCCTCGCTCGAAGAAGATGAAACATCGGTGTCCAACATCTCCAAGTGCACAAAGGCCGGAGTCTTTGCTGCAAACTGAAGCTGAAGAATCAGCACTCTTCCCAGTTTGCTCGGGACACTTCCTCCAATAGTGGCCTTTCGCGCTACAATCATTACAGGTCCTCCCGGCCTTCAGTTTCTCTCGGTCTGAGTCGAGCTTCTTCTCAGAAGACTTCTCCAATGAAGACTTCCCTTTGCCCTTGTTGTTACGGCTTTTCGACCGTTGGCCAGTCAAGCCCTCGGAACCTCCGCCCTATGGAGGGTTCGAAAATCGCTCTTCTTGGTCCAAGACCATGGGCACAAGCTCCTCCCATGTGATGGTGCTGAGCTTGCCACTAGTGATCAAAGAGTCAGAGAGAAAGACATGAAGGTTTGAATCTGAATAAGCTCTCTCAAAGACAAGTGAAATCAAGCAGGCATCAATCTTCTGATACCAAGCACGGGGTGCCTGTTTGAGACCAGGTAGATGTTAGCCGTCATCAATCTTCTGATACCAAGCACGGGGTGCCTGTTTGAGACCAGGTAGATGTTAGCAGTCATCTCCTGTGTGTACACTATGTCAGGGCCTCTATTGTGGGTGACTGCTCGTATTTGGTGTCTTCCCATTTTTCCTCACTCTCTGTATTTTTTTCCCTATTTTTTTGGAGCTTTGTATGGGCTGTAGCTGCCCCAGATGACTGCTCGACTGTGTCTGCCGACTGTACTTCAATGCTGGCCGATTGGGTATTTTATTGGTCATGGGCTACCAGGGCTGCTGTCGGCTGACTTTGGGCTGGCCGACCAGCAGCCAAGGGCCTATAAAATGGCCCCTTGCCCACACACTCCATATTGTATTATTCCGGAATTTATTGGTGTATATAGCAGAGTTACACAAGCTTCTCTCTCTCTTTCATCTGAGTATTGCTCTCTACAGCAGTTGGCTTCATTTCTGTTGTGCATTCTAACAAGTCCAGTGGTTCTGATTTAGTGGGATTCACGGATGTACGTACCAGCACTCACGGGTCCTCCCTCGTGCTGTACCTTCAATCATATTTAGGTTCTTGATCATCTGCAGTCTACTATCTACACATATATGCTGCTTTATTCTCTATTTTCAGATTTACAGCAGTAGCACATAAATCTCACCCCCTTCAATGATGAAGAGTAATTAAGAGTAATTAAGAGTAATTAAGAGAGACTAAGTCACAATCGTGACACTCTGCTCCTATTGAGTCAAGCTCATCGGAATCTTAGCCAAGCTTGCGAGCCTTCGAGCCACGTTACATGAGCCCTTAAGTCCGTAGCCAGGAACACGCCAAGTTCTTACCATAGTTGGAGCGTGCGTATTTTAGACTATCGAAGGCTCTTCATCACACTTCCACCTTGGCTCTGAAGGGGGTTTGTGTCAGAATATGCAGCGGAAATGATAACCAAACTTGGGTAGACAAGAGCAAGTAGACTGCAGAAAATAATCAGCACAAGAAACACAGAGAGATAGGTGTGTAAACTCTTCTCTATACACAAGATCCCGGAAATACTGAATGAGGAAGTGGTGGGGGCTGAGGGGCTATATATACAACTCCTAGAGGGCAGTTGGCCAGCAGCATATAGTGCCCACGACTGGGAAAAAAAGACACACGACTGCATAAATGCAGTCGGCCAGCAATCTGATGCCCACGCCTGATCAAAATAAGTCGGCCAGCAGCCCTGAAGCCCATGACTGATGTAGATCCACTTGGCCAGCAATAGGGTGCTCTTGGCATCATCTGGCAGCCCTCCCACCACTAGGAAAAATGAGAAAAAATAGGGAAAAAATACGGGGAGTGTGGAAAAATGATATACGGGCGGGCACACCCACAACAGAGGCCCTGGTGTATACAAATAGACAGGAGATGACTTCTAACACCCCCTCTCAGCTTCTGGCTGTGAAACCAACCCAAGGGAGCTGGAGTGCCGCCTGAGCGTAGCCTGAGGTAGACTCCGTCGAACAATAAAGTAGCAAGATGTCACCCGCCAAGATCTTCTCACGTACAAAGTGATACTGTATCTCTATATGCTTGGTCCGGGCATGGAAAACCGGGTTCCGAGCAATAGCTATACAACTGTGGTTATCGCACTGGATGACTGTGGGCTCCCTCTGTGGAAACCCAATCTCGCCTAGCAGCCTTCGCAGCCATACAACCTCACAAGCAGCCCGATACTCTGCCTCTGTCGAAGAAAGGGCAATAGTAGGCTGCCTCTTGCTGCTCCAAGAAACTGCTCCTGAGCCGAGGGTAAAAGTGTATCCTGAAGTAGATCTCCTCGTGTCTGGATCTCCTCCCCAATCTGAGTCACTCCAACCTTGGAGCTTGACTCCATTCCCTCCTGTGTAAAAGAGTCCCAGATCCTTCGTACCCTGCAGATACGGCAAGATCCGCAATCCTGCGTCCCAATGAGTCTTCAATGGCGTCTGCATAAAAGAGCTCAACAGTCCCACGGAGAAGCTCAAGTCCAATCTGGTGTTCAGCAACCAGATCAATGAACCAACCAACTTCCGGTACTGCGAGGCATCAACTGGCTCACAAGGATCTGTTACGGTTAACTTTGTGTTCGGGTCCATCGGCGAAGTAATAGGCTTGCAGTTCTCCATCCCAAAGGCCTCAAGCAACTCATGAACATACGGCCGCTGAGAGACGAAAAACCCCCTTTGGGTCTGCCAGATCTCCAATCCCAAGAAGAAGTGGAGTAAGCCTAAATCGGTCATCTCAAACTCCTTTGACAAGGTAGCCTTCGTCACTCCAATGTGCTCCACATGACCGCCGGTGAGAATGAGATCATCCACATAAAGGATGATAAGTGTGACCATGCCGCGTTCCCGAAAGAGATACAGGCTCGGATCTGCAACCGATCTCTGAAATCCAGTCCGAATAAAGAAGGAATCAATCTTCTGATTCCAAGCCCTCGGAGCTTACTTAAGACCATACAAGGCCTTACGTAACCTGTAAACCATCCCTTCCGATCCTGGAACAATAAAGCTTGGGGGCTGCTCAACGTACACCTCCTCTTGCAGGTCACCATTAAGGAACGCAGATTTTACATCCATCTGGTACACAGGCCACCTCTGAGAAGAAGCAAGGGCAAGAATGGTCCGAATCGTGGTCATCCTCGCTGTCAGTGCAAAGGTATCCTCGTAGTCGATGCCCGGCCGCTGAGCATAACCTTTAGCCACGAGCCTGGCTTTGTGTTTGTCCAGCGACCCAGCAGCCGCGTACTTGGTCTTAAAGACCCATTTGACACCAATGACTGACCGCTTCGACGGCCTCGGTACCAACTCCCAAGTGTTGTTCTTCTCGATGGCATCAAGTTCCACCTGCATGGCTTCCCTCCAAGTATCCTGTGAAAGGGCTTCCTTTACGGAAGTGGGCTCTTTATCCCGCATGATACGAGACATCAGAGCATAGTTCACCTGAAGAAGCTCCGCCGTGTTGCTTTTATCTCGGACTCGATGTGATCTTCGAGGGCCGTCCTCTGTGGTCCACTCGGAGGGTAGCTCCGTGACACCTGACTCCCGAAGGGTGTCTAACAACCACCTAGGTACTCGAACAGATCGTGGAGCCTCCTGTGGTCGCGGGGGCTCAACTCCAGCTGCGGGCTCAACCTCTTGTGATGACTGAGGTGGATCAACTGGAGTGGTAGACTGGGAATCATCATCAGACTCCTCTGGATCTCCAAGAAGTGGCGGCTCCTCGACAGTGGATGCTGGAACATGCTCGTCAAAGACCACATCCCGACTGACAACAATCTCGTTCCTCTCTGGATCATACAACCTGTATCCCTTGGAAAGAGATTTATACCCCACAAATACCAGCTTGCGGGACTTGGAGTCAAGCTTCCCCCTCTGCTTCTTCGGAATATGTACATACGCGTCACTCCCAAAGACACGGAAGTGCGAGACATCGGGTTTCCTGCCAAAATATGCCTCAAATGGAGTCATATGGGGTACAAAAGTCGTCGGAGAGCGGTTAATGGTATGGACAGCCGTTGCCACAGCCTCACCCCAAAGTGGACGAGGAAGATCACGATGCTCCAGCATGGTCCTCGCCATCTCCACCACAGTCCTGTTCTTACGTTCAACAACTCCATTCTCCGAAGGCGATCCAGTATTGGCCAATTCCCTCTTGATGTCATGATCTGCACAAAACCGAAAAAATACAGTCGAGGAGAATTCACCTCCTTTGTCAGCCCTGAGAGTCTTGACCTGAAATCTAGACTCTTTCTCCACCATCACGTGCCAATCCTTGAACCGAGCAAAAGCCTAGCCCTTCTGGGAAAGAAAGTAGACCCACGTGAATCTGGTACAATCATCAACAAGCAGCATGAAGTAGAGAGATTCTCCCAAGGATGGTATCTGCTGTGGTCCACACAAGTCAGTGTGAATCAACTCCAATGGTTTCGAAGCCCGCCTGGAAGCCTGCTTCGGAAAGGATTCCCTGTGCTGCTTACCACGTATGCAAGAACTGCAGCGTCCTTGCCTATTACCAACATCTGGCAAGCCAACCACCATCTGGTCCCGGAAGGCGCGCTGCAAAGCATCCACATTTAAGTGGCCAAAACGAAAGTGCCACAAATCTCCGACCTGAGAGCCTGTCAATGAGGAGAGTGCAGAGAGCTTGTAGATGCCATTCTCCACACCGCCTTCCCAAACAACTTTGCCTGTCTCACGGTCCCTTAGAGCAACTGAATGCTCCTCAAATTCCACCCGAAAGCCAGTCTTGCATACCTCATGCACTGACAGAAGATGAAAACCCAGAGCAGGGACATAAAGAACACAGGAAGCATGCTTGCCCCCCTTGCCGTCGGGAATAATCTCCATCCGGCCCTCACTATGTATCGGAATAGTGGAGTTATCGCCAATAAAGATACGACCTGACTGCCGTTTCAGATCCAGAAAGAAGTCACGGGATGGAGTCATGTGCCTGGAAGCACCACTATCGAGAATCCATTCTCGGGTATCCTTCGCGATGAAGCCAACTGCCTCCTCGCTCGAAGATGATGAAGCATCAGAGTCCTCCATCTCTAAGTGCACAAATGCCGGAGTCTTCGCAGCTGAGGCCGAGGAATCAGCACTCTTCCCTGTCCGCTTAGGGCACTTCCTCCAGTAGTGGCCTTTCTCGCCACAATCATTACAAGATCTTTCGGCCTTCAGCTTCTCTCGTTCTGGATCAGGCTTCTTCTCAGAAGACTTCTCCGGTGAAGCCTTCCCTTTGCCCTTGTTGGTATTACGGCCTTTCGACCGTTGGCCAGTTAAGGCCTCCGAACCTCCGCCGTGAGGAGGGTTCGTGAAACGTTCCTCCTGGTCCAAGACCATTGGCACAAGCTCCTCCCAAGTAATGGTGCTGAGCGTGCCACTCGTGATCAACGAGGAATAGAAAGCAGAATACTGACCAGGCAAGTGGGAAAGTAACGTGATGGCCATATCTTCGGATGATATCTCTTTCCCAGCTTGAAGGACTTCCTGCTGAAGGGCTTGCAGCTTGTTAATGTGTTCCCGCATCGTCGAAGACTTTGCAGGGTTCATAACCCGCATCTGCACTTCCAAGGATATCCGCTTCATGGGTGACACCCTGTTATACAAAGAAGCCAAGTGCTCCCATATGCCTCTCGCCAGCGTCATGTGCTTCACATGGTTGATCACCTGTGGTGTGCAATTGAGGAAAATAAACGACCGGACCCTGGCGTTGACACGATCCCACGTGTGCCTGTGCCTCTCGGTCCTTCCTCGTCGATAATAACTCCCCTTCCTCAACTTCCGGCCGTGGCACCCCTATGATAATAAAATTAGCAAGGTCATATGACTCCAGAACTGACTCCATCATGATCTTCCAGATGCCATAATTGGACCCGTCCAACTGACGATCCACTGGGAACGTGGGGAGAGTCGGAATCTTCACGTGCTTCTCAGCCATCTCTAGTAAATCAGCCATCGCGGAGAGTAACCTGAAAGGGTGGGTGGGTGGGGAAAAAAAAAATCTGAAAATCTGCAAGTGTCTGTCCAGCACCTTTGCTCGCCTTCCTCTTGCACCTTCTCTTCCCGTTCAGCCCGAAACAGTCCACCAATCAGCAACCTGTTGCTCCCCCTCTTGCTCAGAAAAACGCCCAAGATCTCCTAGAGCCTAGGGCTCTGATACCATGTCAGAATATGCAGTGGAAATGATAACCAAACTTGGGTAGACAAGAGCAAGTAGACTGCAGAAAATAATCAGCACAAGAAACACAGAGAGATAGGTGTGTAAACTCTTCTCTATACACAAGATCCCGGAAATACTGAATGAGGAAGTGGTGGGGGCTGAGGGGCTATATATACAACTCCTAGAGGGCAGTCGGCTAGCAGCAGATAGTGCCCACGATTGGGAAAAAGGACCCACGACTGCATAAATGCAGTCGGCCAGCAATCTGATGCCCACGCCTGATCAAAACAAGTCGGCCAGCAGCCCTGAAGCCCACGACTGATGTAGATCCAGTCGGCCAGCAAGAGGGTGCTCTTGGCATCATCTGGCAGCCCTCCCACCACTAGGAAAAATGGGGAAAAATAGGGAAAAAATACGGGGAGTGGAAAAATGATATACGGGCGGGCACACCCACAACAGAGGCCCTGGTGTATACAAATAGACAGGAGATGACTTCTAACAGTTTGTTGGATATTTTGGAGCTTTAGGTGTGTGTCCACCTTGTGCGTGTACCCTGCCTTTATGTTTGTGTATGTGTGTAACCACCTTATGTGTGTGTGTGTAACCTTATTCATGTGTGTGTGTTTGTGAACACCAGCTTAGGTGTGAACACCCCCTTATATGTGGATGGGATAAGTGTGGCATGTGATAATTGTTATGTGATTTGATTTGGGTCAAAAGATAAGGCCTAAAGCTTGCAAAAGGTACACAACATTAATCAAAGCTTTATTGAGTCGTGCAATCACCTCTCTCTAGTACTTTGCTCTCTCTCTCTCTCTCTCTCTCTCTCTCTCTCTCTCTCTTTCAAGGAGATGGTCTCAGATAGAGAGGCCTCAGATTCTCATGCTCTCACGGATGATCTGCAGCAAACCCTCCGTCCCACATGACATTGTCCGGACGGAGTTTGCTGCACCTCCTATGCTAGTAGAGGCCCTCTTCCATACGATCTGCTTCATACAGAGGATCAGAGATATGCCATCAGATCGACTCTCACATAGAGCTTTTGAGGCGTCCGCTCGCCGAGAGTGGAGATAGGAGATCATGGTATTCACAGATGATACAGTGGCTCACTCAGCATGGTCTCAACATAGATCTCCTGCCACCTTTCCAGTATGATATACATGCACCACACATCCAGATCTCTCACAGTGAGAAGAACAGAGTCCTTCAGCAAGATTTATGGCAGCGATACACTCAAGAGACTTGGATTACACCCAGTCAGCCTCTACCGTCGAAGATGCTATACTACAGAGATCAGTTTATGCGTATCTCAGCGGATGGATTCAATACATGGATGTGTACATCCTCACAATGCCGGAGTGGCGATTGGCCAGCTCAGAGTGTGATCACTGTAACTTGGTTGAACACAATGCTAATCAATACACTTAAATACACTAAGATTTGAAGGACACTAGCTCATATACAAGAAGTAAATTGCTGAATTGACAAGAGACACAATGATCCGGAACGGCCGACTCCTCCCTTGAGTAAATTGTATTACTATTGGAAAAATTCAATACATAGCTTCACGGGCATCCATTGCCAAATCCTCCATGCCAATGCATATGAAATTCAGCATTTAGAAAACAATGGTATGTCGATGTAGATCACCAAGGAGCTGCCTTGATGCCCGGTCCGACTTCAGTGCCCATATTCTCTACCATTGGCTCTATGTTCTACCAAGCAAGGTAGCAACATCTTCAAGAGCACATAGGACAAGAGAAATACTACACAGGGCGGCTAAACAAGGAGTCCTGCTCTTCTACTGAATAAGTAATGACAACACATTGTCCAATTAGCTTACCAGTCTTCATAGAAGTTGTTGCAAGCGGAAGCCTTCGCGTTGGAAGCTTTAGAAGTGTTGATATCTTCGATTTGCCGCAATCCTTCACGACAAAAGTCTTGAAGAGGATGAAGGGAACCCTGGGAAAGCTTCCCCTATGGTTCAACTTGAGAAAGGAAGGCTGAAATTAGGGTTTTCAGCAAAAAGACCAGAAATTACAGCAAAAATGAGAGCTGTTTTGCTGAATTTCAGTCATTGGGAGTAAGTAGGAGGGTGATTAGCACTTGAAAACACTCTTGGAAGCTTGGAAAACACCCTAGCAAGTTGGGTATGGCTATGGAGAGCTTGGAAATGGAGAGAAATGGTGGAAAAACAGAGTTTTCAGCCTCCAAAAATCCTCATGAAGAGAAAACACGAATTTTCTCTTAATAAGTAACTGAATTGGGGTCCAATCAGGTGAGAGGACATGGGGAGATGCCCATTTATGAGTAAAAAGGGAGGATCAGGTCCTGGACATTGAGTCTTGTCCGCCTCGGGACTTCAGTGAGTGTGAACTTGGAAGCGGTCATAATTTATAAGTGACTTTTGGGCGCCCAAACTTTAATGAGGTGGGAACGCACTCACTTATAAATATTGGCTAAGTCCTAAGGGCTATTTGAGCCTAGATTGGGTAATACTTACCACCTGTTCACATGCCACACAACCATGTCAGCAGACAGTTTCACACGCACGGTTCATGGGCGGGCGTCCCCTAGCTCGGAACTACACATAGGTCATGCAGGCATGAAAACAGCATGCAATTTCATTTGCAGGCAAGCACATAAAGATGCTATGCAATGCAGCATTGGCATGAGCAATTTCCGTCCATGAAACCATATAAGACCAGGCGTTTCTAGGCAAGTATATGCGATACCAGACCCGGTGGAAAGCCAATCCTCCAGGCGTTTCCGGGCATGTACACAAAGGCATAAGTCCCAGCGGAAAGCCAAGTCCTCCAGGCGTTTCCGGGCATGTACACAAAGACACAAGTCCCAGCGGAAAGCCAAGTCCTCCATATATTCCAGGCATGATAACATCAAGTCCCAGCGGAATATCATATCCAACTATACAGCATGACACGTGTCAATCACATGCATAGGCACATTCCATAAGCCATGGACACCAATCCAATATGTACATAGTGTGAAAGCAAGAGTGAACCATTCGGGTGGCCAAATGGTGACATTTCCCCCCGCTTCTAAACAGTTGTCCGCAACTGAAATGTATCCAAATATGTCTGAAGCACATGCGGGCAATCTTTGAAGAACTCTTCATCTACCCATTTAGCATCAATGGGAAGATAGTTCTTAAACTTCACAAGGTAACGCCTCACAACTTTGCCTGCAGAGCAAGCTTGCGTTTCTTGTGATACACAATCTGCTCTGGCTGCAAGATCTCCTGGGCTTCGGCCCTACATACTTACGAAGGAGACTCACATGAAAAGCATTGTGTATGTGCCAATGACTAGGTAATGCCAATCTGAAAGCCACTTCATTGATCTTCTCGATCACTCAAAAAGGCCCATAGTACTTGGTTGCAAGCTTAGGATATGCACCCTCTTTGCCAGGCCTCTTTGCAAGTCTTGCTTTCTCAAATTTCAGTAATACCCAATCATTCTCTTTAACATCCAATTGCCTTCTATGCTTGTCGGCAACCTTTTTATGCTTGTCTTGTGACCTTGCAATGGCTGTCCACACCTGAGCAAAAGCAATATCCAAGTCTCTTACATACTCATCAGCTGCAAATATCTCATCCTTTGTGCGAAGGATGGGTGGCAAAACCACCTTACCATAAACAATCTCAATGGGGCCTTTCCCGTAGATGCATGCACGGTGTTGTTGTATGCAAATTCGACAAGCGGTAAGTACTTCTCCCAAGAAGACTTCTGATCCGCCACATAACATTTCAAGAGATCCAACACGGCTGAATTTGCAGCCTCACTTTGCCCATCCGTTTGAGGTTGATAAGCTGATGAGAAGTCCAATTTGGTGCCCATATTATCAAATAAGGCCCGCCAAAAGAGACTTGTAGTCCTGGGATCTCTATCCCCCACAATGGACTTCGGCATTCCATGATGTTTGAACACTTGTGCAAGATATATTTTAACCATATGCTCAGCTCTGAAATGAGCTTGCTTGCTAAACCTGTCCACAATTGTCCAAATTGCATCATTACCCTGTTGGGTACGTGGCAAGTCCATAATGAAATCCATTGTAATACTTTCCCATGGCTGCGTGGGAATAGGCAATGGCTGAAGCAAACCTGGTGCCTTTTGCCTATCAAATTTGACCTTTTGACAGGTGATACATGCACGTACATGTGCCTCTATGTTCTTCCGCATACCTGGCCAAAAGAAATACCGCTCAATCATGTGCGTAGTAGGCATTATGCCTCTATGACCAGCATATGGAGGAGCATGGCACTCACCCAAAACCTTTTGCCTCATGTCAGACACCACACATAGGCAATTATCTTTCATGAGATAACCCTCTTTGATCACATATGAGGCATGTGCATGACCAGCCATCAATTCAGCCCAAATAGTGGCAAAATCAGCATCCGTATGATACAAATCACGCATGGTAGACAAGTCCCCATGAGAGGCAACCGAGATAGCTGCTACATACGGCTTTCATAACAATACATCGGCCACTACATTCTTCTTTCCCGGGGTGTGCAAGATCTGAAAATGAAACATAGAGAGGAAATTGGCCATCCTCATATGCTTCTCTGATAACTTAGTTTGAGTAAGAAAATACCTCAAACTTTGGTGATCTTTCTTCACAGTGAAATCAGCCCCAAGAAGGTAATGTTTTCATATAGTAAGTGCATGAATTACAGCCAAGAGCTCTTTCTCATATATGCCAAGAGATAGCTCCGCATCATGCAACCTACGACTCTCATAAGCATCACATTCCACTTGATTAAGGACAGTCCCTATGCAATTTCCAAATGCATCACATTCCACACAAAAAGGCTTTTGCAAATCCGGAACGATCAACACTAAACCATGAGTAGTTGCATCTTTCAATTTGAGGAATGCATGTCTCTCTACATTAGTCCATTTGAACATGGCCTTCTTCTTTGTCAAATCATGCAAAGGAGAAGCAATCCATGCAAAGTGCCGAATGAACCTGCGGTAGTAAGAGCATAATCCAAGAAAACTACGGATCTCATGCACCGAACTCAATTCGGGCCAATTTCGAATTGCATCAATCTTTGCAAGATCCATCCACACTCCATCTTTGGACACAATATTCCCAAGATAATGTATCTCTGACAAGAAGAACTCACTCTTCTTTGCATTTATGAAGAGTTTATGCTTATGGAGCTCTTCAAAAACAATAGCCAAATGAGCTTTATGCTCTTCTTCGGTCTTCGAGAAGACTAGGATGTCATCAAAGAAGACACCTGTAAATTTCCTGTACCCACAGAATATGCGATCCATCATTCTATTGAAAGTAGCCGGGGCATTTGTAAGACCAAAAGGCATAACAAGATACTCATAAAGCCCAAATGCTGTCCTGAAAGCAGTTTTGTGTACATCCTGAGGCACTACACGCACTTGATGATATCCACTCTTGAGATCAATTCGGCTAAAGCATGCCGATCCATCCAACTTGTCAAGGATGTCGTCTATGCGTGGAATCGGAAACCAATTCTTGATGGTAAGCTTATTCAAAGCTCTATAATCCACACATACGAAAGGATCCATCCTTCTTTTGAACTAAGAGGACGGGTGAACAATATGGGGAAGAGCTTGGCTGAACCAAACCCTTCTCAAGAAGCTCATTTACTTGCTTCATGATCTCCTCTTTTTGGGATGCACTTACACGATAGACTGGCCTATTCGGTGGTGAGCTACCCGGCACAAGATCAATGCGATGATCTTCTGGTGGTACAGGTGGTAACTCATTTGGTAACTCATCAGCAAAACAATCATTGTGCTCTTGCAAAAATTTCAGCTTATCATTACAAAGAGTGTTTACATGTACATTATTTTTCTCAATAGGATCTCGTACAAAAATCAAGTACGCAAAAATACTCTTTTTCATTACTTTCTTAATTTGTACATGAGATACAAGGGGAATGGTATCACCCTCTTCACTAGCATCAATTACATGTTCTCGGCCTTTATACATGAAGGTGATCGTGTTAGTCTTGTAAGCCTTGCACGGATCAATACGTGTATGCCAAGGCTTTCCAAGCAATACATCACAGCCATTCAAAGGCGCCACAAGAAAATCCTCATGATCCACATAGCCTTCAATGTGTATGCGCAACTTGCCAAAAATAGGCATGACCTTCACTTCTCTACCAACAAAGGCAGCCCCTGCTTCAATTTGAGGACCCATGTCCTCCACTTCAATACCCAAAGCAGCTGCCATCTGAGTGGATATGAAATTTTCAGATGCACAATCATCAAACATGAACAAAGCGGGCTGATCTTTGAGCTGTCCCCAAGCTTTACATACAACCCTATCTTTGCTATCATGTGAAGTGTTGCCCTGCACATCCGGAACCATATGCACATTAGGCTTCGGAACATTAGCATTTTCAGCTTTGTTCTTCTTATTTGGGCATGCTTTTGCCATGTGCTCAATGCTGCCATAAGTAAAGCATTTGCCTTCACGCATATATTGCTCCTTCTTCTCAGCACTAAGACCAAAGTTTGCCGGCTTATAAGGACGCTTTTTAGCAAACTTATTTTCAGCTTTTGGACCCGATTTGGCTTGGTTTTGGTCCCTTTTAGGTGGCTGTCCATCATTTTGCAGGTTTTGGACAGCCCTCTCTTTCCCTTGAAATGAGGGTTTAGCCTTATTGGATCGACTCAATTTGAGTTCCAATTGCTCGGTGGCGGTGGCGGCTGCGATTAATTGGTGTAAGGTATGACCAGGATACATTTGTAATCCCGCTTTATACACGGGTTGCAATCCCGATTGAAACCTTCTCTTCCTTTCCGCCTCAGTGACATGCATAAATGGAGACACCTCGAAGAGCACTTTCCAAAACTTTTGTACATATGCATTTACCGATTCTCCCTCATTTTGCTTTACCCAATCCCACTTCATTGTTATCTCATTCAATGCATTGGGAGGCAAGAATTGAGCATAGAACCTCTCCTTGAACTCTTCCCATGATCTAACAGGATTCGGTGAGAGCTTCTCCATGAGCCACCAATGGGCAACAGTGCCTTTCATGAACATGCTTACATGCCGGATCATGGATTTCTGAGTGAAATCCTCATCACTGAAAGCAATATCAAACTGGGCAATAAAAGCAAGTGCCTTTGATGCATCATATTCCCCATGATATGTGTCAAACTTCACAGATTTGTCTCCGGCTTTGAAGTCACGAGACTTTGATGCATGTGTGTGCATCTCAACATGTTTTTCCCCATGTTTGTCCATTGGGACAGCCCCTGTGTGACTGGCATCATTTTTGGACCAAAAGGTGATGCATAAGGCATAGATACATGTGCCCTGTAAGCATGAGGCATGGCTGACCCCTCAACATGCATTGATACATTTTCAGCCATAGCTTCTTCCTCACGAGCACACTCGAAGGCATGAGTGGCATGAGAGATACGCGGAATACCTGCACCAACAGAAAATTGCAGCCCATGTTGCATGTGTTGTGCATGTACATTTTCAGGCGGCAATGGCATTTGACATACATTTTGACCACTGCCATAAACATTGTATCCTTCACGGGCTACATAAGGTATTCCTGCATGGTGTGAAGTCACTGATTGTGCCTCTCCCATAGCATGGAGATTTATCCTCTTAGACATAAGTTCTTGTTCGGGCACCAGTGGGGATTCTAGCAAGTATGCACGTGCTGCATCCCTCGGTTGCATGTGCAACTCTTGAGCAATCATTGCCATTGCATGATCCATATAAGATTCAGCTTTCTTGGCCTTCAAACGATCATGTACCAATGGATCCTCGCGGCGATAGAGATTCAATTCTTCTTGTTGTGCATGGAGAAGAGCTTGCATACGAGTAAGTTCAGCCCTCAAGACTATGGACTCTTCTTCTTGCATCTTCTCTTTTCCACGGGACGGTTGTCCCACATATTCATGTTCCCTATTGTGCACCACATGAGTTTGCTCATCCTGTAAAGCATTGGAGGCATGCATTTCATTGTCCCTGCCTCTTGTATTAGCATCTCCAGCATTCATTGTATGGCTGTCCATAATGTTCTAAGTGTAGAGATAGCTAGTGTTCATGGTGATCGTCTCTCACGATAGAAGTGAAAGAGAACCGTATGCTCTGATACCAATGTAACTTGGTTGAACACAATGCTAATCAATACACTTAAATACACTAAGATTTGAAGGACACTTGCTCATATACAAGAAGTAAATTGCTGAATTGACAAGAGACACACAATGAGCCGGAACGGCCGACCCCTCCCTTGAGTAAATTGTATTACTATTGGAGAAATTCAATACATAGCTTCACGGGCATCCATTGCCAAATCCTCCATGCCAATGCAGATGAAATTCAGCATTTAGAAAACAATGGTATGTCGATGTAGATCACCAAGGAGCTGCCTTGATGCTCGGCCCGACTTCAGTGCGCATATTCTCTACCATTGGCTCTATGTTCTACCAAGCAAGGTAGCAACATCTTCAAGAGCACATAGGACAAGAGAAATACTACACAGGGCGGCTAAACAAGGAGTCCTGCCCTTCTACTGAATAAGTAATGACAACACATTGTCCAATTAGCTTACCAGTCTTCATAAAAGTTGTTGCAAGCGGAAGCCTTCGCGTTGGAAGCTTTAGAAGTGTTGATATCTTCGATTTGCCGCAATCCTTCGCGACAAAAGTCTTCAAGAGGATGAAGGGAACCTTGGGAAAGCTTCCCCTATGGTTCAACTTGAGAAAGGAAGGCTGAAATTAGGGTTTTCAGCAAAAAGACCAGAAATTACAGCAAAAATGAGAGTTGTTTTGCTGAATTTCAGTCATTGGGAGTGAGTAGGAGGGTGATTAGCACTTGAAAACACTCTTGGAAGCTTGGAAAACACCCTAGCAAGTTGGGTATGGCTATGGAGAGCTTGGAAATGGAGAGAAATGGTGGAAAAACAGAGTTTTCAGCCTCCAAAAATCCTCATGAAGAGAAAACACGAATTTTCTCTTAATAAGTAAGTGAATTGGGGTCCAATCAGGTGAGAGGACATGGGGAGATGCCCATTTATGAGTAAAAAGGGAGAATCAGGTCCTGGACATTGAGTCTTGTCCGCCTCGAGACTTCAGTGAGTGTGAACTTGGAAGCGGTCATAATTTATAAGTGACTTTTGGGCGCCCAAACTTTAATGAAGTGGGAACGCACTCACTTATAAATATTGGCTAAGTCCTAAGGGCTATTTGAGCCTAGATTGGGTAATACTTGCCACTTGTTCACATGCCACACAACCATGTCAGCAGACAGTTTCACACGCACGGTTCACAGGTGGGCGTCCCCTAGCGCGGAACTACACATAGGTCATGCAGGCATGAAAACAGCATGCAATTTCATTTGCAGGCAAGCACATAAAGATGCTATGCAATGCAGCATTGGCATGAGCAATTTCCGTTCATGAAACCATATAAGACCAGGCGTTTCCAGGCAAGTATAAGACCCAGTGGAAAGCCAATCCTCCAGGCGTTTCCGGGCATGTACACAAAGGCACAAGTCCCAGCGGAAAGCCAAGTCCTCCAGGCGTTTCCGGGCATGTACACAAAGGCACAAGTCCCAGCGGAAAGCCAAGTCCTCCAGATATTCCGGGCATGATAACATCAAGTCCCAGCGGAATATCATATCCAACTATACAGCATGACACGTGTCAATCACATGCATAGGCACATTCCATAAGCCATGGACACCAATCCAATATGTAGATAGTGTGAACATTCGGGTGGCCAAATGGTGACAATCACACTAGCTTGATATTGAGGCAAGTAGGGCAGCACGGATCCCCAGAGCAGAGAGGATATGCAGACTATGCCAGGAGGAGGTTGAGAGTGAGGAACATTATGTATGCAGATGCAGAGCATTTAGTGTTATTAGAGAGAGATACACCACCATCTTCAGTGGACATCCCTCACTCCGCCAGATCATGGAGTCCGCAGACCAGCGCAGATTTGGCCAGTTTTTGTTAGAGACACATCACCACAGAGAGACACGGATACGGACTCATACCACAGGGAGAGGTGGGCGACTGCTCTAGCTCACTGATTTCTTCCAGAGATCTATCCCAGTGCCTACCCTGACACAGGAGGGGGTTACACTTCAACGCGCTGCGAACCTCCGAGCCAGATGGAGACCGAGAGCACCAGGCTTTCAGACTCGCAAACTACATCAGAGGGAGATCACAGAGATACAGGCTCGACATCAGCACCATATCCAGGAGCGGCTAGCTCACTTACACTCACACCCAGAGATCATGCTCTGCGGTATTTTTGCCTTGCCATCGCCTATGTATCACATATTACACCCCCATTATGGTATTGGTTGCAGCTAGACAGATCTGCATTGCATTTTTGTATACCCTACGCATATAGGTTGCATACTGAGCCTCTAGCAGTAGTGCTCCATCCATCACAACCCCCCACTAGCTCAGTACTTTCATACTTTATTTCATGTTCATATATATATATATATATTTGCTTTTAGGTAGCTCATGTAGTACCAAGATTACGTCAAGATGAGATTGTATGATATACCATGATATGGCTAGTATGGATGCAACTTCTCGAGATTGGGCCAATACAATGCCATAGTATGATATGCATAGTTGCTCTTGTACGTTGTACGACATTGTCGTACGGTACGGCATCGTACGACACCGTACGGTCCGATCTCCCCGCCTCCCTCTTTTGTTTTTGACCGTTGTTGTTTTGGCCCTTTTTTTTGTTTTAAAAAATGGTTGTTTATGGTTGTTTTTGATTGTTATGGGGTTTGCTTGCTTTTGGTGTCCTTTTACACTCAACAGCCAAGGATTTGTGGATGTTGACTTTTGGTGTGGATGCAAAGGATCTGTGGATGTTGACTTTTGGTGTGGATGCAAAGGATCTGTTCTCTCTATCCTTGTGATCACTACTACGTATTTGGAGGGTTGAGGTGAGGCACCTTCCTTAGTTAGGGCAACAAGAAGCAAAGGCTTCTCCTCAACCACCTCCCTTTCTGTGTGTCTTCGCATACCATCTTCCAACAGTTGGGCCTTTGCCCTTGGACTTGGGTGGGTGCCTTGGACTCTTTGGCCTCCCTTTAAAAAGCTCTCCTCCAACTTTCTCTCTATCACAAGTTTCAAGCTCTCAAGCTCAAGCTCTCATAGCTCTAGCCTCTCAAGCTCAAGCTCCCATTGCTCTCAAGCTTTGTAACAACCTCTAAGCTCTCTATCCTTTCAAATCCATAAATTTGGAAGTGTTTTTTTTAGAATACCTTACTTCACCGTATTGTATTCCAAAATTTCATAAGGTATGGTAAATTCCCGTATGATACTGTACTGTACCGCACCGTACGGTCGCACGTGAACAACTATGATGATATGATATACCGTGTATGTATAAGGCACAACATCACTCGATACAATGTTTAGAATTTATAGAGTCCTTGACCAATGGTGCACATTATTTGCAGTTCATAGGCAATTGGCAGGAGTCGCTTAACAGCAGGACTGGTTGGGGAGCTGGTAAGCCTGTTTCTCCTCTTTCTTTTTCAGGCATAAGCTGTGCACATGAATGGCACAGCAGTTGATTCAATGAATGTTTCTTGCAGTAATTCTTGCAGAAATCATTGCGGCAGTGGCGGCGAGTGCTGTCCATAGAGTATCCGTGACTACATGGTGAGTCACTCTCTTGTGAGAAGTATTTTTCAGGGTGCCATTGTTAATCTGCATTGGGTACACTAATCAAGTTTACAATTTAGCTTCATCTACCTGAGCATTTCTACACCAAATGCATGCACCTTTCCGCAATTATGTTTCTACATATATACATACCTACATGCACACATATATATACATACCTACATACACACATATATACATACTTACATACCTACATGTGAACGTAAGTATGTATATACATACATACATGCACGTTCACGCAGTATATTTAAATATGTACATGCATGTGTGTATGTGTGTGTGCGCGCACGCATAGTATGCACACCATACATTCATATATAACATTGCATTGATTTTTACTTGATTTCAAATCTGCTGATGTTTCATCCACTTCAGCATTTACCAAATGAATGCATGCACCTTCGCACAACTTCTGTTTCTACATACATTCATATATACACACATACATACATTCATTCATGTTAATATGCACGTCGTTGTATTGGCATACATGCATGCATATTTGTGTGACGTATGTGCATATATTCAAATAAAACGTCGCTTTGAAATTCACTTAATGTAAATTCAACCTAAGCTGTATCTTGGATTGCCACTGATCATGTAAAATGGAAGGTGAGTACAGTACTTTTGAATCGACAAATTGTCATGGCTGTAGGCTCTGAAAGTGTATTGTAAGTTAATATCAACACTCGTATTGTCGGCTTGCAAGGACTCATAGACATGGGTGTTTCCATACGTCCTACATTCTCAAGAGGCTTTTGTTTTGCCCTAACAAGAATGGTCTTGACTTTGCAGCCTCATCTTTTCTGTAGGCCTTGTTTATGAAGTAAACAAGCTATCAGGCATGATGCATCAAAAAACAGAAGTAAAAAAGAAGGCATTCTAGGTCTCCTTTCCATGGGATTCATAGAGAGCTGCCTGTCCAGAAAATGTAGTTGCATGTGCAGAAAATGAAGCTGTACATCTGCACAGGTAGCTCTCTGGATTTTTTTTAAAATCAAGAGCACGTCCCCATGATGTCGGCTTCAAATGGATTAAAAGACCTTGTGTTATGAACAAATCTACATCCTCTTTGCTAGTAGCATGGCCCTAGGGCCATGCTACCATCAACAATGCAACCCCATCTTTCCAGTAAAGATGATGTAGATTTGTTCATGGTAGCTTGGTCCTAGTGCTAAGCTATATTGATGAACTAGAGGTCTTGCCTCAGCATTTTCATGTGGTGATATGTAGAAGAATATTATTAGCCAGAAAAGAAGGCTATTAGGTTTTGTGATTATGAGGACTACTTTCAAAGGCCCTTTTTATGGCATGTATATGGAGGTGGATATGACATTAGTGGTGATCGATGGACCCTACTACTTTAAAGACTCCAGAGTCCACCAAAAGCTTTGCTTTCACCTTTAAAGGTTTTTAATGGAACTACCCATGAAACCAAGCTTTTCCAACAAGTAAACCTGTTGTTGGACAGTCTCCGTAGGTTGTAGGTGATAAATATGTAATATCAATATATTTCAAGGATGCATCATGAACTGCCAGAGACGTTTCTTATGCTTTGGGAGATTTTGTAGGGCTTCTGCATCCCCATAGAGTAGCTGATTTCAGAGTAGGATTGATGACAGGTCACAGTTTTGTTTGAACCCTCCCTCTCTCTCTCTCTCTCTCCCCTTTTGGGAGCTAGTCTTACTTTTTTCATGTTGTCTTGACATCCAGTCTACTCATGGATTACATGTAACAGCTTTTTGGTCTCATATCATAGAACCATAGACATTAATAACATCTCTCTCTCTCTCTCTCTCTCTCTCTCTCTCTCTTTTGCGTAAAAATAGTCTACATTATTTATGTTGGCAGTGCTATTGGTTGACAGAATTTCACTTGACACTTGCATTAATCATTCGTTTCCAGGTTTGAATGGAAATAGAATCCAAGCAAATTCTCATATGGTAGCTTTAACCATTTTGAACCAATTGATGTAGTAAACTGTACCTTCCAGGAGTATTTAGAACTTAAAATTTATAGTGAAATTAACCATGGGTCTGCTAAGTCAAACACTGCAGATATTTTCCCTTTTTCTAATCACGGGGAGAATCTCTTAATTTTCCTAAGCAAATCATAGTTCATCACACTAGATGCTAACCTACTATGTCACGTACTTTGGTAACTCATTGTTGGGTTGGAGGGTTCACATATGCATGCATGCACATTTTCTTGCCTTTTAAGTTCTTCCCATGATCAATCTGGGTAATGAGACTTGACACTTACTAAACTTCGGCAAAAGCTGGATAGGATAAGTACTACTTAAGCCCAAGTCACTAGGTAAATTTTATTGCACTTATAACTTTGTGACTTTGTCATTGAAACAGAGTATGCTAGTTGCCTTGTTGGGTTTTTAAATAACTAATCTTGAAACATTTTAACTTCAATTTCTCTTTTAGACCAAGACATATTGATTAACAATTAGCATAGTGATTTTTTTTTCTTATTTTTTGCGCGCTTGAAATTCAGCTCTTGCAACAAGGCAAAATAAAGACTGATCTTTTTTTTTTCTCCCGGGAAGCCCCTCTCGGGGGATGCAATGCAAACATTGCACCACAGACACTACCGATACATTGCACCACACACACACTACGGATGTCAGGGTTTGAATCCAGGCCCATTTGTTTGGGTAGGGTAGAATGGCCTAGGCTAGGCCACTTGGGCTAAAGACCGCTAACAATGAAGACTGATCTTGAGGTGGGTTATGAAGATAAAATCCCGAAAAATACATGTCAGCACATAAAATAGAAATTTTGAAAGAAACATCTGCTATTTTATTCAAATACGCTACATGTTAGGACGTAAAATTTGAAAATTTGCCTCTTTTCATGAGAGAGAGAGAGAGAGAGAAAGAGAGGGGGCGGGGCAGGTGGGGGGTGTGGGGCGGCATGTGAGGATGTGTTCTTTTGCAAGAGATAAGGGCGCACCGCCATTGCTACTAATGCGGACAATACCTTTGTAAGAGAGACCGAAAGCACCACCATTGGGTGTGTCAATAGAAGAAGAAATAGAGAGAACTTGCTCACGAAAGAGAGATGAACGTGCATCCAACACCTACACGCTATGAAGAAGGCGGTTGCAGTCCATATCTAGCAGAGCACGGGTGTGGCAAAGCACGGCCAGTAGCGCAGTCATGAAGATACGCATGTTGTTTGCTCTGAGATCACGCTAGCTTGGCACACCCCCAAGTGGAGAAGAAGAGGTTGCAGGCTCCATGTATACGCAATGAAGTCGTCCGCTACCAGTCGCCCTACTAAAGATAAGCTTCATTATAAAAAAAATGAAACTTTGAACAACCCTCGGTTGTTCACATGCGTGTGTACTACACAAACATTTGCTTGGAACATGGGCACCTTCGTCAGCTAATTTTTGGGAGCTCACACATTAAAAATAAAAAGAAGTCCTTCATAAACAATCAAATATGTCTTCGTGGGAAATCCCTTCTCGGGAGGGGAAAAAAAGGAGAGAGGTTTAAAAAGGGAAGAGGTTGGAGATTAGTGAATCATCTATGTTGGGTTCAAGAATTCTAAGCGTGCATTGAGGAAAGGGGATGTCTTTCTAAATAGGCTTGGGTTTGTGAGGACTATCTTGAAAGAATATCTTTAAAAACTAACACCATGCTTTTAGTAAGCTTTCGGTTAAGTCGAACAAACATTTGCTTGGAACATGGGCACCTTCGTCAGCTAATTTTTGGGAGCTCACACATTAAAAATAAAAAGAAGTCCTTCATAAACAATCAAATATGTCTTCGTGGGAAATCCCTTCTCGGGAGGGGAAAAAAAGGAGAGAGGTTTAAAAAGGGAAGAGGTTGGAGATTAGTGAATCATCTATGTTGGGTTCAAGAATTCTAAGCGTGCATTGAGGAAAGGGGATGTCTTTCTAAATAGGCTTGGGTTTGTGAGGACTATCTTGAAAGAATATCTTTAAAAACTAACACCATGCTTTTAGTAAGCTTTCGGTTAAGTCGAACAACTTTGAAGTAAGGTTAACAATAACTGATGACACAACAATGCTTGACGACTTCTCCAAAAAACTGTCGACACATTGTTACACACACACACACATATGTATATTTATACGCACATGTATATATATACATATGCGTATGTGTGTATGTCTATCTATGTATATGTATGTATGTGTGTATGTATATATGTGTGTATATGTATATATGTATATATTATACACACACACACATATACATGTATATATGTATATACATACATACATACATACATACCCAATGAACTTATCTGTATAGACCAAAGGATGAGAATCCATACGGATTACCACTTCATGAACTGTACAAACTATGATGTCGGGTACCGCTCCACCCTTCCACGAAGGACTCACCTTTCGAGACTCAACCAACTATTGATGTCTACGACATTGGGAGTGCACTTTAGGGCTCACAACTATATACAATTGTGTGTGTGTGTGTGTGTGTGTATACATATACATATATATATGTATATATATACACACATATATTCTCTTCATCCCATCCAATCAATTTTATCTCTTTTATGCACCCAAATAACTTCGCCCCCTAAGAGACCCAATCATTATAGTCCGGTAGTTATTTACATTCTTTACATCACCTCCTTTGTGCAAAGGCTTGACCCAATTAGTGCTCCAATCATGAGGCATACCATGTTGAAGTGCAAGGTTGAACATATCACACATCCAATCCACCCAATTCTCTACGCTCGTAAACCAAATTCACATCACCTACTAAAACCTTCTTCCTCATAAAATAATAATATGATGTGCTTTGTCCTAGTATGATACATTGGGTTACCAAGCCAACTATATGTTGCTCATGTTGTCACAGTAAATGACTACTTTCCTATCCATGCTTTTTCCTAGCATGATACATTGGGTTACTAGCTAACTGTATGCTGCTCATGTTATCACAGCAAATGACTAATGTCCTAGCCATGGGCTCACCCATATTTGCAAGTAGTATCTTTAACCAAGCTACCTCACATGTCACCATAGTAACACCCCCTATACTCAACCTTTGCAGTCGACAAAGTAACTATTTGCTTCTTCTTGTTGCTCCTAGTCCAACACCAATAGTAGATCTCATGCCTAAGACACTTTCAGCCCAATCTGCATTTGTGTACCCATGTACCTATACCTATACTTAAATCTCATAAAAAAGCCCATAATGTAATGTGGGCTTTATGTACCTGAGTATCCTCCTTGCCGCATCTAAGTGTGGCTTCCTTGGGGCCTAAATAAACGTGAATATATCGACTCACCAATCCATTCAAATAGCTCAAGTCTATCCTAGTGACAATCATGTAAATCAAACTACCTACTATGTGCCTATACATAGTAGGGTCCTCCAAGTCCTTGTTACCTTGGTTGCTTCATTTGACCCACTTTTTTGCACGTAGATTCCTCACATCCAAAATTCTACCTCGTTTCTTATATGTATAAACGTTATGTTTTTTGGTATTTGGAGCTGTATTAGGAAGGCTTTTGCATGACCATCTTGCCACTTTGACCAATTCTTGTGCACATGACTATTTTGAGATAATCATGGTGTGGTTATCTTACCTGTTTTTTCACATGTAAAAGCCATACTCAATTCTTAGCAACACAATGATGGCTTTGATGAGGTGAATTCCATCACACACACACGCACACACACACACACACGCACACATGCTAAAGGCCTCCTTTTGAGTTACTTTGCTGGATGTTATTATATTGAGTTATTAATGTGTATAACTTTTGGCCAGCTTCCAAGATTTTCATCATTAGCAACCTTTGGTTGGTTTCCTTGGTCCCCATAATGCTCACCCTCCAACTCTTGAAGGGTTTATTAACAATAGGAGATGTTTGAGTTTATTCTTTGAAAGTTACATACCCGCTATTGTTAACTCTCTTAGTGGTGGAGAGCACCTTGTTGATCTCAAAATGGGGTTAATAATTTACCATACATCTCTTGAATTTGGTGATGCATCTATAGTCATGGAACTAAGCATAATGCTGCATCACAAATAACAACTCACATCTATCTTCAACCTATGTATTAGACTCATGTCCCTTCAACAAAACCACGATTTTGAGATACATACACCTCCTCATGAAAATTAGCATTCAAGAAGGTAGTCTTAATATCCAATTGATGTACATTTCAATCGTGATATACTACCAATGTAGCAATACACCTAATTGTAATCATATGAGATGTGGGTGCAAATGTCTCATTATAATCTATGCCCTTCTCCTAAGTAAGCCTTTTGCAACAACAAGCCTTGTAGTAGTCGCTACCATCAGCTTTATGCTTTAGCTTGATGGCCTTTTTACCATGAGACAAATCTACTAAATATGAAGTGTCATTCTTGAGGATTGAGTCGTACTCATCCTACATGGCCTGCATCCAATGATCACTTTCTTGTGCTTCCTCAACGGAAATAGGTTCCTCTTCATTGTATACAATGGCAATGAGAGCATGATCTATAAAAGAATAAGATGCATGATGAGACCCTACATGTGTTTTGTTAGGTAAAGGAGTAGCTATTTTGCTATCTCGTAATGTCTATACTAGCCACTTTGTCATACTCTTGGATGCCTGTATCGCTGCCCTTTCCTCATCCATTGTATCATCCATAATTACCTCATCAATAGGCTGATCTATGGACTTAAATTGAAGTTGTTTTTCAGCTGGTATGGGCTGATTTGTAGCATCTTGTTGAGCATTCATTTTCTTCACATATGGCTGGCCATCATTGTACAAAGGTAAGAGTGTATCAAAAGATGTCCTGTGAGTATACGCTTTTCTATTTTTTGCATAAAAGCATGGGCTAAATTGAGTTCTCAACAAAGACAATATCTTTCATCACCAAAATTTGCTTTGTGGCCGGATGGTAGAGTCTATACCCTTTGCTTTTTGAGCTGTATATCACAAAAAATGTATTTTATCGCCTTATCATCCAGATGATTACATTGCTGCTTAGGCATAAGAACATAAGAAAGACAACCAAAAATATTGAAATGATGAGTCACAGAGGGCTTCCTATCATTCTAAGCTTTATGAGGAAGACCTTGGTGGGGCATCTATTTAGCACATAAGTGGCACACATAACTACAACCAAAAAATATGAGCCAAATCATACAATGTGCCATCTCCATGAGAGATATATTGTTCCTCTTAGCCACATCATTTTGTTGAGTGTATAAGGCATTGTGTATTGATGTTTTATGCCTCTTTCAACTATATATACATAAAAGTTCTTTGAAATGTATACTCTTCCCCTTGTACGAAGGGTGCCAATTTTACAAGTAAACACATTTTTAGCCATAGAAAAAAAGTGTCCAAAGGATGCAAAAACCTATTTCTTTCAATGATAGATATACCTAGGTGTTCTTGGAGTACTCACATCAATAAAAGTCACAAAGTAGAGATATCTTTATTTGATGGTGTCCTTTGCAGCAAGACCTTATACATCATTATGTATAAGCTATAATTTTTGGACAGGCCTAACTAATCCGTCTTTTGGGAATGATTTACCATTGCATCTTGGCCAAAATATACCCCACATATATGTTAGATATGGGCCTCAAGCTTTGGCGTCCTTGACACTATCTCTTTCCTTTTTAGGTGTAAAAATTTACCAAAATTCAAGTGACCAAAGCAAGCAAGCCATATCTCTACGTTATTTATAGCACATGTGACAGTAACTAAACAAAAATTTTGTGCTAATCTCTCATACTTGTCCAACCTATAAAGGCCATGGCTTAGAGTACTAGATACCACAATGACGTCTCCATCACTCCGGTCATGAACTATACATTGTCATCATCAACAAATGTAACAACTAGGCCTACCTTATAAATGGCATAGACTGGTAGTAAGTTGTTTTTAATGCATGGCACAAACAAGACTGAGAGACTGATTGTCCCCCACCATTTGCAACAATGAGAACAACCTTACCAACTCCTTTTATTAATATATGTGATGAGTTATTTGCACATGTGATTGTTCCTCCTTGAGGAGTAGACTCAAGGGAGGAAAATAATTCATGCTGAGAAATAATGTGCTTGCTAGCATCACTATCAAAGTACTACACATGCTGATCTATCACTGACATGCATACATCATGGACATAAGGATCATAATTGTAGTGCACAATGAATGCCCAATCATCTTGTGCATAGTTTAGTGACTCCTCCTTTTTAGCACTTGGTGTTGATGCATTAACCAAACCATGCCGGACTCTTTCTTCTTCTCCTTCTCTAGCCTTTTCCTATATTCATTGATATAATATGGCCTAGATTTTGAGTCATTCACCTTTCTTCTTAGGCTGATCACCCCCTTCTTGGCATCCTTTCTGAAGATTGGGCTAAATGTTACCTTTGGTTTATAGCCACCCTGAGAAAAGGCCTAGATTCTAAGACAATAGTTGCATTTGCCTTGCTTCTTAGGCTTATCACCCACTTTCTTGGCATCCTTTTCAAAAGATTGGGCTGATTTTTGCTTTGGCTTATAGCCACTCTTGAGAGAAAAGGATTTGCCTTTACCTTTTTTACTGGCAACAAATACTTGATCTCCCACATGTATACTAGTTTGGTTTTGTTGATATTGTTCTTCTTTGCAAGAGCACTATAACCAACTCATTAAAAGTAAGAACATTGGGGTTACTCTTCATTATGAGCCAAAGTGTAGATGTAAATCTTGGTATGAATTTGGTAGAGCTATGAGAATAGTAGGCACCAAAGA
Organism: Cibotium barometz; assembly: GCF_041138505.1. Taxonomy (NCBI): domain Eukaryota; kingdom Viridiplantae; phylum Streptophyta; class Polypodiopsida; order Cyatheales; family Cibotiaceae; genus Cibotium; species Cibotium barometz. The sequence goes on along the minus strand of NC_141060.1, from coordinate 3,296,980 downwards.
ACTATCCGGATAGGCCTCGTCAATACATGCCTTGCTGATATCTTTAATCCTTATGAGGAATAATAGAGCTATGAGAATAGTAGAAACCAAAGAACTATCTGGATACGCCTAATCAATACATGCAAGTTGTTTCCTGTTGTTGATATCTAGATAGGCCTCATCGATACATGCAAGTTGTTCCCTGCTGTTTTGCTGATATCTTAATCCTTATGAGAAACTCATCTATTAAATCTCCCTCATTTATATGCTTAGACTCTAATTACTTATGCAAGTAGGCCACTCGTACCTTATTATGCACCTCATAAGATGTAACAAGTGCATCCCAAGTATGTTTCGTAGTTTTACATGAGAGAATATGAAGAATAATGCTCCTTTTCACTAAAATTGCCACTAATGTATTTGCATGTGCATCCTCCTTTTCACTAAAAGTACCACTTTTTGTACCTCATAAGGCGCAACAAGTGCATCTCAAGCATGTTTTTTTATAGTTTTACAGGAGAGAATATGAGGAATAATGCTCCTTTTCACTAAAAGTGCCACTAATGTATGTGCATCCCTTTCACTAAAAGTGCCACTAATGTATGTGCATGTGCATCCCTGCCACATCCCACCTGGCTTGTTCCCATGTGAGAGATGCGAAGGCAGATGCTACAATCACATCAAAACTCATATTGCTACAATCACATCAAAACTCATATTGTCACCATCCAAAGTTCCTATACTATGCTATTGTGCTAGCTCGACAGGGCATACCTTAATGTCAATAACAACATTTCAAAGCTCTTTGGTGACCAATATATGGCACTTCATATAGGACCACAATGGGTAGTTGGTCCCATTAAGATTATCCTTAGCACAGAAAGCATCCCAAATACATCATTGCCTACCATTTCAGCCTACAAATAACTAATCTCAGACAAAGAAATCAAATATCCTAACTACTTGCAGTGACTGATGCTCACTGAAATGAAACCGAGATGAATGCAAGTAGATCATACAACACTGATGATGATAAAGAAAACCTGCAAAGTGTATAAAAAATTGTAGTGTAGAGTGCGAAAATGATACTTAGCAAGAATGCAGAAGTTGATGTTAATGTTGATGATGTTGTTGAAGATGAGCTCGAAGATGCGATATCAAAGATGACGTTGGCTCTATCTACATGCCAAATGTTTCTATCACAGCGTAAAAGACCCAAAATCAAACAAAAGTAGTTTAAACTAACACTCCCTTGGATCTCTGAGTTTCCCAAATGAAAATATGGAGATTTCATGATGCAAAGAGAGGAAAAGAATGAGAAATATATACCTTGTAAGCATTTGTACTTTGTGTTTATGTAAGTTCTAGGTTTATCTCCACAAGTTTACCCACGCATGCGTAAGCCTTCTTTGACTAAGCTAGAGCTATTTAAAGCACTACAAGGATGCAAGAATCTCATATCTCCATTGCAAGAGTGACTACATAATTTGGGACAATTATGCTATCTTGCAGCCTGCACTTCTAGGTTTTGGCTATTTTGGACTTGGTTGTACGCAGCACAATAGGGTACAACTCAAAATAAAAAATCTTGTGTTGATGTAGGACCGATATAACATCAAGCATTAGTACTTGATGTGTTACTTTGAAATAGCAAGTTCTACCATACTATTTTATATTTTATTGTATTTTAAAATCCACTCATTGGATACTTTTTTGGCATGGAATATGTATACAGGTGAAACAATGTGGGACTATATAATATTAGAACCAAGTATCCCCACATGAGATGTAACTCCCACAATAACCTAGATGATTTATCGCTCATGATCAATCTCAAGAGCAAGAGGTGTGAGAAGTCGTAGTAGCACTGCCATGTCTAAGCATAACCTAGACCATCAAGATAATAGGAAACATCCAAGGTAGTAAAGAAGCAAAAACCTTAGGCTTCAACCTCGAAGCCATCCACAAAAGAGCCCGAGGTGAAAGCCCATGGAAAAGGCTAAAGGACTGAAACCAGATGTCCAAAAGAAGATAACCTCAAAGAGCATATGGAAACATAACGCTGGATTAGATGAGGGCAACAATGTTGTCACCATTGATGATAACTCCAAAGGTGCCTCCCTTGTGGTGACAAGGAGTGATCTCCCTCTCAAACGAGCTCTCCCCAAAGAGAAGATACCCATTGACTGTACAAACCTCCCAAAGAAACTCAAAGAGTACCCCAACCTCGTGTTGGAGAAGAAGGGAATGAAATAAGCCAAGCACTTGTAAGGAAGGTGCTGGTTAAATTAGATCCAGTGGTCGAGTACAAAACCATTGAACCTACCTAAACATATCCCAGATCCTATGTCAAAGTTAATCATAAAACCAATAAGGGAACCTCAAAGTGTGACAAAGGCTATAGCCAAACCCATGACCGTTCCTAATACGAAGCCACAAAAAAGAGCCAGTTCTTCGTGAGCCTCTATCTCTAGAACCAATCCAACCAGGTTCCACATTGCTAGTAGTGAAGGAGGACTTAGCGGGAGGTGAAAGTTGGCCTTCCACGAGTCATCATAGCCACCAAAATATTTTCTCTGATGTAATAGTTGATGACTTCGTTTTGACCCCACCAAAGGCACCACCTCTCCTCCTAGGGAAGCATTAGTGCACATGCCCTACATATAGGTAGGTCCAAGCCCACCACCAAGTGAGTACGAACCAAGTGAGTGTGAATATTGCGCATGAGAGACATATGAGGCCTCACACAACCTTCTTATCCTCAGAATTATGAGTCTTGATAAGTTATGTTTTACAAGGAATTCTCAAATTTGGAGAGACTTATTTGACTAAATGACTAGAAACTTAATAGTCCACACTCATGAACCTGAAGAGGAGGAGGATGAGATGTACCACATTGAGAGTTCTTCTTCCATACCCTAGACAAAAGGATAGCAAAAAGTGCCCATGAACAAGCTGGGACACTACTTCAAAGTGATGAAATAAATATCGTGTTACCTATCCTTTATGAAGGCACGATGGTCTCTACAATCTTGGATGTCGGTGCCAACATAATCACCAAGGATTGCTGAGAGACTTGGGGAAGCCCACCACTCATAGTAGGAATTTGCCTCATGGTCAAGCTTACCTAACATGGCTAAATCTTTGGGCATCCTTCATGATGAAAAGATTAAGACCTTCGAGCTAGGGTGGGAGCAAAGAGAGAGAGAGAGAGGGATATGAAAATCTCAACCTCTACTTCTATGCCAAGGTGAGTAAAAGCATGAGAGAGTAGACAAGAGAAGGAGATATGGAGAAGAGAGCATACACCAATATTATCATTCACCCACACAATCTCATAAGACCTAGTAGTAGCCACCATGTTCATATTGGTTTGCACCGCAAGCCACCCTTGGTAGAGTAACTCCCTCTTGTGGAGAGCTAGGGTCTCAACCTTACCTCCTTTATTGTCACCATAAAGCAGCTTTGCAAATGGTGGGAGCAAAGAGAGAGAGAGAGAGAGAGAGAGAGAGAGAGAGAGAGAGATATGGAAAGCTTAACCTCTACTTCTATGCTACGGTGAGAGTAAAAGCATGAGAGAGTAGACAAGAGAAGAAGAGTTAAATTAAAGTTAGAGTTTAAGGAGGGGCCCAATGAGTCACTGCTAAAGAGCCTATCTCTAAAGCATGCTCGATGGGTTGGCGAAGCTCATCAATTTGGTCACTCCTTTGAGGGCGTGCTTGGATGGCAAGCCTTTGTTCCAGTTCTCCTGGATTCTGGAGTCCTTGTCATTGAGTAGTGTGGAGATGGTGGCCTCACATGCATCCTGAGCAACTGCTAGTTCTATGTATCTTCGGTCAGCTTCTTCTTCAGCACTCCTGTGGGTGGTGTCTTGAGCTTGAGCCTCCTCTACCTATTGTATGCATTCCTTTGCCAAGGTTTGGCTGCTATGGAGTTATTGGTTTACATGCTCAAGAACCTGTTGGTGGCTTACCAGCATCTGATTTATTTCCTGTGTCTTGACACTTATAGCCTCTTTGAGGTCTCTTAGTCTTTTTGCATGTGCTTTGTTCTCAGTTGTTATCGTTCTGTTTGGAGGTTAGTTACCTTTTGTTCGAAGGCAGCAATTTCTTCCTTTAGCTCGTGGATTTGGCCAATGTACCCTGCTTCTTTGACTTGGAATGTGGCATGCGTGTCCTTTAGCTCTTATGTGTGTTTGACCTCTTTCTCTTTGGTGTGAGAGCCACCTCTTTTTGAAGTTGTTCCTTGGCTTTATCTAATTGAGCTTTGAGCTCCTCATTATCTTTGGTTGTTCGGACTATGGTGTTTCTCAACAGTCGATTGTTCCCTTCCATGGTTGTGAGCTTAGCTTTTCCTGTTCTTTGGCAGCCTTTAAGCTTTTAATGATGATGTCCTTGTGTGTGGCGTCGCCTATAGCTAATTGGTCTTTGAGGGCTTGCACCTAGTTTATCTTGTCTTGGATCTGCTTCCATAATTCTACATGTCTATCAGGCAGTAAATGAGTGGTAAGGAGGTGACAATGCCACACTCTTTGTACTTGTGACCATAAAGATGTGTTGGTAGAGGTTGAGCTATCTGCTTCATGGAACTGGAATTGTAGCAGAGTGGTAAGGAGGTGACAGTGCCACACTCTTTGTTCTTGTGACCATAAAGATGTGTTGGTAGAGGTTGAGCTATCTACTTCATGGAACTGGAATTGTAGCAAGTTGTCACTCAAGACCTTCCATACTCTCTTCGAGGAATGTACTTACATCTGCCGGCATCTCCATATAGTCTAAGAAAGACCTTACTCCTTGGATGTTTTTGGAATCTAATCTCCTTCTCTTATTGGGGTTGGGACCTTGTTCGTTCCTTTTGCGCTTGTCAACCTCTCGTTCTTGTTCTTCCCGAGCAGCTTCTAGATGCTGTGATTAGGCTTCTTTGTTCTCCTATGTAACAATCCCTTGTGGAAATTAATGTTCTTCCTATTCTTGGGGCACATCTGTTGAGGTTGGCAGGTCTGAGAGTACTAGATCATGTAGAGGTGACAGGTTTTTAAACACCAAGGTGGCAAGGCTAGGAGAGGTAGTGTTGGGAGTACTGACTCTGGAAACACGAAGGATAAATTTTCTATGAAGCTTATGCTTTCAATTCCCAATTTGGGGTCAAGTGTGGTGGTTACCTTCAATGGTGTTTGTTGTTTTGCGAGCGCTGCCTTGCCTGATATGAAGCAATATCCTTGGCAACCTCCTCTTCCAGGCGCTTGCTCTCCACTTCCACTTGCTGCATACTACCTCTCATCTTTTTGGGTTTGTGTGGCTTCTTACCCTCCTTGACTCCTTCGGTTATTTCCTTTAGGATCTCTTTGGTATCTTTAAGGATAGCTTGTCCTTGCTGCAAATCTGTTGTGAGGTGTTCCAGATCCACCATGACCTCCTCTTGTGTCTGGGCGTGTGATACTTCCTGTTCTTGAATTCCTTGGGATATGGGGATATCGCCTGAGGAGGTAATAAGAGTTGCACACCTTTGACTGGTGGGACTTAAGGTAGTGCTCCATTTCTTTATGTATAAACCAAGCCCAATCCTTTTCCTTCTCTTCATGCACCTCTGCTATTCTGTGAAGAGGTATCTTGTTATACCTGTCCATCGATTTTACCTGCATGATAATTGACATGGCCTTGTGTAGGCTCTTTCATCTACCTTTTCCCTAATGTTCTCATATTCAGAACCATTTATCATATCTGTGAAGAGTATCTTGTTATACCTGTCCATCAGTTTTACCTGCATGATAATTGACATGGCCTTGTGTAGGCTCTTTCATCTACCTTTTCCCTAATGTTCTCATATTCAGCATTTAAATTGTAGGCACCCTTCTTTAACATATCTTCCATCGGCATCTAATCAATGTAATGAAGATGTGAGGGAATGAAAGGTGGTAGTTGAAGCACCTCTAAAATCATTCCTTCGGAGATGTGTACCTATGCTGTGGAGCCATCTGGCTTTATGATCGTGCCCCTTTTAGTATTTTTGTCGTGAGATTTTAGAAATTCTACAGATAGGGCTTGGTCGAATGTGTAGGGTAGTACTTCCATCTTGCCGCCCAGCCCCACCTTTTCCACCTTATACTAGACATCTGTATCTTCTAGGATCTTCAGGCGCTCTGGGCTATGGTATTGAAAGAAAATCTTATCCTATTCTATTTGGATGGCTTCTTGGAGCATGGTCCAGTTGAGATCCTTGGCATAAGGCCCCAGATAAGTCAATTTGTTTCCTTGTAGTCCTCTTTTTTTCTTTTTAACCGTTGATCATGTGGCGCTGGCTTGAGTCACGGCGACCGGGTTCCTTTGTAATATGGGTCAGAGTCCTCGATGGTAACCATATGTAATATTCACAATAGAGCATCAATCGTTGTTGACTGGTAGCAGCTCGTCTGTGAGTGGTGCGTTAATTGGTGACGTATGATGGAAAGAGTGTTAGTACGGTGTGAGAAACAACAATAATGGAGTGATGTGGTGAATTAGCGGGGTAACAGTGGACTACATGAATTGGTTTTTGTTGTGAAACAAGAGAGTATATGTCATGGTGTGAATTTGTTAACCCATGAATTTGTTAATTCATGAAATGGTTAACCCATGAAATGGTTAACCAGTGAAATGGTTAATTTGTGAAATGGTTGATTCGTGAAATGGTTAACTTGTGAAATGGCAGAGTATATTTCATGGCTATAAGTTTTGTGAGTTGTGTTACTGAGTGTCGATTGTGTGAGCGATCATTATCAGGAGCTGGATGTATGACAACTATGTATTTTCATAAAAGTGTAGATGGGGATTTGATGTCGTGAAACAACAGACTGCTATTTCAGGGTTTCAATCCTGCATCCTTTTGGAATGTAAGGGGAAGTATCACTTAAACGATGTAAGGAAAGACAAAAGAATAAAAGGGAAAAGAAAGATAGCAGATGTAATTTGATGGCTAAGGGAAACCAATGAATATGTGTGCAAGCATAATCACATGATAACCAACAATTGAAGCAATCACATAGTAAAGCTTAGAGCTCCTACTTGAGAGACGAATTTGGCAAAGTGCTGGTAGGATGGAGCGCAGATGATGATCGCAAACAGACAGAGAAGAAGCTCTCAAAGAAGAAGATGATGATGATGAAAGTGCACGAAAGAGGAAAGACGATGTATTTATGTTCTAGCCGTCGGCACCGATAGCCATCTTTATTGGGCATGCCACGCGTCCAAAGACTCACAAGAGCTTTTTGACGATTTCATGACATGAACTGGCATGAGGTGGTTCACGACGTGAAATATCTTGAAGTGTTTCACGACATGAAACAGCCCGGAATGTTTCACGACGTGAAAACCTCTTATCCCTCATGCATGCACTTGTTGATACCCTAGGGAGTCCTATGTGCTCACACATTCCAAAATCAAATAATATGCATTGAGAGGAGAAGAACTGAGTATGTGAAATGCATGAACTTGTTTCATGGCATGAAATGGGTTGGACATTTTATGACATGAGATGCATAACCCTTTACCTTGTACCCGTTTAAATTAGTTGGATTTGGGTACTCTTTATCACCCTCCTTCCGTCTTATTTCCAGGGAAACCAAATTAATACTTTGGAGCTTGTGGGTAGGCATTGTTGTAGACATTTTAGTTCTGAGTGAGAACTTCTTAGATTTCCTTCCATCCAGTAGAGGAGTACATCTACTAAATCTTCATGAACCTGTTGCGTTTCTTGTGCATGTGGCTTCACTTGGCTCTACCTGGTCTCTTTTTGGGGTGACGTTGGAGGTGTTGCACTCTCTTGTTTACTTGGGTGAATGGCTTCTTCCTCTCCAAACAAAGTTTGGTGCTGCCTTGACACTTGATATATTTAGGCCTTGATTCTACTTATGTCTATGGCTCCCTTTTGTTCCATTGGAGGTAAATGTTGCTATGGATCTTGTGTTGGTTTTTGGTACCTGTACTTTTGCATTTCCTTGATAGTAGCCCTGCGCTGCTAGTAGTAAGTCTTTTCTTACCCACCTCTTTTGAATGCGAAGTGGTGTTTGGGCATACTTGGGTTGCTGCTTTCTCTCCTTGTTGGTTTGATCTCCTTGGATCTTGCATGTAGCTTTGTGGCTTTGCCTTGATACCCATGAGGTTTTGTCACTATCATAGTATCCTTGGGCGTGAAGCTGGGATTTGGGAACCCACTATTGTCTGTCTGGATACATTCGTTGCCTTTTCTGTGGTCCTTTTGAATGGCAATGCTAGTTTGAAGTGGACGCATGTTCTGTTGATTCTTCCGCTTTGCTTGGCATTGGCGGCTCCATGTTGCATGTAACTACGTGCTTTTCTTTATTCAATGAACTCCATAATGGGATGGTCATGGTGTCATTGCCATCATTGAGTTGTACTACTGTACATTTTTTCCATTAGATGTTATAGCTATTGCTGGCACAAATGCAGGATCATCCAAGAATCATCTCCTTTACAATGGTTCCTGTTATACAGGCATAACAAATACCTTTCCAACCAAGGGATTATTTCTGATGGAGATGTTAACATTCAAAAATCCCGTTGCTTGCATAACTAATAAATTCACATTGAGAACCTGTGTACTAGTTGCCTCTAGGTGGGTTTGTTTAGAGCTACCTATGTTTCATAGGAAATCAAGTTATGACTTGATCCCGTATCAATGCAATGCTCTTTGTGTGACTACCCTTTGTAGAGACATTTACACTGAGGCATGCCGGCTCAATATCCAAGTCATCCTCTTCAAGAAAGGTGAGTGAAGCCATGTTTACATGTAGCGTTCTCCCTTCGAGTCTCTATTTTGCTTTGGCTTCCCTTGCCTTGGCTTCCTCTTGAGCTTGTGTGATTTTTCCCTTGACTAGCTCTTTCTTTTGTTTTAGAAGATGCTCTTGTTCAAGCATTTCTTGGTTCAAAGGTCTATAATATTTTTTGAGCTTACTTCTGTTGATATATCCCTCCATTTCTACCCCATTGATGGTTTCAATTTGGACTGACCCTTGAGGGTTGATTTCGGACACTCTAAAAGCTCCGAACCCTCTGTATTTCAATTTCTTTTTCTTGGTGCTTCCAATACCATACACGAGGTCAAGGTCCCTTGTTTCCAGTTCTTTGTGTTTTAGGTTATGGTCAAACCAATGTTTTCTCCGTAATTTCTCGACCATAAGCCCATGCGATGCAATAAGCCTGGTTTCATCAAGTTTTTCTAAGTCAATGAGCCTCTCAGCGGCTAACACATTTTTTGTAAGCCTTTCTTGTACTGCAATACACAAGCTTGGAACTAAGAATTCCATAGGCATTACCACAACAATACCATATGTTAGAAAAAAGGAAGTCTATCCCATTCACTACCTTATACGACATACGATAGGCCCATAGTGTTGAAGTTAGCTTGTGTTCCTAATCAGTTCAACTGGCTTTTAAGGTCTTGGTCAAGATAGCATATAAAATCGTGTTAGTGTTCTCAGCTTGGCCATTCGCCTATGGATAATAAGGTGATGATTTTCGATGGATTACAAGGAATCCCATGAGTAAATGTTCAATCACCTCATTGATGAAATGTGAACCCTGGTCTCACTGACTAGTTTTAGTGGACAGCCAAATCTAGAAATGATCTGTTCATACAAGAACTTGGTCGTAGTTCAAGCACCAGTTTCTTTAGAGTCTCTCGCCTCTGTTCACTTGGTGAAATAATCCATGGCCCATAATCACATAATGAGCTTGTGATGGATACGCTGCTGGACTAATGGGTCCAACAAAATCAATACCCCATTTCTCAAAGGGTTGTCTCACACAATTACAAGGGTGAGTGGTATTCTGAACTTCTGTTATGGAATAGAAAATAGTTGACATTCCTTGCATCTTTTCACAAATTATATGGTGTCTCCGAATAATGTAGGCCACCATAGCCCTGCCTTGAAGTACTTTGCAAGCGATAACTTCTCTCGCAAAATGTCCTCCAGCTATTGCTAAGTGTGCCTCTTCGAATACTGTGACAAAATCATCTTCTCTCACACACCTCTTAAGGATATCATCTTTGCCCATATTATATAGTTCTCCCACAATCAATTGATTTGGTACAACCAGCTTAATAAGCTGACACATCTTATCCTTGGTCAAAGGCCGTTCTTGTGGAAAACCATGAGCTAGGTACTTAAATATTTGCTCGCTCCACTCAGGCACCATATCAATTTTGAACAGACATGCATTTGGGAAGTTGTCTCGTCAATGCCAGTTTACAGGTTCTCCATTTGGAATTCTAGACATATGGTTTGCCAAAACATGTTGTGTTCCTTTTCTCACCGTGACCGTAAAGTCAAATTCCATGAGTAAAAGCAACCATCAAGTGATTCTCCCTGTGGTGCATGGCTTATTCATTAGATATAATAAGGCCCGGTGATCAACAAAGAATACAAATTTGTTGGCCAAGTAATGTTTGTATTTCATGGCCAACCCTTCACGCTCAGTTGTGGTGTAGTTTAGTTTTGCATCATTGAGTTGTCAACTGGCAAAGCAAATTGGGTAATCCAATTTGAATTCCCTAGGTTGTGCCAATATGCATCCTATGGCAAAGCAAATTGGGTAATCCAATTTGAATTCCCTAGGTTGTGCTAATATGCATCCTATGGCAAAATTCGATACATCGATTTGTACATGGAATACGAGGTCCTAGTTGGGTGGTCTCAAAATTGGTGCACTTGCTAGTGCTTTCTTTAACTTGTCATATACTTCTTGGTATTCTTCAATCCATTCAAAGACGATGAGTAGTTTGTACAATGGCCTGGCAATTTCAGCATAGAATATGAATGTGATGTGTCATATCCATCGATGTGATGGATGCATGAGTCACTTAATCCCAAGTCTATGATAGCAAGTCTATGATAGCAAGGGCCTTCTCATATTTGACCAGCCAAGTCTATGATAGCAAGGGCCTTCTCATAATCCCAAGTCTATGATAGCAAGGGCCTTCTCATATTTGACCAGCCAAGCAACTTCTCCTTCTCGAGTTATTGGCTTCTTCTCCTTTTTGTTTGCCACATTGCATATCCCTTTTCTCATAAGGGTGGATCTGATCTTTGTCTACCAGGTGTAGAAGCCTTCTCCTTCAAATTTGTTTATTTTAGACTCCATATGGAAATGGCGATTAGAGGAGGTCTTATCTCTGAGATAAAGGCTCGGGCACTGTCTAATCTCTTACAAAGTTAAAAATCGCTTGACACAATTTTCCCCCTTGATCAAAAATTTATAGTTGGAGTGCCCCTCCCCAAGGAAAGAAGAGTGCCTTTCATAAAATCAAGGTATATATATACATACTTTGTTCATAATTTAGATGCTCAATAAAAATTGAAAATAAGGCAAAAGAACATCCTGAGAATTTGTGTGTAAAGCCTTTTTAATAAGGCTTTTGATAGGCCTTATGCTTGATACTTTAATAAGGCATTATAATAACGTTTTTATAAGCTTTATGTTACGTTATGGCAAGCGGAAACATGCTGGTAAGAACTGCAGGCGGTGACGTGGAGAAGGTAAGACAGCTACACAAAGCGTGAGATGATGCGTGAAGCCGGCTACGTTGTGTAGCGGCGGTTGCAGGAGAGGGCCGCAGTTCATCAGTGTGTCGCGGCGATGATGAAGGGGGTTGCAGCACTACTGATAGCTCGCGGGCGGGCGGGACCGTCACGGACGGCAGAGGTGTGCACAAGCTGGTTGCCAGAGAGAATGTCAGAGCTAAGACCAAATGTATTAGGCTAGCACAGTGCAGGGCTATGGCAGATCAAACAACACAAGTGTTTAGAGTACTCTGTATTTGCCTGTCCTCACACTCGCATCAAGGAAGGGGCTCGTAACGAACCATACCCACATCAGTTCTCAACTTGCAGGCAAGCATACACAAGGTTGCTTGGTTTCCTCTCATACAAGGATGCATGTAGGGCTGATCCTGGACTCATTACAGATTGTGTCTAAGTGTCGCCAAGGCTTCAATGAATCCTCTGCGTATGCTTTCCCTCTGGAAACACTATCAAGCCTACTCCTCGTAGGACATACCTGCAAACAAGACTCCAAACCTGCAAAACATAGCCATAAAACCATGAAGGGGGTGCAAGCGTGACTCACCACCCAACCACGAAATGCTCGAATGAACATGAATTTTAAAGCATTCTTGGAAACAATGCTAGAGTAACATCTGCAAATCGATGAGCTTGAAGCCTGTTCTTATGTTCGATGGGGATTCAAAAGTACCTCGCAAATTAAAAAATTACAAATTCATTACTACATTTGAAAATGAGTTTTATATCATGAATCAATACGTAGGACTAATGGCCAACTTCAACACTGAAGGTGTTTTGGTCCACTTTCGATATCGAAAGTGCTATTTGGAAAAGAGGGGAAGGGCATGTTCTCCTATGTTTATAAAATTTTGAGGAAGACTGTGCCTATTCCCCGCCATACTTTATGTATGGTTTTTTTTTTTAACTTCACTCACACAAACGAGCACGAAAATCTTATGACTTGATGAATGGTGTGTAACTCAAATTCAAACGTGGCAATGAATTTGGAATGAACAACCTTGCGATGTACCTTGAGATCTCTGTCAATGTCCATCAATTCCTCACGTTGAATATAATCATAGCCTTGATGTTCATGCTCGTTCGAGCTCTATAAGAAGTTGTTCATATAAACTTGAGAAATGCACGCATACGAAGAGGACGCGCTACAAAAATGGTATGGATTGGAGTGTCCATCTTCATTCAAGCACTTCAAGATGTTTATACGTGAACGGCAGGACACACGTTCTTTCAAAGTACGTTGACAACACACAGGTGCAAGTAATCAAGAGGATAAGGCTACCCAAGCATTCTAGTTGTGTAGAGAGACAGATAAAGAACAAGGCTCAAAGAGAGATTATGTTGCACGTATAATGATAATGATTAGGGTTAATGATAAACCTCCACCAAGTACATTCTTTTTGTAGGCATAAAGCCTTATCTTTTAACTAAGAGACACACACAAATAATGACACATAGCATAAGGCAATGATATCATTGCTTACATACACACACATATGATATCTTCCTTAGAGGTTGTTCACATAAACACACTAGTACACTCATAAGGAGTGTTCACATGTTAACACACTTCGACTACATGCCTACATGGTCAAATATAGTGAAAGTGTTGAAGAGAGAAATAACCAATGTGCTACATATGTATTACATTCTCCTAAATTTCTTTCGAGCAAGAATTTACAATTTCCCCGAATTTGACTCCAAATCATTGTCACTTATTTTAGTAAGATGTTTAACCCTTGGACCAGTGTCAGTCTGCTGTGACATCTAGGGGTGAATCTAGATCTCAATGAAATCCTCCTCCATTTCTCTGCTTCAAAACCTGCACCACATATTCACACTACTATTACATGACTTTATGGTTGGAGGCACTCAAGACTTCCAGTGCCAAGTCCAAGACATCCTAAAGATCTAGAACTAAATCATGTACCTCTACATCGGCAATTTTCTTTTATCTTCATAATCAATTTCATTCTTACAAAAATGTCATCCAAATGCTCATGTCATAGATATTACAGTTAGACATCCACATGATAAATTTGGATCGGGCCATTCTGGCTATATTATTGCGGGAAACATGAGCGAAACACAAGCAACTATGCATGTCTAATTTTTATCTATGGGGTGGACAATCACAACAAGGGTGTGCAAAGTGCTAGATTAGGAAGTAGCGTAGGTAACATTGGGTCTAATCTTTATCTGTGGGGGTGGACAACAAAGTGTGCTAGGTGTTAGCTTAGGAAATAGCTTAGGTAGCATTAGGAATACCAATTGTTAATGTATCCTTAGAATACCTTAGGTAGGGGTAGTTTAGTAGTAGTTTAGATACTAATGGTCATTTCCAATCCCAAGAAAATGCCATGATTCATATCTCTATAATTGATATATATTAATCATGTCCTTAAAAACCTTAGGTAGGGGTATTTTAGGAGTCTTAAATACCAATGCTTTTTTCTCATCCTAAGAAAAAGTTTTGATTCATATCTCTCTAATTGATATATATGGTTGTGTGCTTGCAAGATGTAAGAGAGAATGTAAGAATGAAGTAGTACACTTGTGTTTCAAACATGAAGCTTTGCATTACTATTTGTTAATTTATTCACTTTAGTATGGTTTATATGCTAACATGTTGCTAATGCGTGGTGTCGGTGATTGTTAATGGCACAAGAGCCATCAACAAGAAAAACACACACAAAAAATTTCAAGAAGCATGAAATGTTGTGGAACCATCATCTTCATTACTCGCATAAAGATGCATACAAAGAACATGAATAATCCATGAGAGAGAAGCGCGTGTGGGTGATTGAAACCGATAACCCCCAAACACACCTCTACATAGCATAAGTGTGCATGTGTCTTATTGTGCACATCACCTAAACTAAGGTACACGCGCAATCAACACGTGGCACAAACACCCGATGGAAAGGCTTAGCAAAAGCTGTAACTCAAACCCACAAAACATGATAGGGTCACGCTAGTGTTGTGCACGTAACATGTACATGTAATACCATACTATATCATATAATATGAAGATGTACAACCATGCACGAACATGAAATGGACAATGCATCCATCACATGAACATTACTACAAGTCAATCTACGTGAAGAATCATCAATGTAGACACCAACAATTGCATCATAGACTAAGGATAGCCCATCACCAAAGAAGCATGTCGATGAAGATCTTCCAGTTGGAACATGCGTACAACACAAAGGTATGTTGCTAAAGCACATGGTGAGAAAGAATCACCATAGAACCATGTTGCTAAAGCACATGGTGAGAAAGAATCACCATAGAACCATGCCAAATAGGATCTCAACAACAATTGCATCAAGAAAGAATGGAGGGTCGGATCATCCTCCGAAGAGAATACCATGATCCACCATAGGTATGAGAGCAAGAGTATGCTCCTCCACTAGAACATCATTTAGAGCATCAGCATGCTCTAACTTGGACACAACATATCATCATTCAAGGAATGGTCATCACTCACGATCATCATGACTATGATCCACATAAACATTATCATGAAGAACTATATGCTCATCACATGAATGTCAGCACGATCTTCGCCAAAGAGCACTAAAGAAGAAATGGTGTATGTGCCATGTCCCATGCTTGTTATTGCACCATAATTTCAAACAAGGAGGCATAGTCTATGGTTGGAGAATGTCTTGGATACCCATATGGATCATATTGCTTGTATGGGACTACTCGTATGAGTCTTACTGTGCTCATAAGACACATAGCTCTTCTGTTCAAGATTCTCTTAATCTACAAGCAAGGTCAATGAGAGTACTATTGTATTGATGCAGTTCTTAGGGGAACTAGTTGAGGTGGTCAAAGGTGGGTATGGAAACTATGGCAGTTTGTACATACCACTCAACAAGGAGTTATGATAGGCATGGCAATAGAATAGGTAAAACCAAAGGACTATCAAGATAAAACTTGATGTTGATGAAGATCTCTTGGAAAGAGCACTTGCCAAAAGTAGCGCTATGGTGTGCAAGAATCCACCTAAAGATCTCTTTTTGAGCCATGGGGTTGCTCAACGGTGACACGGAAGTGTGTGCATAAAACTCTTTGGGGTTTGGCACCATGGGTAGCTCTTCTTCATTACTAGGAACAGACATGGGTAAGGCCATTGTACATTGGCAAAGTATTGCCACTTGTTCCTTGGCATCCACAGACACCTCTAACTTGGTTGAAGGTTAAGTCGAGGTGGAGTATGAGGGTGTGCCTAATGACGTTCTACACCTGACGTGAGTGAGTTTGAAATTTCAAGCACCTTCTAACATTATGATTGAATATTTCAATTTGAAAAGTTTATTAATTATGACCCTGTATTAATTAGTACTAAGCAAGCAGTTCTAGCCATAGCTGGATTATGTTTGGTAGGAGTTGGGTTAAAACCTAGATTCCCTTAGACTTTGATAGCTTGAAGGAGACAATTTGTGGTGCTTGAAGGTTTTAAGAGTCTTAGAGAGGGAGGTATGGTATCCCTTGGGTACAAGGATTTACCAAATCTTGAAAAGGATGTGTATTATGTTGCAGCTAACAGAGAGTTGTCTCAATGATTTCAGGTTTCATGAAGGATGGTTTATGTTCTTCAAGGACCTAGAAAGGTTCTATCTTCTTCCAACGGTCATATGTTGGGGAAACATCAGCTTCAATTGACTTGGTTTTTGGATATCCCTTGGGTACAAAGATTTACCAAATCTTGAAAAGGATAGGTATTATGTTGCAGCTAGCAGAGAGTTGTCTCAACAATTTCTGGTTTCATGAAGGATGGTTTATGTTCTTCAAGGACCTGGAAAGGTTCTATCTTCTTCCAACGGTCATATGTTGGGAAAACATCAGCTTCAATTGACTTGGTTTCTAGATATGTGGTTATGTAGATTCGATAGTCAGGTATAAACTTGATTTCGGAGACAATTGATGCAGGTAGTTGGATTCTCCTCCATTTATTTCCAAGAGTGGAAATGCCCTAAGTGGGGAGGAACATTATGTACCTAGCACTAACCCTTGGGGTTAGGGACTAATCCAAGAGGGTTAGGGGAGCGATGAGCAAGAAAAGCAAGTGGATTCAAGTGGCTAAGGTTCATATCCAAGGTTATTGGCTATTTATGGTTGGATTGTTATTTGTAGCAGCAATAAGCACGTCTTGGGTTATTATTGATTCATTTTGGTCTAGACGTGGACCAAGAGGTTTACTTCTGCCGTGGACATGGTGGATCACAGATAGTCTTGTTGAGGGTCCCTGTGGGTCGGCACTAGCGGTATGGGACGCCAAGGTTGACTGGCATTGACTCGTGTAAGTGGAACCTTAGGCCTTGCAGAAGTCCACGAAGTAGCAATAGACCTTCCGTCTCCTTGCTCAGGCCTCCTCAATGACGGCTCTCAATGTGAAAATACAATCCAAAGTGAAATAGGTCCTTTGGATCCTTGCATGTCTCCTAGCTCTATCCCCATGTCTCTCTGCAAAGGCACTGACCTTGGATTCCAACACTGAATTGTAATGTTTGGCCAAGGTGTGGCCAGTCATGATGATGCGGTAGTTATTTGGATGATGGATCTCCGGGTGTCAGTCCACTGTGACATCTAGGGGTGAATCTAGACCTCAATGAAATCCTCCTCCATTGCTCTGCTTCAAAACCTGCACCACATATTCACACTACTATTACATGACTTTATGGTTGGAGGCACTCAAGACTTCCAGTGCCAAGTCCAAGACATCCTAAAGATCTAGAACTAAATCATGTACCTCTACATCGGCAATTTTCTTTTATCTTCATAATCAATTTCATTCTTACAAAAATGTCATCCAAATGCTCATGTCATAGATATTACAGTTAGACATCCACATGATAAATTTGGATCGGGCCATTCTGGCTATATTATTGCGGGAAACATGAGCGAAACACAAGCAACTATGCATGTCTAATTTTTATCTATAGAGTGGACAATCAAAACAAGGGTGTGCGAAGTGCTAGATTAGGAAGTAGCGTAGGTAACATTGGGTCTAATCTTTATCTGTGGGGGTGGACAACAAAGTGTGCTAGGTGTTAGCTTAGGAAATAGCTTAGGTAGCATTAGGAATACCAATTGTTAATGTATCCTTAGAATACCTTAGGTAGGGGTAGTTTAGTAGTAGTTTAGATACTAATCGTCATTTCCAATCCCAAGAAAATGCCATGATTCATATCTCTATAATTGATATATATTAATCATGTCCTTAAAAACCTTAGGTAGGGGTATTTTAGGAGTCTTAAATACCAATGCTTTTTTCTAATCCTAAGAAAAAGTTTTGAATCATATCTCTCTAATTGATATATATGGTTGTGTGCTTGCAAGATGTAGTAAGAGAGAATGTAAGAATGAAGTAGTACACTTGTGTTTCAAACATGAAGCTTTGCATTACTATTTGTTAATTTATTCACTTTAGTATGGTTTATATGCTAACATGTTGCTAATGCGTGGTGTCGGTGATTGTTAATGGCACAAGAGCCATCAACAAGAAAAACACACACAAAAAATTTCAAGAAGCATGAAATGTTGTGGAACCATCATCTTCATTACTCGCATAAAGATGCATACAAAGAACATGAATAATCCATGAGAGAGAAGCGCGTGTGGGTGATTGAAACCGATAACCCCCAAACACACCTCTACATAGCATAAGTGTGCATGTGTCTTATTGTGCACATCACCTAAACTAAGGTACACGCGCAATCAACACGTGGCACAAACACCCGATGGAAAGGCTTAGCGAAAGCTGTAACTCAAACCCACAAAACATGATAGGGTCACGCTAGTGTTGTGCACGTAACATGTACATGTAATACCATACTATATCGTATAATATGAAGATGTACAACCATGCACGAACATGAAATGGACAATGCATCCATCACATGAACATTACTACAAGTCAATCTACGTGAAGAATCATCGATGTAGACACCAACAATTGCATCATAGACTAAGGATAGCCCATCACCAAAGAAGCATGTCGATGAAGATCTTCCAGTTGGAACATGCGTACAACACAAAGGTATGTTGCTAAAGCACATGGTGAGAAAGAATCACCATAGAACCATGTTGCTAAAGCACATGGTGAGAAAGAATCACCATAGAACCATGCCAAATAGGATCTCAACAACAATTGCATCAAGAAAGAATGGAGGGTCGGATCATCCTCCGAAGAGAATACCATGATCCACCATAGGTATGAGAGCAAGAGTATGCTCCTCCACTAGAACATCATTTAGAGCATCAGCATGCTCTAACTTGGACACAACATATCATCATTCAAGGAATGGTCATCACTCACGATCATCATGACTATGATCCACATAAACATTATCATGAAGAACTATATGCTCATCACATGAATGTCAGCACGATCTTCGCCAAAGAGCACTAAAGAAGAAATGGTGTATGTGCCATGTCCCATGCTTGTTATTGCACCATAATTTCAAACAAGGAGGCATAGTCTATGGTTGGAGAATGTCTTGGATACCCATATGGATCATATTGCTTGTATGGGACTACTCGTATGAGTCTTACTGTGCTCATAAGACACATAGCTCTTCTGTTCAAGATTCTCTTAATCTACAAGCAAGGTCAATGAGAGTACTATTGTATTGATGCAGTTCTTAGGGGAACTAGTTGAGGTGGTCAAAGGTGGGTATGGAAACTATGGCAGTTTGTACATACCACTCAACAAGGAGTTATGATAGGCATGGCAATAGAATAGGTAAAACCAAAGGACTATCAAGATAAAACTTGATGTTGATGAAGATCTCTTGGAAAGAGCACTTGCCAAAAGTAGCGCTATGGTGTGCAAGAATCCACCTAAAGATCTCTTTTTGAGCCATGGGGTTGCTCAACGGTGACACGGAAGTGTGTGCATAAAACTCTTTGGGGTTTGGCACCATGGGTAGCTCTTCTTCATTACTAGGAACAGACATGGGTAAGGCCATTGTACATTGGCAAAGTATTGCCACTTGTTCCTTGGCATCCACAGACACCTCTAACTTGGTTGAAGGTTAAGTCGAGGTGGAGTATGAGGGTGTGCCTAATGACGTTCTACACCTGACGTGAGTGAGTTTGAAATTTCAAGCACCTTCTAACATTATGATTGAATATTTCAATTTGAAAAGTTTATTAATTATGACCCTGTATTAATTAGTACTAAGCAAGCAGTTCTAGCCATAGCTGGATTATGTTTGGTAGGAGTTGGGTTAAAACCTAGATTCCCTTAGACTTTGATAGCTTGAAGGAGACAATTTGTGGTGCTTGAAGGTTTTAAGAGTCTTAGAGAGGGAGGTATGGTATCCCTTGGGTACAAGGATTTACCAAATCTTGAAAAGGATGTGTATTATGTTGCAGCTAACAGAGAGTTGTCTCAATGATTTCAGGTTTCATGAAGGATGGTTTATGTTCTTCAAGGACCTAGAAAGGTTCTATCTTCTTCCAACGGTCATATGTTGGGGAAACATCAGCTTCAATTGACTTGGTTTTTGGATATCCCTTGGGTACAAAGATTTACCAAATCTTGAAAAGGATAGGTATTATGTTGCAGCTAGCAGAGAGTTGTCTCAACAATTTCTGGTTTCATGAAGGATGGTTTATGTTCTTCAAGGACCTGGAAAGGTTCTATCTTCTTCCAACGGTCATATGTTGGGAAAACATCAGCTTCAATTGACTTGGTTTCTAGATATGTGGTTATGTAGATTCGATAGTCAGGTATAAACTTGATTTCGGAGACAATTGATGCAGGTAGTTGGATTCTCCTCCATTTATTTCCAAGAGTGGAAATGCCCTAAGTGGGGAGGAACATTATGTACCTAGCACTAACCCTTGGGGTTAGGGACTAATCCAAGAGGGTTAGGGGAGCGATGAGCAAGAAAAGCAAGTGGATTCAAGTGGCTAAGGTTCATATCCAAGGTTATTGGCTATTTATGGTTGGATTGTTATTTGTAGCAGCAATAAGCACGTCTTGGGTTATTATTGATTCATTTTGGTCTAGACGTGGACCAAGAGGTTTACTTCTGCCGTGGACATGGTGGATCACAGATAGTCTTGTTGAGGGTCCCTGTGGGTCGGCACTAGCGGTATGGGACGCCAAGGTTGACTGGCATTGACTCGTGTAAGTGGAACCTTAGGCCTTGCAGAAGTCCACGAAGTAGCAATAGACCTTCCGTCTCCTTGCTCAGGCCTCCTCAATGACGGCTCTCAATGTGAAAATACAATCCAAAGTGAAATAGGTCCTTTGGATCCTTGCATGTCTCCTAGCTCTATCCCCATGTCTCTCTGCAAAGGCACTGACCTTGGATTCCAACACTGAATTGTAATGTTTGGCCAAGGTGTGGCCAGTCATGATGATGCGGTAGTTATTTGGATGATGGATCTCCGGGTGTCAGTCCACTGTGACATCTAGGGGTGAATCTAGACCTCAATGAAATCCTCCTCCATTGCTCTGCTTCAAAACCTGCACCACATATTCACACTACTATTACATGACTTTATGGTTGGAGGCACTCAAGACTTCCAGTGCCAAGTCCAAGACATCCTAAAGATCTAGAACTAAATCATGTACCTCTACATCGGCAATTTTCTTTTATCTTCATAATCAATTTCATTCTTACAAAAATGTCATCCAAATGCTCATGTCATAGATATTACAGTTAGACATCCACATGATAAATTTGGATCGGGCCATTCTGGCTATATTATTGCGGGAAACATGAGCGAAACACAAGCAACTATGCATGTCTAATTTTTATCTATAGAGTGGACAATCAAAACAAGGGTGTGCGAAGTGCTAGATTAGGAAGTAGCGTAGGTAACATTGGGTCTAATCTTTATCTGTGGGGGTGGACAACAAAGTGTGCTAGGTGTTAGCTTAGGAAATAGCTTAGGTAGCATTAGGAATACCAATTGTTAATGTATCCTTAGAATACCTTAGGTAGGGGTAGTTTAGTAGTAGTTTAGATACTAATCGTCATTTCCAATCCCAAGAAAATGCCATGATTCATATCTCTATAATTGATATATATTAATCATGTCCTTAAAAACCTTAGGTAGGGGTATTTTAGGAGTCTTAAATACCAATGCTTTTTTCTAATCCTAAGAAAAAGTTTTGAATCATATCTCTCTAATTGATATATATGGTTGTGTGCTTGCAAGATGTAGTAAGAGAGAATGTAAGAATGAAGTAGTACACTTGTGTTTCAAACATGAAGCTTTGCATTACTATTTGTTAATTTATTCACTTTAGTATGGTTTATATGCTAACATGTTGCTAATGCGTGGTGTCGGTGATTGTTAATGGCACAAGAGCCATCAACAAGAAAAACACACACAAAAAATTTCAAGAAGCATGAAATGTTGTGGAACCATCATCTTCATTACTCGCATAAAGATGCATACAAAGAACATGAATAATCCATGAGAGAGAAGCGCGTGTGGGTGATTGAAACCGATAACCCCCAAACACACCTCTACATAGCATAAGTGTGCATGTGTCTTATTGTGCACATCACCTAAACTAAGGTACACGCGCAATCAACACGTGGCACAAACACCCGATGGAAAGGCTTAGCGAAAGCTGTAACTCAAACCCACAAAACATGATAGGGTCACGCTAGTGTTGTGCACGTAACATGTACATGTAATACCATACTATATCGTATAATATGAAGATGTACAACCATGCACGAACATGAAATGGACAATGCATCCATCACATGAACATTACTACAAGTCAATCTACGTGAAGAATCATCGATGTAGACACCAACAATTGCATCATAGACTAAGGATAGCCCATCACCAAAGAAGCATGTCGATGAAGATCTTCCAGTTGGAACATGCGTACAACACAAAGGTATGTTGCTAAAGCACATGGTGAGAAAGAATCACCATAGAACCATGTTGCTAAAGCACATGGTGAGAAAGAATCACCATAGAACCATGCCAAATAGGATCTCAACAACAATTGCATCAAGAAAGAATGGAGGGTCGGATCATCCTCCGAAGAGAATACCATGATCCACCATAGGTATGAGAGCAAGAGTATGCTCCTCCACTAGAACATCATTTAGAGCATCAGCATGCTCTAACTTGGACACAACATATCATCATTCAAGGAATGGTCATCACTCACGATCATCATGACTATGATCCACATAAACATTATCATGAAGAACTATATGCTCATCACATGAATGTCAGCACGATCTTCGCCAAAGAGCACTAAAGAAGAAATGGTGTATGTGCCATGTCCCATGCTTGTTATTGCACCATAATTTCAAACAAGGAGGCATAGTCTATGGTTGGAGAATGTCTTGGATACCCATATGGATCATATTGCTTGTATGGGACTACTCGTATGAGTCTTACTGTGCTCATAAGACACATAGCTCTTCTGTTCAAGATTCTCTTAATCTACAAGCAAGGTCAATGAGAGTACTATTGTATTGATGCAGTTCTTAGGGGAACTAGTTGAGGTGGTCAAAGGTGGGTATGGAAACTATGGCAGTTTGTACATACCACTCAACAAGGAGTTATGATAGGCATGGCAATAGAATAGGTAAAACCAAAGGACTATCAAGATAAAACTTGATGTTGATGAAGATCTCTTGGAAAGAGCACTTGCCAAAAGTAGCGCTATGGTGTGCAAGAATCCACCTAAAGATCTCTTTTTGAGCCATGGGGTTGCTCAACGGTGACACGGAAGTGTGTGCATAAAACTCTTTGGGGTTTGGCACCATGGGTAGCTCTTCTTCATTACTAGGAACAGACATGGGTAAGGCCATTGTACATTGGCAAAGTATTGCCACTTGTTCCTTGGCATCCACAGACACCTCTAACTTGGTTGAAGGTTAAGTCGAGGTGGAGTATGAGGGTGTGCCTAATGACGTTCTACACCTGACGTGAGTGAGTTTGAAATTTCAAGCACCTTCTAACATTATGATTGAATATTTCAATTTGAAAAGTTTATTAATTATGACCCTGTATTAATTAGTACTAAGCAAGCAGTTCTAGCCATAGCTGGATTATGTTTGGTAGGAGTTGGGTTAAAACCTAGATTCCCTTAGACTTTGATAGCTTGAAGGAGACAATTTGTGGTGCTTGAAGGTTTTAAGAGTCTTAGAGAGGGAGGTATGGTATCCCTTGGGTACAAGGATTTACCAAATCTTGAAAAGGATGTGTATTATGTTGCAGCTAACAGAGAGTTGTCTCAATGATTTCAGGTTTCATGAAGGATGGTTTATGTTCTTCAAGGACCTAGAAAGGTTCTATCTTCTTCCAACGGTCATATGTTGGGGAAACATCAGCTTCAATTGACTTGGTTTTTGGATATCCCTTGGGTACAAAGATTTACCAAATCTTGAAAAGGATAGGTATTATGTTGCAGCTAGCAGAGAGTTGTCTCAACAATTTCTGGTTTCATGAAGGATGGTTTATGTTCTTCAAGGACCTGGAAAGGTTCTATCTTCTTCCAACGGTCATATGTTGGGAAAACATCAGCTTCAATTGACTTGGTTTCTAGATATGTGGTTATGTAGATTCGATAGTCAGGTATAAACTTGATTTCGGAGACAATTGATGCAGGTAGTTGGATTCTCCTCCATTTATTTCCAAGAGTGGAAATGCCCTAAGTGGGGAGGAACATTATGTACCTAGCACTAACCCTTGGGGTTAGGGACTAATCCAAGAGGGTTAGGGGAGCGATGAGCAAGAAAAGCAAGTGGATTCAAGTGGCTAAGGTTCATATCCAAGGTTATTGGCTATTTATGGTTGGATTGTTATTTGTAGCAGCAATAAGCACGTCTTGGGTTATTATTGATTCATTTTGGTCTAGACGTGGACCAAGAGGTTTACTTCTGCCGTGGACATGGTGGATCACAGATAGTCTTGTTGAGGGTCCCTGTGGGTCGGCACTAGCGGTATGGGACGCCAAGGTTGACTGGCATTGACTCGTGTAAGTGGAACCTTAGGCCTTGCAGAAGTCCACGAAGTAGCAATAGACCTTCCGTCTCCTTGCTCAGGCCTCCTCAATGACGGCTCTCAATGTGAAAATACAATCCAAAGTGAAATAGGTCCTTTGGATCCTTGCATGTCTCCTAGCTCTATCCCCATGTCTCTCTGCAAAGGCACTGACCTTGGATTCCAACACTGAATTGTAATGTTTGGCCAAGGTGTGGCCAGTCATGATGATGCGGTAGTTATTTGGATGATGGATCTCCGGGTGTCAGTCCACTGTGACATCTAGGGGTGAATCTAGACCTCAATGAAATCCTCCTCCATTGCTCTGCTTCAAAACCTGCACCACATATTCACACTACTATTACATGACTTTATGGTTGGAGGCACTCAAGACTTCCAGTGCCAAGTCCAAGACATCCTAAAGATCTAGAACTAAATCATGTACCTCTACATCGGCAATTTTCTTTTATCTTCATAATCAATTTCATTCTTACAAAAATGTCATCCAAATGCTCATGTCATAGATATTACAGTTAGACATCCACATGATAAATTTGGATCGGGCCATTCTGGCTATATTATTGCGGGAAACATGAGCGAAACACAAGCAACTATGCATGTCTAATTTTTATCTATAGAGTGGACAATCAAAACAAGGGTGTGCGAAGTGCTAGATTAGGAAGTAGCGTAGGTAACATTGGGTCTAATCTTTATCTGTGGGGGTGGACAACAAAGTGTGCTAGGTGTTAGCTTAGGAAATAGCTTAGGTAGCATTAGGAATACCAATTGTTAATGTATCCTTAGAATACCTTAGGTAGGGGTAGTTTAGTAGTAGTTTAGATACTAATCGTCATTTCCAATCCCAAGAAAATGCCATGATTCATATCTCTATAATTGATATATATTAATCATGTCCTTAAAAACCTTAGGTAGGGGTATTTTAGGAGTCTTAAATACCAATGCTTTTTTCTAATCCTAAGAAAAAGTTTTGAATCATATCTCTCTAATTGATATATATGGTTGTGTGCTTGCAAGATGTAGTAAGAGAGAATGTAAGAATGAAGTAGTACACTTGTGTTTCAAACATGAAGCTTTGCATTACTATTTGTTAATTTATTCACTTTAGTATGGTTTATATGCTAACATGTTGCTAATGCGTGGTGTCGGTGATTGTTAATGGCACAAGAGCCATCAACAAGAAAAACACACACAAAAAATTTCAAGAAGCATGAAATGTTGTGGAACCATCATCTTCATTACTCGCATAAAGATGCATACAAAGAACATGAATAATCCATGAGAGAGAAGCGCGTGTGGGTGATTGAAACCGATAACCCCCAAACACACCTCTACATAGCATAAGTGTGCATGTGTCTTATTGTGCACATCACCTAAACTAAGGTACACGCGCAATCAACACGTGGCACAAACACCCGATGGAAAGGCTTAGCGAAAGCTGTAACTCAAACCCACAAAACATGATAGGGTCACGCTAGTGTTGTGCACGTAACATGTACATGTAATACCATACTATATCGTATAATATGAAGATGTACAACCATGCACGAACATGAAATGGACAATGCATCCATCACATGAACATTACTACAAGTCAATCTACGTGAAGAATCATCGATGTAGACACCAACAATTGCATCATAGACTAAGGATAGCCCATCACCAAAGAAGCATGTCGATGAAGATCTTCCAGTTGGAACATGCGTACAACACAAAGGTATGTTGCTAAAGCACATGGTGAGAAAGAATCACCATAGAACCATGTTGCTAAAGCACATGGTGAGAAAGAATCACCATAGAACCATGCCAAATAGGATCTCAACAACAATTGCATCAAGAAAGAATGGAGGGTCGGATCATCCTCCGAAGAGAATACCATGATCCACCATAGGTATGAGAGCAAGAGTATGCTCCTCCACTAGAACATCATTTAGAGCATCAGCATGCTCTAACTTGGACACAACATATCATCATTCAAGGAATGGTCATCACTCACGATCATCATGACTATGATCCACATAAACATTATCATGAAGAACTATATGCTCATCACATGAATGTCAGCACGATCTTCGCCAAAGAGCACTAAAGAAGAAATGGTGTATGTGCCATGTCCCATGCTTGTTATTGCACCATAATTTCAAACAAGGAGGCATAGTCTATGGTTGGAGAATGTCTTGGATACCCATATGGATCATATTGCTTGTATGGGACTACTCGTATGAGTCTTACTGTGCTCATAAGACACATAGCTCTTCTGTTCAAGATTCTCTTAATCTACAAGCAAGGTCAATGAGAGTACTATTGTATTGATGCAGTTCTTAGGGGAACTAGTTGAGGTGGTCAAAGGTGGGTATGGAAACTATGGCAGTTTGTACATACCACTCAACAAGGAGTTATGATAGGCATGGCAATAGAATAGGTAAAACCAAAGGACTATCAAGATAAAACTTGATGTTGATGAAGATCTCTTGGAAAGAGCACTTGCCAAAAGTAGCGCTATGGTGTGCAAGAATCCACCTAAAGATCTCTTTTTGAGCCATGGGGTTGCTCAACGGTGACACGGAAGTGTGTGCATAAAACTCTTTGGGGTTTGGCACCATGGGTAGCTCTTCTTCATTACTAGGAACAGACATGGGTAAGGCCATTGTACATTGGCAAAGTATTGCCACTTGTTCCTTGGCATCCACAGACACCTCTAACTTGGTTGAAGGTTAAGTCGAGGTGGAGTATGAGGGTGTGCCTAATGACGTTCTACACCTGACGTGAGTGAGTTTGAAATTTCAAGCACCTTCTAACATTATGATTGAATATTTCAATTTGAAAAGTTTATTAATTATGACCCTGTATTAATTAGTACTAAGCAAGCAGTTCTAGCCATAGCTGGATTATGTTTGGTAGGAGTTGGGTTAAAACCTAGATTCCCTTAGACTTTGATAGCTTGAAGGAGACAATTTGTGGTGCTTGAAGGTTTTAAGAGTCTTAGAGAGGGAGGTATGGTATCCCTTGGGTACAAGGATTTACCAAATCTTGAAAAGGATGTGTATTATGTTGCAGCTAACAGAGAGTTGTCTCAATGATTTCAGGTTTCATGAAGGATGGATAATGTTCTTCAAGGACCTAGAAAGGTTCTATCTTCTTCCAACGGTCATATGTTGGGGAAACATCAGCTTCAATTGACTTGGTTTTTGGATATCCCTTGGGTACAAAGATTTACCAAATCTTGAAAAGGATAGGTATTATGTTGCAGCTAGCAGAGAGTTGTCTCAACAATTTCTGGTTTCATGAAGGATGGTTTATGTTCTTCAAGGACCTGGAAAGGTTCTATCTTCTTCCAACGGTCATATGTTGGGAAAACATCAGCTTCAATTGACTTGGTTTCTAGATATGTGGTTATGTAGATTCGATAGTCAGGTATAAACTTGATTTCGGAGACAATTGATGCAGGTAGTTGGATTCTCCTCCATTTATTTCCAAGAGTGGAAATGCCCTAAGTGGGGAGGAACATTATGTACCTAGCACTAACCCTTGGGGTTAGGGACTAATCCAAGAGGGTTAGGGGAGCGATGAGCAAGAAAAGCAAAAGGATTCAAGTGGCTAAGGTTCATATCCAAGGTTATTGGCTATTTATGGTTGGATTGTTATTTGTAGCAGCAATAAGCACGTCTTGGGTTATTATTGATTCATTTTGGTCTAGACGTGGACCAAGAGGTTTACTTCTGCCGTGGACATGGTGGATCACAGATAGTCTTGTTGAGGGTCCCTGTGGGTCGGCACTAGCGGTATGGGACGCCAAGGTTGACTGGCATTGACTCGTGTAAGTGGAACCTTAGGCCTTGCAGAAGTCCACGAAGTAGCAATAGACCTTCCGTCTCCTTGCTCAGGCCTCCTCAATGACGGCTCTCAATGTGAAAATACAATCCAAAGTGAAATAGGTCCTTTGGATCCTTGCATGTCTCCTAGCTCTATCCCCATGTCTCTCTGCAAAGGCACTGACCTTGGATTCCAACACTGAATTGTAATGTTTGGCCAAGGTGTGGCCAGTCATGATGATGCGGTAGTTATTTGGATGATGGATCTCCGGGTGTCAGTCCACTGTGACATCTAGGGGTGAATCTAGACCTCAATGAAATCCTCCTCCATTGCTCTGCTTCAAAACCTGCACCACATATTCACACTACTATTACATGACTTTATGGTTGGAGGCACTCAAGACTTCCAGTGCCAAGTCCAAGACATCCTAAAGATCTAGAACTAAATCATGTACCTCTACATCGGCAATTTTCTTTTATCTTCATAATCAATTTCATTCTTACAAAAATGTCATCCAAATGCTCATGTCATAGATATTACAGTTAGACATCCACATGATAAATTTGGATCGGGCCATTCTGGCTATATTATTGCGGGAAACATGAGCGAAACACAAGCAACTATGCATGTCTAATTTTTATCTATAGAGTGGACAATCAAAACAAGGGTGTGCGAAGTGCTAGATTAGGAAGTAGCGTAGGTAACATTGGGTCTAATCTTTATCTGTGGGGGTGGACAACAAAGTGTGCTAGGTGTTAGCTTAGGAAATAGCTTAGGTAGCATTAGGAATACCAATTGTTAATGTATCCTTAGAATACCTTAGGTAGGGGTAGTTTAGTAGTAGTTTAGATACTAATCGTCATTTCCAATCCCAAGAAAATGCCATGATTCATATCTCTATAATTGATATATATTAATCATGTCCTTAAAAACCTTAGGTAGGGGTATTTTAGGAGTCTTAAATACCAATGCTTTTTTCTAATCCTAAGAAAAAGTTTTGAATCATATCTCTCTAATTGATATATATGGTTGTGTGCTTGCAAGATGTAGTAAGAGAGAATGTAAGAATGAAGTAGTACACTTGTGTTTCAAACATGAAGCTTTGCATTACTATTTGTTAATTTATTCACTTTAGTATGGTTTATATGCTAACATGTTGCTAATGCGTGGTGTCGGTGATTGTTAATGGCACAAGAGCCATCAACAAGAAAAACACACACAAAAAATTTCAAGAAGCATGAAATGTTGTGGAACCATCATCTTCATTACTCGCATAAAGATGCATACAAAGAACATGAATAATCCATGAGAGAGAAGCGCGTGTGGGTGATTGAAACCGATAACCCCCAAACACACCTCTACATAGCATAAGTGTGCATGTGTCTTATTGTGCACATCACCTAAACTAAGGTACACGCGCAATCAACACGTGGCACAAACACCCGATGGAAAGGCTTAGCAAAAGCTGTAACTCAAACCCACAAAACATGATAGGGTCACGCTAGTGTTGTGCACGTAACATGTACATGTAATACCATACTATATCATATAATATGAAGATGTACAACCATGCACGAACATGAAATGGACAATGCATCCATCACATGAACATTACTACAAGTCAATCTACGTGAAGAATCATCAATGTAGACACCAACAATTGCATCATAGACTAAGGATAGCCCATCACCAAAGAAGCATGTCGATGAAGATCTTCCAGTTGGAACATGCGTACAACACAAAGGTATGTTGCTAAAGCACATGGTGAGAAAGAATCACCATAGAACCATGTTGCTAAAGCACATGGTGAGAAAGAATCACCATAGAACCATGCCAAATAGGATCTCAACAACAATTGCATCAAGAAAGAATGGAGGGTCGGATCATCCTCCGAAGAGAATACCATGATCCACCATAGGTATGAGAGCAAGAGTATGCTCCTCCACTAGAACATCATTTAGAGCATCAGCATGCTCTAACTTGGACACAACATATCATCATTCAAGGAATGGTCATCACTCACGATCATCATGACTATGATCCACATAAACATTATCATGAAGAACTATATGCTCATCACATGAATGTCAGCACGATCTTCGCCAAAGAGCACTAAAGAAGAAATGGTGTATGTGCCATGTCCCATGCTTGTTATTGCACCATAATTTCAAACAAGGAGGCATAGTCTATGGTTGGAGAATGTCTTGGATACCCATATGGATCATATTGCTTGTATGGGACTACTCGTATGAGTCTTACTGTGCTCATAAGACACATAGCTCTTCTGTTCAAGATTCTCTTAATCTACAAGCAAGGTCAATGAGAGTACTATTGTATTGATGCAGTTCTTAGGGGAACTAGTTGAGGTGGTCAAAGGTGGGTATGGAAACTATGGCAGTTTGTACATACCACTCAACAAGGAGTTATGATAGGCATGGCAATAGAATAGGTAAAACCAAAGGACTATCAAGATAAAACTTGATGTTGATGAAGATCTCTTGGAAAGAGCACTTGCCAAAAGTAGCGCTATGGTGTGCAAGAATCCACCTAAAGATCTCTTTTTGAGCCATGGGGTTGCTCAACGGTGACACGGAAGTGTGTGCATAAAACTCTTTGGGGTTTGGCACCATGGGTAGCTCTTCTTCATTACTAGGAACAGACATGGGTAAGGCCATTGTACATTGGCAAAGTATTGCCACTTGTTCCTTGGCATCCACAGACACCTCTAACTTGGTTGAAGGTTAAGTCGAGGTGGAGTATGAGGGTGTGCCTAATGACGTTCTACACCTGACGTGAGTGAGTTTGAAATTTCAAGCACCTTCTAACATTATGATTGAATATTTCAATTTGAAAAGTTTATTAATTATGACCCTGTATTAATTAGTACTAAGCAAGCAGTTCTAGCCATAGCTGGATTATGTTTGGTAGGAGTTGGGTTAAAACCTAGATTCCCTTAGACTTTGATAGCTTGAAGGAGACAATTTGTGGTGCTTGAAGGTTTTAAGAGTCTTAGAGAGGGAGGTATGGTATCCCTTGGGTACAAGGATTTACCAAATCTTGAAAAGGATGTGTATTATGTTGCAGCTAACAGAGAGTTGTCTCAATGATTTCAGGTTTCATGAAGGATGGTTTATGTTCTTCAAGGACCTAGAAAGGTTCTATCTTCTTCCAACGGTCATATGTTGGGGAAACATCAGCTTCAATTGACTTGGTTTTTGGATATCCCTTGGGTACAAAGATTTACCAAATCTTGAAAAGGATAGGTATTATGTTGCAGCTAGCAGAGAGTTGTCTCAACAATTTCTGGTTTCATGAAGGATGGTTTATGTTCTTCAAGGACCTGGAAAGGTTCTATCTTCTTCCAACGGTCATATGTTGGGAAAACATCAGCTTCAATTGACTTGGTTTCTAGATATGTGGTTATGTAGATTCGATAGTCAGGTATAAACTTGATTTCGGAGACAATTGATGCAGGTAGTTGGATTCTCCTCCATTTATTTCCAAGAGTGGAAATGCCCTAAGTGGGGAGGAACATTATGTACCTAGCACTAACCCTTGGGGTTAGGGACTAATCCAAGAGGGTTAGGGGAGCGATGAGCAAGAAAAGCAAGTGGATTCAAGTGGCTAAGGTTCATATCCAAGGTTATTGGCTATTTATGGTTGGATTGTTATTTGTAGCAGCAATAAGCACGTCTTGGGTTATTATTGATTCATTTTGGTCTAGACGTGGACCAAGAGGTTTACTTCTGCCGTGGACATGGTGGATCACAGATAGTCTTGTTGAGGGTCCCTGTGGGTCGGCACTAGCGGTATGGGACGCCAAGGTTGACTGGCATTGACTCGTGTAAGTGGAACCTTAGGCCTTGCAGAAGTCCACGAAGTAGCAATAGACCTTCCGTCTCCTTGCTCAGGCCTCCTCAATGACGGCTCTCAATGTGAAAATACAATCCAAAGTGAAATAGGTCCTTTGGATCCTTGCATGTCTCCTAGCTCTATCCCCATGTCTCTCTGCAAAGGCACTGACCTTGGATTCCAACACTGAATTGTAATGTTTGGCCAAGGTGTGGCCAGTCATGATGATGCGGTAGTTATTTGGATGATGGATCTCCGGGTGTCAGTCCACTGTGACATCTAGGGGTGAATCTAGACCTCAATGAAATCCTCCTCCATTGCTCTGCTTCAAAACCTGCACCACATATTCACACTACTATTACATGACTTTATGGTTGGAGGCACTCAAGACTTCCAGTGCCAAGTCCAAGACATCCTAAAGATCTAGAACTAAATCATGTACCTCTACATCGGCAATTTTCTTTTATCTTCATAATCAATTTCATTCTTACAAAAATGTCATCCAAATGCTCATGTCATAGATATTACAGTTAGACATCCACATGATAAATTTGGATCGGGCCATTCTGGCTATATTATTGCGGGAAACATGAGCGAAACACAAGCAACTATGCATGTCTAATTTTTATCTATAGAGTGGACAATCAAAACAAGGGTGTGCGAAGTGCTAGATTAGGAAGTAGCGTAGGTAACATTGGGTCTAATCTTTATCTGTGGGGGTGGACAACAAAGTGTGCTAGGTGTTAGCTTAGGAAATAGCTTAGGTAGCATTAGGAATACCAATTGTTAATGTATCCTTAGAATACCTTAGGTAGGGGTAGTTTAGTAGTAGTTTAGATACTAATCGTCATTTCCAATCCCAAGAAAATGCCATGATTCATATCTCTATAATTGATATATATTAATCATGTCCTTAAAAACCTTAGGTAGGGGTATTTTAGGAGTCTTAAATACCAATGCTTTTTTCTAATCCTAAGAAAAAGTTTTGAATCATATCTCTCTAATTGATATATATGGTTGTGTGCTTGCAAGATGTAGTAAGAGAGAATGTAAGAATGAAGTAGTACACTTGTGTTTCAAACATGAAGCTTTGCATTACTATTTGTTAATTTATTCACTTTAGTATGGTTTATATGCTAACATGTTGCTAATGCGTGGTGTCGGTGATTGTTAATGGCACAAGAGCCATCAACAAGAAAAACACACACAAAAAATTTCAAGAAGCATGAAATGTTGTGGAACCATCATCTTCATTACTCGCATAAAGATGCATACAAAGAACATGAATAATCCATGAGAGAGAAGCGCGTGTGGGTGATTGAAACCGATAACCCCCAAACACACCTCTACATAGCATAAGTGTGCATGTGTCTTATTGTGCACATCACCTAAACTAAGGTACACGCGCAATCAACACGTGGCACAAACACCCGATGGAAAGGCTTAGCGAAAGCTGTAACTCAAACCCACAAAACATGATAGGGTCACGCTAGTGTTGTGCACGTAACATGTACATGTAATACCATACTATATCGTATAATATGAAGATGTACAACCATGCACGAACATGAAATGGACAATGCATCCATCACATGAACATTACTACAAGTCAATCTACGTGAAGAATCATCGATGTAGACACCAACAATTGCATCATAGACTAAGGATAGCCCATCACCAAAGAAGCATGTCGATGAAGATCTTCCAGTTGGAACATGCGTACAACACAAAGGTATGTTGCTAAAGCACATGGTGAGAAAGAATCACCATAGAACCATGTTGCTAAAGCACATGGTGAGAAAGAATCACCATAGAACCATGCCAAATAGGATCTCAACAACAATTGCATCAAGAAAGAATGGAGGGTCGGATCATCCTCCGAAGAGAATACCATGATCCACCATAGGTATGAGAGCAAGAGTATGCTCCTCCACTAGAACATCATTTAGAGCATCAGCATGCTCTAACTTGGACACAACATATCATCATTCAAGGAATGGTCATCACTCACGATCATCATGACTATGATCCACATAAACATTATCATGAAGAACTATATGCTCATCACATGAATGTCAGCACGATCTTCGCCAAAGAGCACTAAAGAAGAAATGGTGTATGTGCCATGTCCCATGCTTGTTATTGCACCATAATTTCAAACAAGGAGGCATAGTCTATGGTTGGAGAATGTCTTGGATACCCATATGGATCATATTGCTTGTATGGGACTACTCGTATGAGTCTTACTGTGCTCATAAGACACATAGCTCTTCTGTTCAAGATTCTCTTAATCTACAAGCAAGGTCAATGAGAGTACTATTGTATTGATGCAGTTCTTAGGGGAACTAGTTGAGGTGGTCAAAGGTGGGTATGGAAACTATGGCAGTTTGTACATACCACTCAACAAGGAGTTATGATAGGCATGGCAATAGAATAGGTAAAACCAAAGGACTATCAAGATAAAACTTGATGTTGATGAAGATCTCTTGGAAAGAGCACTTGCCAAAAGTAGCGCTATGGTGTGCAAGAATCCACCTAAAGATCTCTTTTTGAGCCATGGGGTTGCTCAACGGTGACACGGAAGTGTGTGCATAAAACTCTTTGGGGTTTGGCACCATGGGTAGCTCTTCTTCATTACTAGGAACAGACATGGGTAAGGCCATTGTACATTGGCAAAGTATTGCCACTTGTTCCTTGGCATCCACAGACACCTCTAACTTGGTTGAAGGTTAAGTCGAGGTGGAGTATGAGGGTGTGCCTAATGACGTTCTACACCTGACGTGAGTGAGTTTGAAATTTCAAGCACCTTCTAACATTATGATTGAATATTTCAATTTGAAAAGTTTATTAATTATGACCCTGTATTAATTAGTACTAAGCAAGCAGTTCTAGCCATAGCTGGATTATGTTTGGTAGGAGTTGGGTTAAAACCTAGATTCCCTTAGACTTTGATAGCTTGAAGGAGACAATTTGTGGTGCTTGAAGGTTTTAAGAGTCTTAGAGAGGGAGGTATGGTATCCCTTGGGTACAAGGATTTACCAAATCTTGAAAAGGATGTGTATTATGTTGCAGCTAACAGAGAGTTGTCTCAATGATTTCAGGTTTCATGAAGGATGGTTTATGTTCTTCAAGGACCTAGAAAGGTTCTATCTTCTTCCAACGGTCATATGTTGGGGAAACATCAGCTTCAATTGACTTGGTTTTTGGATATCCCTTGGGTACAAAGATTTACCAAATCTTGAAAAGGATAGGTATTATGTTGCAGCTAGCAGAGAGTTGTCTCAACAATTTCTGGTTTCATGAAGGATGGTTTATGTTCTTCAAGGACCTGGAAAGGTTCTATCTTCTTCCAACGGTCATATGTTGGGAAAACATCAGCTTCAATTGACTTGGTTTCTAGATATGTGGTTATGTAGATTCGATAGTCAGGTATAAACTTGATTTCGGAGACAATTGATGCAGGTAGTTGGATTCTCCTCCATTTATTTCCAAGAGTGGAAATGCCCTAAGTGGGGAGGAACATTATGTACCTAGCACTAACCCTTGGGGTTAGGGACTAATCCAAGAGGGTTAGGGGAGCGATGAGCAAGAAAAGCAAGTGGATTCAAGTGGCTAAGGTTCATATCCAAGGTTATTGGCTATTTATGGTTGGATTGTTATTTGTAGCAGCAATAAGCACGTCTTGGGTTATTATTGATTCATTTTGGTCTAGACGTGGACCAAGAGGTTTACTTCTGCCGTGGACATGGTGGATCACAGATAGTCTTGTTGAGGGTCCCTGTGGGTCGGCACTAGCGGTATGGGACGCCAAGGTTGACTGGCATTGACTCGTGTAAGTGGAACCTTAGGCCTTGCAGAAGTCCACGAAGTAGCAATAGACCTTCCGTCTCCTTGCTCAGGCCTCCTCAATGACGGCTCTCAATGTGAAAATACAATCCAAAGTGAAATAGGTCCTTTGGATCCTTGCATGTCTCCTAGCTCTATCCCCATGTCTCTCTGCAAAGGCACTGACCTTGGATTCCAACACTGAATTGTAATGTTTGGCCAAGGTGTGGCCAGTCATGATGATGCGGTAGTTATTTGGATGATGGATCTCCGGGTGTCAGTCCACTGTGACATCTAGGGGTGAATCTAGACCTCAATGAAATCCTCCTCCATTGCTCTGCTTCAAAACCTGCACCACATATTCACACTACTATTACATGACTTTATGGTTGGAGGCACTCAAGACTTCCAGTGCCAAGTCCAAGACATCCTAAAGATCTAGAACTAAATCATGTACCTCTACATCGGCAATTTTCTTTTATCTTCATAATCAATTTCATTCTTACAAAAATGTCATCCAAATGCTCATGTCATAGATATTACAGTTAGACATCCACATGATAAATTTGGATCGGGCCATTCTGGCTATATTATTGCGGGAAACATGAGCGAAACACAAGCAACTATGCATGTCTAATTTTTATCTATAGAGTGGACAATCAAAACAAGGGTGTGCGAAGTGCTAGATTAGGAAGTAGCGTAGGTAACATTGGGTCTAATCTTTATCTGTGGGGGTGGACAACAAAGTGTGCTAGGTGTTAGCTTAGGAAATAGCTTAGGTAGCATTAGGAATACCAATTGTTAATGTATCCTTAGAATACCTTAGGTAGGGGTAGTTTAGTAGTAGTTTAGATACTAATCGTCATTTCCAATCCCAAGAAAATGCCATGATTCATATCTCTATAATTGATATATATTAATCATGTCCTTAAAAACCTTAGGTAGGGGTATTTTAGGAGTCTTAAATACCAATGCTTTTTTCTAATCCTAAGAAAAAGTTTTGAATCATATCTCTCTAATTGATATATATGGTTGTGTGCTTGCAAGATGTAGTAAGAGAGAATGTAAGAATGAAGTAGTACACTTGTGTTTCAAACATGAAGCTTTGCATTACTATTTGTTAATTTATTCACTTTAGTATGGTTTATATGCTAACATGTTGCTAATGCGTGGTGTCGGTGATTGTTAATGGCACAAGAGCCATCAACAAGAAAAACACACACAAAAAATTTCAAGAAGCATGAAATGTTGTGGAACCATCATCTTCATTACTCGCATAAAGATGCATACAAAGAACATGAATAATCCATGAGAGAGAAGCGCGTGTGGGTGATTGAAACCGATAACCCCCAAACACACCTCTACATAGCATAAGTGTGCATGTGTCTTATTGTGCACATCACCTAAACTAAGGTACACGCGCAATCAACACGTGGCACAAACACCCGATGGAAAGGCTTAGCGAAAGCTGTAACTCAAACCCACAAAACATGATAGGGTCACGCTAGTGTTGTGCACGTAACATGTACATGTAATACCATACTATATCGTATAATATGAAGATGTACAACCATGCACGAACATGAAATGGACAATGCATCCATCACATGAACATTACTACAAGTCAATCTACGTGAAGAATCATCGATGTAGACACCAACAATTGCATCATAGACTAAGGATAGCCCATCACCAAAGAAGCATGTCGATGAAGATCTTCCAGTTGGAACATGCGTACAACACAAAGGTATGTTGCTAAAGCACATGGTGAGAAAGAATCACCATAGAACCATGTTGCTAAAGCACATGGTGAGAAAGAATCACCATAGAACCATGCCAAATAGGATCTCAACAACAATTGCATCAAGAAAGAATGGAGGGTCGGATCATCCTCCGAAGAGAATACCATGATCCACCATAGGTATGAGAGCAAGAGTATGCTCCTCCACTAGAACATCATTTAGAGCATCAGCATGCTCTAACTTGGACACAACATATCATCATTCAAGGAATGGTCATCACTCACGATCATCATGACTATGATCCACATAAACATTATCATGAAGAACTATATGCTCATCACATGAATGTCAGCACGATCTTCGCCAAAGAGCACTAAAGAAGAAATGGTGTATGTGCCATGTCCCATGCTTGTTATTGCACCATAATTTCAAACAAGGAGGCATAGTCTATGGTTGGAGAATGTCTTGGATACCCATATGGATCATATTGCTTGTATGGGACTACTCGTATGAGTCTTACTGTGCTCATAAGACACATAGCTCTTCTGTTCAAGATTCTCTTAATCTACAAGCAAGGTCAATGAGAGTACTATTGTATTGATGCAGTTCTTAGGGGAACTAGTTGAGGTGGTCAAAGGTGGGTATGGAAACTATGGCAGTTTGTACATACCACTCAACAAGGAGTTATGATAGGCATGGCAATAGAATAGGTAAAACCAAAGGACTATCAAGATAAAACTTGATGTTGATGAAGATCTCTTGGAAAGAGCACTTGCCAAAAGTAGCGCTATGGTGTGCAAGAATCCACCTAAAGATCTCTTTTTGAGCCATGGGGTTGCTCAACGGTGACACGGAAGTGTGTGCATAAAACTCTTTGGGGTTTGGCACCATGGGTAGCTCTTCTTCATTACTAGGAACAGACATGGGTAAGGCCATTGTACATTGGCAAAGTATTGCCACTTGTTCCTTGGCATCCACAGACACCTCTAACTTGGTTGAAGGTTAAGTCGAGGTGGAGTATGAGGGTGTGCCTAATGACGTTCTACACCTGACGTGAGTGAGTTTGAAATTTCAAGCACCTTCTAACATTATGATTGAATATTTCAATTTGAAAAGTTTATTAATTATGACCCTGTATTAATTAGTACTAAGCAAGCAGTTCTAGCCATAGCTGGATTATGTTTGGTAGGAGTTGGGTTAAAACCTAGATTCCCTTAGACTTTGATAGCTTGAAGGAGACAATTTGTGGTGCTTGAAGGTTTTAAGAGTCTTAGAGAGGGAGGTATGGTATCCCTTGGGTACAAGGATTTACCAAATCTTGAAAAGGATGTGTATTATGTTGCAGCTAACAGAGAGTTGTCTCAATGATTTCAGGTTTCATGAAGGATGGATAATGTTCTTCAAGGACCTAGAAAGGTTCTATCTTCTTCCAACGGTCATATGTTGGGGAAACATCAGCTTCAATTGACTTGGTTTTTGGATATCCCTTGGGTACAAAGATTTACCAAATCTTGAAAAGGATAGGTATTATGTTGCAGCTAGCAGAGAGTTGTCTCAACAATTTCTGGTTTCATGAAGGATGGTTTATGTTCTTCAAGGACCTGGAAAGGTTCTATCTTCTTCCAACGGTCATATGTTGGGAAAACATCAGCTTCAATTGACTTGGTTTCTAGATATGTGGTTATGTAGATTCGATAGTCAGGTATAAACTTGATTTCGGAGACAATTGATGCAGGTAGTTGGATTCTCCTCCATTTATTTCCAAGAGTGGAAATGCCCTAAGTGGGGAGGAACATTATGTACCTAGCACTAACCCTTGGGGTTAGGGACTAATCCAAGAGGGTTAGGGGAGCGATGAGCAAGAAAAGCAAGTGGATTCAAGTGGCTAAGGTTCATATCCAAGGTTATTGGCTATTTATGGTTGGATTGTTATTTGTAGCAGCAATAAGCACGTCTTGGGTTATTATTGATTCATTTTGGTCTAGACGTGGACCAAGAGGTTTACTTCTGCCGTGGACATGGTGGATCACAGATAGTCTTGTTGAGGGTCCCTGTGGGTCGGCACTAGCGGTATGGGACGCCAAGGTTGACTGGCATTGACTCGTGTAAGTGGAACCTTAGGCCTTGCAGAAGTCCACGAAGTAGCAATAGACCTTCCGTCTCCTTGCTCAGGCCTCCTCAATGACGGCTCTCAATGTGAAAATACAATCCAAAGTGAAATAGGTCCTTTGGATCCTTGCATGTCTCCTAGCTCTATCCCCATGTCTCTCTGCAAAGGCACTGACCTTGGATTCCAACACTGAATTGTAATGTTTGGCCAAGGTGTGGCCAGTCATGATGATGCGGTAGTTATTTGGATGATGGATCTCCGGGTGTCAGTCCACTGTGACATCTAGGGGTGAATCTAGACCTCAATGAAATCCTCCTCCATTGCTCTGCTTCAAAACCTGCACCACATATTCACACTACTATTACATGACTTTATGGTTGGAGGCACTCAAGACTTCCAGTGCCAAGTCCAAGACATCCTAAAGATCTAGAACTAAATCATGTACCTCTACATCGGCAATTTTCTTTTATCTTCATAATCAATTTCATTCTTACAAAAATGTCATCCAAATGCTCATGTCATAGATATTACAGTTAGACATCCACATGATAAATTTGGATCGGGCCATTCTGGCTATATTATTGCGGGAAACATGAGCGAAACACAAGCAACTATGCATGTCTAATTTTTATCTATAGAGTGGACAATCAAAACAAGGGTGTGCGAAGTGCTAGATTAGGAAGTAGCGTAGGTAACATTGGGTCTAATCTTTATCTGTGGGGGTGGACAACAAAGTGTGCTAGGTGTTAGCTTAGGAAATAGCTTAGGTAGCATTAGGAATACCAATTGTTAATGTATCCTTAGAATACCTTAGGTAGGGGTAGTTTAGTAGTAGTTTAGATACTAATCGTCATTTCCAATCCCAAGAAAATGCCATGATTCATATCTCTATAATTGATATATATTAATCATGTCCTTAAAAACCTTAGGTAGGGGTATTTTAGGAGTCTTAAATACCAATGCTTTTTTCTAATCCTAAGAAAAAGTTTTGAATCATATCTCTCTAATTGATATATATGGTTGTGTGCTTGCAAGATGTAGTAAGAGAGAATGTAAGAATGAAGTAGTACACTTGTGTTTCAAACATGAAGCTTTGCATTACTATTTGTTAATTTATTCACTTTAGTATGGTTTATATGCTAACATGTTGCTAATGCGTGGTGTCGGTGATTGTTAATGGCACAAGAGCCATCAACAAGAAAAACACACACAAAAAATTTCAAGAAGCATGAAATGTTGTGGAACCATCATCTTCATTACTCGCATAAAGATGCATACAAAGAACATGAATAATCCATGAGAGAGAAGCGCGTGTGGGTGATTGAAACCGATAACCCCCAAACACACCTCTACATAGCATAAGTGTGCATGTGTCTTATTGTGCACATCACCTAAACTAAGGTACACGCGCAATCAACACGTGGCACAAACACCCGATGGAAAGGCTTAGCAAAAGCTGTAACTCAAACCCACAAAACATGATAGGGTCACGCTAGTGTTGTGCACGTAACATGTACATGTAATACCATACTATATCATATAATATGAAGATGTACAACCATGCACGAACATGAAATGGACAATGCATCCATCACATGAACATTACTACAAGTCAATCTACGTGAAGAATCATCAATGTAGACACCAACAATTGCATCATAGACTAAGGATAGCCCATCACCAAAGAAGCATGTCGATGAAGATCTTCCAGTTGGAACATGCGTACAACACAAAGGTATGTTGCTAAAGCACATGGTGAGAAAGAATCACCATAGAACCATGTTGCTAAAGCACATGGTGAGAAAGAATCACCATAGAACCATGCCAAATAGGATCTCAACAACAATTGCATCAAGAAAGAATGGAGGGTCGGATCATCCTCCGAAGAGAATACCATGATCCACCATAGGTATGAGAGCAAGAGTATGCTCCTCCACTAGAACATCATTTAGAGCATCAGCATGCTCTAACTTGGACACAACATATCATCATTCAAGGAATGGTCATCACTCACGATCATCATGACTATGATCCACATAAACATTATCATGAAGAACTATATGCTCATCACATGAATGTCAGCACGATCTTCGCCAAAGAGCACTAAAGAAGAAATGGTGTATGTGCCATGTCCCATGCTTGTTATTGCACCATAATTTCAAACAAGGAGGCATAGTCTATGGTTGGAGAATGTCTTGGATACCCATATGGATCATATTGCTTGTATGGGACTACTCGTATGAGTCTTACTGTGCTCATAAGACACATAGCTCTTCTGTTCAAGATTCTCTTAATCTACAAGCAAGGTCAATGAGAGTA
Organism: Cibotium barometz; assembly: GCF_041138505.1. NCBI lineage: Eukaryota > Viridiplantae > Streptophyta > Polypodiopsida > Cyatheales > Cibotiaceae > Cibotium > Cibotium barometz. The sequence goes on along the minus strand of NC_141060.1, from coordinate 3,254,745 downwards.
CTATTGTATTGATGCAGTTCTTAGGGGAACTAGTTGAGGTGGTCAAAGGTGGGTATGGAAACTATGGCAGTTTGTACATACCACTCAACAAGGAGTTATGATAGGCATGGCAATAGAATAGGTAAAACCAAAGGACTATCAAGATAAAACTTGATGTTGATGAAGATCTCTTGGAAAGAGCACTTGCCAAAAGTAGCGCTATGGTGTGCAAGAATCCACCTAAAGATCTCTTTTTGAGCCATGGGGTTGCTCAACGGTGACACGGAAGTGTGTGCATAAAACTCTTTGGGGTTTGGCACCATGGGTAGCTCTTCTTCATTACTAGGAACAGACATGGGTAAGGCCATTGTACATTGGCAAAGTATTGCCACTTGTTCCTTGGCATCCACAGACACCTCTAACTTGGTTGAAGGTTAAGTCGAGGTGGAGTATGAGGGTGTGCCTAATGACGTTCTACACCTGACGTGAGTGAGTTTGAAATTTCAAGCACCTTCTAACATTATGATTGAATATTTCAATTTGAAAAGTTTATTAATTATGACCCTGTATTAATTAGTACTAAGCAAGCAGTTCTAGCCATAGCTGGATTATGTTTGGTAGGAGTTGGGTTAAAACCTAGATTCCCTTAGACTTTGATAGCTTGAAGGAGACAATTTGTGGTGCTTGAAGGTTTTAAGAGTCTTAGAGAGGGAGGTATGGTATCCCTTGGGTACAAGGATTTACCAAATCTTGAAAAGGATGTGTATTATGTTGCAGCTAACAGAGAGTTGTCTCAATGATTTCAGGTTTCATGAAGGATGGTTTATGTTCTTCAAGGACCTAGAAAGGTTCTATCTTCTTCCAACGGTCATATGTTGGGGAAACATCAGCTTCAATTGACTTGGTTTTTGGATATCCCTTGGGTACAAAGATTTACCAAATCTTGAAAAGGATAGGTATTATGTTGCAGCTAGCAGAGAGTTGTCTCAACAATTTCTGGTTTCATGAAGGATGGTTTATGTTCTTCAAGGACCTGGAAAGGTTCTATCTTCTTCCAACGGTCATATGTTGGGAAAACATCAGCTTCAATTGACTTGGTTTCTAGATATGTGGTTATGTAGATTCGATAGTCAGGTATAAACTTGATTTCGGAGACAATTGATGCAGGTAGTTGGATTCTCCTCCATTTATTTCCAAGAGTGGAAATGCCCTAAGTGGGGAGGAACATTATGTACCTAGCACTAACCCTTGGGGTTAGGGACTAATCCAAGAGGGTTAGGGGAGCGATGAGCAAGAAAAGCAAGTGGATTCAAGTGGCTAAGGTTCATATCCAAGGTTATTGGCTATTTATGGTTGGATTGTTATTTGTAGCAGCAATAAGCACGTCTTGGGTTATTATTGATTCATTTTGGTCTAGACGTGGACCAAGAGGTTTACTTCTGCCGTGGACATGGTGGATCACAGATAGTCTTGTTGAGGGTCCCTGTGGGTCGGCACTAGCGGTATGGGACGCCAAGGTTGACTGGCATTGACTCGTGTAAGTGGAACCTTAGGCCTTGCAGAAGTCCACGAAGTAGCAATAGACCTTCCGTCTCCTTGCTCAGGCCTCCTCAATGACGGCTCTCAATGTGAAAATACAATCCAAAGTGAAATAGGTCCTTTGGATCCTTGCATGTCTCCTAGCTCTATCCCCATGTCTCTCTGCAAAGGCACTGACCTTGGATTCCAACACTGAATTGTAATGTTTGGCCAAGGTGTGGCCAGTCATGATGATGCGGTAGTTATTTGGATGATGGATCTCCGGGTGTCAGTCCACTGTGACATCTAGGGGTGAATCTAGACCTCAATGAAATCCTCCTCCATTGCTCTGCTTCAAAACCTGCACCACATATTCACACTACTATTACATGACTTTATGGTTGGAGGCACTCAAGACTTCCAGTGCCAAGTCCAAGACATCCTAAAGATCTAGAACTAAATCATGTACCTCTACATCGGCAATTTTCTTTTATCTTCATAATCAATTTCATTCTTACAAAAATGTCATCCAAATGCTCATGTCATAGATATTACAGTTAGACATCCACATGATAAATTTGGATCGGGCCATTCTGGCTATATTATTGCGGGAAACATGAGCGAAACACAAGCAACTATGCATGTCTAATTTTTATCTATAGAGTGGACAATCAAAACAAGGGTGTGCGAAGTGCTAGATTAGGAAGTAGCGTAGGTAACATTGGGTCTAATCTTTATCTGTGGGGGTGGACAACAAAGTGTGCTAGGTGTTAGCTTAGGAAATAGCTTAGGTAGCATTAGGAATACCAATTGTTAATGTATCCTTAGAATACCTTAGGTAGGGGTAGTTTAGTAGTAGTTTAGATACTAATCGTCATTTCCAATCCCAAGAAAATGCCATGATTCATATCTCTATAATTGATATATATTAATCATGTCCTTAAAAACCTTAGGTAGGGGTATTTTAGGAGTCTTAAATACCAATGCTTTTTTCTAATCCTAAGAAAAAGTTTTGAATCATATCTCTCTAATTGATATATATGGTTGTGTGCTTGCAAGATGTAGTAAGAGAGAATGTAAGAATGAAGTAGTACACTTGTGTTTCAAACATGAAGCTTTGCATTACTATTTGTTAATTTATTCACTTTAGTATGGTTTATATGCTAACATGTTGCTAATGCGTGGTGTCGGTGATTGTTAATGGCACAAGAGCCATCAACAAGAAAAACACACACAAAAAATTTCAAGAAGCATGAAATGTTGTGGAACCATCATCTTCATTACTCGCATAAAGATGCATACAAAGAACATGAATAATCCATGAGAGAGAAGCGCGTGTGGGTGATTGAAACCGATAACCCCCAAACACACCTCTACATAGCATAAGTGTGCATGTGTCTTATTGTGCACATCACCTAAACTAAGGTACACGCGCAATCAACACGTGGCACAAACACCCGATGGAAAGGCTTAGCAAAAGCTGTAACTCAAACCCACAAAACATGATAGGGTCACGCTAGTGTTGTGCACGTAACATGTACATGTAATACCATACTATATCATATAATATGAAGATGTACAACCATGCACGAACATGAAATGGACAATGCATCCATCACATGAACATTACTACAAGTCAATCTACGTGAAGAATCATCAATGTAGACACCAACAATTGCATCATAGACTAAGGATAGCCCATCACCAAAGAAGCATGTCGATGAAGATCTTCCAGTTGGAACATGCGTACAACACAAAGGTATGTTGCTAAAGCACATGGTGAGAAAGAATCACCATAGAACCATGTTGCTAAAGCACATGGTGAGAAAGAATCACCATAGAACCATGCCAAATAGGATCTCAACAACAATTGCATCAAGAAAGAATGGAGGGTCGGATCATCCTCCGAAGAGAATACCATGATCCACCATAGGTATGAGAGCAAGAGTATGCTCCTCCACTAGAACATCATTTAGAGCATCAGCATGCTCTAACTTGGACACAACATATCATCATTCAAGGAATGGTCATCACTCACGATCATCATGACTATGATCCACATAAACATTATCATGAAGAACTATATGCTCATCACATGAATGTCAGCACGATCTTCGCCAAAGAGCACTAAAGAAGAAATGGTGTATGTGCCATGTCCCATGCTTGTTATTGCACCATAATTTCAAACAAGGAGGCATAGTCTATGGTTGGAGAATGTCTTGGATACCCATATGGATCATATTGCTTGTATGGGACTACTCGTATGAGTCTTACTGTGCTCATAAGACACATAGCTCTTCTGTTCAAGATTCTCTTAATCTACAAGCAAGGTCAATGAGAGTACTATTGTATTGATGCAGTTCTTAGGGGAACTAGTTGAGGTGGTCAAAGGTGGGTATGGAAACTATGGCAGTTTGTACATACCACTCAACAAGGAGTTATGATAGGCATGGCAATAGAATAGGTAAAACCAAAGGACTATCAAGATAAAACTTGATGTTGATGAAGATCTCTTGGAAAGAGCACTTGCCAAAAGTAGCGCTATGGTGTGCAAGAATCCACCTAAAGATCTCTTTTTGAGCCATGGGGTTGCTCAACGGTGACACGGAAGTGTGTGCATAAAACTCTTTGGGGTTTGGCACCATGGGTAGCTCTTCTTCATTACTAGGAACAGACATGGGTAAGGCCATTGTACATCGGCAAAGTATTGCCACTTGTTCCTTGGCATCCACAGACACCTCTAACTTGGTTGAAGGTTAAGTCGAGGTGGAGTATGAGGGTGTGCCTAATGACGTTCTACACCTGACGTGAGTGAGTTTGAAATTTCAAGCACCTTCTAACATTATGATTGAATATTTCAATTTGAAAAGTTTATTAATTATGACCCTGTATTAATTAGTACTAAGCAAGCAGTTCTAGCCATAGCTGGATTATGTTTGGTAGGAGTTGGGTTAAAACCTAGATTCCCTTAGACTTTGATAGCTTGAAGGAGACAATTTGTGGTGCTTGAAGGTTTTAAGAGTCTTAGAGAGGGAGGTATGGTATCCCTTGGGTACAAGGATTTACCAAATCTTGAAAAGGATGTGTATTATGTTGCAGCTAACAGAGAGTTGTCTCAATGACTTCAGGTTTCATGAAGGATGGTTTATGTTCTTCAAGGACCTAGAAAGGTTCTATCTTCTTCCAACGGTCATATGTTGGGGAAACATCAGCTTCAATTGACTTGGTTTTTGGATATCCCTTGGGTACAAAGATTTACCAAATCTTGAAAAGGATAGGTATTATGTTGCAGCTAGCAGAGAGTTGTCTCAACAATTTCTGGTTTCATGAAGGATGGTTTATGTTCTTCAAGGACCTGGAAAGGTTCTATCTTCTTCCAACGGTCATATGTTGGGAAAACATCAGCTTCAATTGACTTGGTTTCTAGATATGTGGTTATGTAGATTCGATAGTCAGGTATAAACTTGATTTCGGAGACAATTGATGCAGGTAGTTGGATTCTCCTCCATTTATTTCCAAGAGTGGAAATGCCCTAAGTGGGGAGGAACATTATGTACCTAGCACTAACCCTTGGGGTTAGGGACTAATCCAAGAGGGTTAGGGGAGCGATGAGCAAGAAAAGCAAGTGGATTCAAGTGGCTAAGGTTCATATCCAAGGTTATTGGCTATTTATGGTTGGATTGTTATTTGTAGCAGCAATAAGCACGTCTTGGGTTATTATTGATTCATTTTGGTCTAGACGTGGACCAAGAGGTTTACTTCTGCCGTGGACATGGTGGATCACAGATAGTCTTGTTGAGGGTCCCTGTGGGTCGGCACTAGCGGTATGGGACGCCAAGGTTGACTGGCATTGACTCGTGTAAGTGGAACCTTAGGCCTTGCAGAAGTCCACGAAGTAGCAATAGACCTTCCGTCTCCTTGCTCAGGCCTCCTCAATGACGGCTCTCAATGTGAAAATACAATCCAAAGTGAAATAGGTCCTTTGGATCCTTGCATGTCTCCTAGCTCTATCCCCATGTCTCTCTGCAAAGGCACTGACCTTGGATTCCAACACTGAATTGTAATGTTTGGCCAAGGTGTGGCCAGTCATGATGATGCGGTAGTTATTTGGATGATGGATCTCCGGGTGTCAGTCCACTGTGACATCTAGGGGTGAATCTAGACCTCAATGAAATCCTCCTCCATTGCTCTGCTTCAAAACCTGCACCACATATTCACACTACTATTACATGACTTTATGGTTGGAGGCACTCAAGACTTCCAGTGCCAAGTCCAAGACATCCTAAAGATCTAGAACTAAATCATGTACCTCTACATCGGCAATTTTCTTTTATCTTCATAATCAATTTCATTCTTACAAAAATGTCATCCAAATGCTCATGTCATAGATATTACAGTTAGACATCCACATGATAAATTTGGATCGGGCCATTCTGGCTATATTATTGCGGGAAACATGAGCGAAACACAAGCAACTATGCATGTCTAATTTTTATCTATAGAGTGGACAATCAAAACAAGGGTGTGCGAAGTGCTAGATTAGGAAGTAGCGTAGGTAACATTGGGTCTAATCTTTATCTGTGGGGGTGGACAACAAAGTGTGCTAGGTGTTAGCTTAGGAAATAGCTTAGGTAGCATTAGGAATACCAATTGTTAATGTATCCTTAGAATACCTTAGGTAGGGGTAGTTTAGTAGTAGTTTAGATACTAATCGTCATTTCCAATCCCAAGAAAATGCCATGATTCATATCTCTATAATTGATATATATTAATCATGTCCTTAAAAACCTTAGGTAGGGGTATTTTAGGAGTCTTAAATACCAATGCTTTTTTCTAATCCTAAGAAAAAGTTTTGAATCATATCTCTCTAATTGATATATATGGTTGTGTGCTTGCAAGATGTAGTAAGAGAGAATGTAAGAATGAAGTAGTACACTTGTGTTTCAAACATGAAGCTTTGCATTACTATTTGTTAATTTATTCACTTTAGTATGGTTTATATGCTAACATGTTGCTAATGCGTGGTGTCGGTGATTGTTAATGGCACAAGAGCCATCAACAAGAAAAACACACACAAAAAATTTCAAGAAGCATGAAATGTTGTGGAACCATCATCTTCATTACTCGCATAAAGATGCATACAAAGAACATGAATAATCCATGAGAGAGAAGCGCGTGTGGGTGATTGAAACCGATAACCCCCAAACACACCTCTACATAGCATAAGTGTGCATGTGTCTTATTGTGCACATCACCTAAACTAAGGTACACGCGCAATCAACACGTGGCACAAACACCCGATGGAAAGGCTTAGCAAAAGCTGTAACTCAAACCCACAAAACATGATAGGGTCACGCTAGTGTTGTGCACGTAACATGTACATGTAATACCATACTATATCATATAATATGAAGATGTACAACCATGCACGAACATGAAATGGACAATGCATCCATCACATGAACATTACTACAAGTCAATCTACGTGAAGAATCATCAATGTAGACACCAACAATTGCATCATAGACTAAGGATAGCCCATCACCAAAGAAGCATGTCGATGAAGATCTTCCAGTTGGAACATGCGTACAACACAAAGGTATGTTGCTAAAGCACATGGTGAGAAAGAATCACCATAGAACCATGTTGCTAAAGCACATGGTGAGAAAGAATCACCATAGAACCATGCCAAATAGGATCTCAACAACAATTGCATCAAGAAAGAATGGAGGGTCGGATCATCCTCCGAAGAGAATACCATGATCCACCATAGGTATGAGAGCAAGAGTATGCTCCTCCACTAGAACATCATTTAGAGCATCAGCATGCTCTAACTTGGACACAACATATCATCATTCAAGGAATGGTCATCACTCACGATCATCATGACTATGATCCACATAAACATTATCATGAAGAACTATATGCTCATCACATGAATGTCAGCACGATCTTCGCCAAAGAGCACTAAAGAAGAAATGGTGTATGTGCCATGTCCCATGCTTGTTATTGCACCATAATTTCAAACAAGGAGGCATAGTCTATGGTTGGAGAATGTCTTGGATACCCATATGGATCATATTGCTTGTATGGGACTACTCGTATGAGTCTTACTGTGCTCATAAGACACATAGCTCTTCTGTTCAAGATTCTCTTAATCTACAAGCAAGGTCAATGAGAGTACTATTGTATTGATGCAGTTCTTAGGGGAACTAGTTGAGGTGGTCAAAGGTGGGTATGGAAACTATGGCAGTTTGTACATACCACTCAACAAGGAGTTATGATAGGCATGGCAATAGAATAGGTAAAACCAAAGGACTATCAAGATAAAACTTGATGTTGATGAAGATCTCTTGGAAAGAGCACTTGCCAAAAGTAGCGCTATGGTGTGCAAGAATCCACCTAAAGATCTCTTTTTGAGCCATGGGGTTGCTCAACGGTGACACGGAAGTGTGTGCATAAAACTCTTTGGGGTTTGGCACCATGGGTAGCTCTTCTTCATTACTAGGAACAGACATGGGTAAGGCCATTGTACATTGGCAAAGTATTGCCACTTGTTCCTTGGCATCCACAGACACCTCTAACTTGGTTGAAGGTTAAGTCGAGGTGGAGTATGAGGGTGTGCCTAATGACGTTCTACACCTGACGTGAGTGAGTTTGAAATTTCAAGCACCTTCTAACATTATGATTGAATATTTCAATTTGAAAAGTTTATTAATTATGACCCTGTATTAATTAGTACTAAGCAAGCAGTTCTAGCCATAGCTGGATTATGTTTGGTAGGAGTTGGGTTAAAACCTAGATTCCCTTAGACTTTGATAGCTTGAAGGAGACAATTTGTGGTGCTTGAAGGTTTTAAGAGTCTTAGAGAGGGAGGTATGGTATCCCTTGGGTACAAGGATTTACCAAATCTTGAAAAGGATGTGTATTATGTTGCAGCTAACAGAGAGTTGTCTCAATGACTTCAGGTTTCATGAAGGATGGTTTATGTTCTTCAAGGACCTAGAAAGGTTCTATCTTCTTCCAACGGTCATATGTTGGGGAAACATCAGCTTCAATTGACTTGGTTTTTGGATATCCCTTGGGTACAAAGATTTACCAAATCTTGAAAAGGATAGGTATTATGTTGCAGCTAGCAGAGAGTTGTCTCAACAATTTCTGGTTTCATGAAGGATGGTTTATGTTCTTCAAGGACCTGGAAAGGTTCTATCTTCTTCCAACGGTCATATGTTGGGAAAACATCAGCTTCAATTGACTTGGTTTCTAGATATGTGGTTATGTAGATTCGATAGTCAGGTATAAACTTGATTTCGGAGACAATTGATGCAGGTAGTTGGATTCTCCTCCATTTATTTCCAAGAGTGGAAATGCCCTAAGTGGGGAGGAACATTATGTACCTAGCACTAACCCTTGGGGTTAGGGACTAATCCAAGAGGGTTAGGGGAGCGATGAGCAAGAAAAGCAAGTGGATTCAAGTGGCTAAGGTTCATATCCAAGGTTATTGGCTATTTATGGTTGGATTGTTATTTGTAGCAGCAATAAGCACGTCTTGGGTTATTATTGATTCATTTTGGTCTAGACGTGGACCAAGAGGTTTACTTCTGCCGTGGACATGGTGGATCACAGATAGTCTTGTTGAGGGTCCCTGTGGGTCGGCACTAGCGGTATGGGACGCCAAGGTTGACTGGCATTGACTCGTGTAAGTGGAACCTTAGGCCTTGCAGAAGTCCACGAAGTAGCAATAGACCTTCCGTCTCCTTGCTCAGGCCTCCTCAATGACGGCTCTCAATGTGAAAATACAATCCAAAGTGAAATAGGTCCTTTGGATCCTTGCATGTCTCCTAGCTCTATCCCCATGTCTCTCTGCAAAGGCACTGACCTTGGATTCCAACACTGAATTGTAATGTTTGGCCAAGGTGTGGCCAGTCATGATGATGCGGTAGTTATTTGGATGATGGATCTCCGGGTGTCAGTCCACTGTGACATCTAGGGGTGAATCTAGACCTCAATGAAATCCTCCTCCATTGCTCTGCTTCAAAACCTGCACCACATATTCACACTACTATTACATGACTTTATGGTTGGAGGCACTCAAGACTTCCAGTGCCAAGTCCAAGACATCCTAAAGATCTAGAACTAAATCATGTACCTCTACATCGGCAATTTTCTTTTATCTTCATAATCAATTTCATTCTTACAAAAATGTCATCCAAATGCTCATGTCATAGATATTACAGTTAGACATCCACATGATAAATTTGGATCGGGCCATTCTGGCTATATTATTGCGGGAAACATGAGCGAAACACAAGCAACTATGCATGTCTAATTTTTATCTATAGAGTGGACAATCAAAACAAGGGTGTGCGAAGTGCTAGATTAGGAAGTAGCGTAGGTAACATTGGGTCTAATCTTTATCTGTGGGGGTGGACAACAAAGTGTGCTAGGTGTTAGCTTAGGAAATAGCTTAGGTAGCATTAGGAATACCAATTGTTAATGTATCCTTAGAATACCTTAGGTAGGGGTAGTTTAGTAGTAGTTTAGATACTAATCGTCATTTCCAATCCCAAGAAAATGCCATGATTCATATCTCTATAATTGATATATATTAATCATGTCCTTAAAAACCTTAGGTAGGGGTATTTTAGGAGTCTTAAATACCAATGCTTTTTTCTAATCCTAAGAAAAAGTTTTGAATCATATCTCTCTAATTGATATATATGGTTGTGTGCTTGCAAGATGTAGTAAGAGAGAATGTAAGAATGAAGTAGTACACTTGTGTTTCAAACATGAAGCTTTGCATTACTATTTGTTAATTTATTCACTTTAGTATGGTTTATATGCTAACATGTTGCTAATGCGTGGTGTCGGTGATTGTTAATGGCACAAGAGCCATCAACAAGAAAAACACACACAAAAAATTTCAAGAAGCATGAAATGTTGTGGAACCATCATCTTCATTACTCGCATAAAGATGCATACAAAGAACATGAATAATCCATGAGAGAGAAGCGCGTGTGGGTGATTGAAACCGATAACCCCCAAACACACCTCTACATAGCATAAGTGTGCATGTGTCTTATTGTGCACATCACCTAAACTAAGGTACACGCGCAATCAACACGTGGCACAAACACCCGATGGAAAGGCTTAGCAAAAGCTGTAACTCAAACCCACAAAACATGATAGGGTCACGCTAGTGTTGTGCACGTAACATGTACATGTAATACCATACTATATCATATAATATGAAGATGTACAACCATGCACGAACATGAAATGGACAATGCATCCATCACATGAACATTACTACAAGTCAATCTACGTGAAGAATCATCAATGTAGACACCAACAATTGCATCATAGACTAAGGATAGCCCATCACCAAAGAAGCATGTCGATGAAGATCTTCCAGTTGGAACATGCGTACAACACAAAGGTATGTTGCTAAAGCACATGGTGAGAAAGAATCACCATAGAACCATGTTGCTAAAGCACATGGTGAGAAAGAATCACCATAGAACCATGCCAAATAGGATCTCAACAACAATTGCATCAAGAAAGAATGGAGGGTCGGATCATCCTCCGAAGAGAATACCATGATCCACCATAGGTATGAGAGCAAGAGTATGCTCCTCCACTAGAACATCATTTAGAGCATCAGCATGCTCTAACTTGGACACAACATATCATCATTCAAGGAATGGTCATCACTCACGATCATCATGACTATGATCCACATAAACATTATCATGAAGAACTATATGCTCATCACATGAATGTCAGCACGATCTTCGCCAAAGAGCACTAAAGAAGAAATGGTGTATGTGCCATGTCCCATGCTTGTTATTGCACCATAATTTCAAACAAGGAGGCATAGTCTATGGTTGGAGAATGTCTTGGATACCCATATGGATCATATTGCTTGTATGGGACTACTCGTATGAGTCTTACTGTGCTCATAAGACACATAGCTCTTCTGTTCAAGATTCTCTTAATCTACAAGCAAGGTCAATGAGAGTACTATTGTATTGATGCAGTTCTTAGGGGAACTAGTTGAGGTGGTCAAAGGTGGGTATGGAAACTATGGCAGTTTGTACATACCACTCAACAAGGAGTTATGATAGGCATGGCAATAGAATAGGTAAAACCAAAGGACTATCAAGATAAAACTTGATGTTGATGAAGATCTCTTGGAAAGAGCACTTGCCAAAAGTAGCGCTATGGTGTGCAAGAATCCACCTAAAGATCTCTTTTTGAGCCATGGGGTTGCTCAACGGTGACACGGAAGTGTGTGCATAAAACTCTTTGGGGTTTGGCACCATGGGTAGCTCTTCTTCATTACTAGGAACAGACATGGGTAAGGCCATTGTACATTGGCAAAGTATTGCCACTTGTTCCTTGGCATCCACAGACACCTCTAACTTGGTTGAAGGTTAAGTCGAGGTGGAGTATGAGGGTGTGCCTAATGACGTTCTACACCTGACGTGAGTGAGTTTGAAATTTCAAGCACCTTCTAACATTATGATTGAATATTTCAATTTGAAAAGTTTATTAATTATGACCCTGTATTAATTAGTACTAAGCAAGCAGTTCTAGCCATAGCTGGATTATGTTTGGTAGGAGTTGGGTTAAAACCTAGATTCCCTTAGACTTTGATAGCTTGAAGGAGACAATTTGTGGTGCTTGAAGGTTTTAAGAGTCTTAGAGAGGGAGGTATGGTATCCCTTGGGTACAAGGATTTACCAAATCTTGAAAAGGATGTGTATTATGTTGCAGCTAACAGAGAGTTGTCTCAATGACTTCAGGTTTCATGAAGGATGGTTTATGTTCTTCAAGGACCTAGAAAGGTTCTATCTTCTTCCAACGGTCATATGTTGGGGAAACATCAGCTTCAATTGACTTGGTTTTTGGATATCCCTTGGGTACAAAGATTTACCAAATCTTGAAAAGGATAGGTATTATGTTGCAGCTAGCAGAGAGTTGTCTCAACAATTTCTGGTTTCATGAAGGATGGTTTATGTTCTTCAAGGACCTGGAAAGGTTCTATCTTCTTCCAACGGTCATATGTTGGGAAAACATCAGCTTCAATTGACTTGGTTTCTAGATATGTGGTTATGTAGATTCGATAGTCAGGTATAAACTTGATTTCGGAGACAATTGATGCAGGTAGTTGGATTCTCCTCCATTTATTTCCAAGAGTGGAAATGCCCTAAGTGGGGAGGAACATTATGTACCTAGCACTAACCCTTGGGGTTAGGGACTAATCCAAGAGGGTTAGGGGAGCGATGAGCAAGAAAAGCAAGTGGATTCAAGTGGCTAAGGTTCATATCCAAGGTTATTGGCTATTTATGGTTGGATTGTTATTTGTAGCAGCAATAAGCACGTCTTGGGTTATTATTGATTCATTTTGGTCTAGACGTGGACCAAGAGGTTTACTTCTGCCGTGGACATGGTGGATCACAGATAGTCTTGTTGAGGGTCCCTGTGGGTCGGCACTAGCGGTATGGGACGCCAAGGTTGACTGGCATTGACTCGTGTAAGTGGAACCTTAGGCCTTGCAGAAGTCCACGAAGTAGCAATAGACCTTCCGTCTCCTTGCTCAGGCCTCCTCAATGACGGCTCTCAATGTGAAAATACAATCCAAAGTGAAATAGGTCCTTTGGATCCTTGCATGTCTCCTAGCTCTATCCCCATGTCTCTCTGCAAAGGCACTGACCTTGGATTCCAACACTGAATTGTAATGTTTGGCCAAGGTGTGGCCAGTCATGATGATGCGGTAGTTATTTGGATGATGGATCTCCGGGTGTCAGTCCACTGTGACATCTAGGGGTGAATCTAGACCTCAATGAAATCCTCCTCCATTGCTCTGCTTCAAAACCTGCACCACATATTCACACTACTATTACATGACTTTATGGTTGGAGGCACTCAAGACTTCCAGTGCCAAGTCCAAGACATCCTAAAGATCTAGAACTAAATCATGTACCTCTACATCGGCAATTTTCTTTTATCTTCATAATCAATTTCATTCTTACAAAAATGTCATCCAAATGCTCATGTCATAGATATTACAGTTAGACATCCACATGATAAATTTGGATCGGGCCATTCTGGCTATATTATTGCGGGAAACATGAGCGAAACACAAGCAACTATGCATGTCTAATTTTTATCTATAGAGTGGACAATCAAAACAAGGGTGTGCGAAGTGCTAGATTAGGAAGTAGCGTAGGTAACATTGGGTCTAATCTTTATCTGTGGGGGTGGACAACAAAGTGTGCTAGGTGTTAGCTTAGGAAATAGCTTAGGTAGCATTAGGAATACCAATTGTTAATGTATCCTTAGAATACCTTAGGTAGGGGTAGTTTAGTAGTAGTTTAGATACTAATCGTCATTTCCAATCCCAAGAAAATGCCATGATTCATATCTCTATAATTGATATATATTAATCATGTCCTTAAAAACCTTAGGTAGGGGTATTTTAGGAGTCTTAAATACCAATGCTTTTTTCTAATCCTAAGAAAAAGTTTTGAATCATATCTCTCTAATTGATATATATGGTTGTGTGCTTGCAAGATGTAGTAAGAGAGAATGTAAGAATGAAGTAGTACACTTGTGTTTCAAACATGAAGCTTTGCATTACTATTTGTTAATTTATTCACTTTAGTATGGTTTATATGCTAACATGTTGCTAATGCGTGGTGTCGGTGATTGTTAATGGCACAAGAGCCATCAACAAGAAAAACACACACAAAAAATTTCAAGAAGCATGAAATGTTGTGGAACCATCATCTTCATTACTCGCATAAAGATGCATACAAAGAACATGAATAATCCATGAGAGAGAAGCGCGTGTGGGTGATTGAAACCGATAACCCCCAAACACACCTCTACATAGCATAAGTGTGCATGTGTCTTATTGTGCACATCACCTAAACTAAGGTACACGCGCAATCAACACGTGGCACAAACACCCGATGGAAAGGCTTAGCAAAAGCTGTAACTCAAACCCACAAAACATGATAGGGTCACGCTAGTGTTGTGCACGTAACATGTACATGTAATACCATACTATATCATATAATATGAAGATGTACAACCATGCACGAACATGAAATGGACAATGCATCCATCACATGAACATTACTACAAGTCAATCTACGTGAAGAATCATCAATGTAGACACCAACAATTGCATCATAGACTAAGGATAGCCCATCACCAAAGAAGCATGTCGATGAAGATCTTCCAGTTGGAACATGCGTACAACACAAAGGTATGTTGCTAAAGCACATGGTGAGAAAGAATCACCATAGAACCATGTTGCTAAAGCACATGGTGAGAAAGAATCACCATAGAACCATGCCAAATAGGATCTCAACAACAATTGCATCAAGAAAGAATGGAGGGTCGGATCATCCTCCGAAGAGAATACCATGATCCACCATAGGTATGAGAGCAAGAGTATGCTCCTCCACTAGAACATCATTTAGAGCATCAGCATGCTCTAACTTGGACACAACATATCATCATTCAAGGAATGGTCATCACTCACGATCATCATGACTATGATCCACATAAACATTATCATGAAGAACTATATGCTCATCACATGAATGTCAGCACGATCTTCGCCAAAGAGCACTAAAGAAGAAATGGTGTATGTGCCATGTCCCATGCTTGTTATTGCACCATAATTTCAAACAAGGAGGCATAGTCTATGGTTGGAGAATGTCTTGGATACCCATATGGATCATATTGCTTGTATGGGACTACTCGTATGAGTCTTACTGTGCTCATAAGACACATAGCTCTTCTGTTCAAGATTCTCTTAATCTACAAGCAAGGTCAATGAGAGTACTATTGTATTGATGCAGTTCTTAGGGGAACTAGTTGAGGTGGTCAAAGGTGGGTATGGAAACTATGGCAGTTTGTACATACCACTCAACAAGGAGTTATGATAGGCATGGCAATAGAATAGGTAAAACCAAAGGACTATCAAGATAAAACTTGATGTTGATGAAGATCTCTTGGAAAGAGCACTTGCCAAAAGTAGCGCTATGGTGTGCAAGAATCCACCTAAAGATCTCTTTTTGAGCCATGGGGTTGCTCAACGGTGACACGGAAGTGTGTGCATAAAACTCTTTGGGGTTTGGCACCATGGGTAGCTCTTCTTCATTACTAGGAACAGACATGGGTAAGGCCATTGTACATTGGCAAAGTATTGCCACTTGTTCCTTGGCATCCACAGACACCTCTAACTTGGTTGAAGGTTAAGTCGAGGTGGAGTATGAGGGTGTGCCTAATGACGTTCTACACCTGACGTGAGTGAGTTTGAAATTTCAAGCACCTTCTAACATTATGATTGAATATTTCAATTTGAAAAGTTTATTAATTATGACCCTATATTAATTAGTACTAAGCAAGCAGTTCTAGCCATAGCTGGATTATGTTTGGTAGGAGTTGGGTTAAAACCTAGATTCCCTTAGACTTTGATAGCTTGAAGGAGACAATTTGTGGTGCTTGAAGGTTTTAAGAGTCTTAGAGAGGGAGGTATGGTATCCCTTGGGTACAAGGATTTACCAAATCTTGAAAAGGATGTGTATTATGTTGCAGCTAACAGAGAGTTGTCTCAATGACTTCAGGTTTCATGAAGGATGGTTTATGTTCTTCAAGGACCTAGAAAGGTTCTATCTTCTTCCAACGGTCATATGTTGGGGAAACATCAGCTTCAATTGACTTGGTTTTTGGATATCCCTTGGGTACAAAGATTTACCAAATCTTGAAAAGGATAGGTATTATGTTGCAGCTAGCAGAGAGTTGTCTCAACAATTTCTGGTTTCATGAAGGATGGTTTATGTTCTTCAAGGACCTGGAAAGGTTCTATCTTCTTCCAACGGTCATATGTTGGGAAAACATCAGCTTCAATTGACTTGGTTTCTAGATATGTGGTTATGTAGATTCGATAGTCAGGTATAAACTTGATTTCGGAGACAATTGATGCAGGTAGTTGGATTCTCCTCCATTTATTTCCAAGAGTGGAAATGCCCTAAGTGGGGAGGAACATTATGTACCTAGCACTAACCCTTGGGGTTAGGGACTAATCCAAGAGGGTTAGGGGAGCGATGAGCAAGAAAAGCAAGTGGATTCAAGTGGCTAAGGTTCATATCCAAGGTTATTGGCTATTTATGGTTGGATTGTTATTTGTAGCAGCAATAAGCACGTCTTGGGTTATTATTGATTCATTTTGGTCTAGACGTGGACCAAGAGGTTTACTTCTGCCGTGGACATGGTGGATCACAGATAGTCTTGTTGAGGGTCCCTGTGGGTCGGCACTAGCGGTATGGGACGCCAAGGTTGACTGGCATTGACTCGTGTAAGTGGAACCTTAGGCCTTGCAGAAGTCCACGAAGTAGCAATAGACCTTCCGTCTCCTTGCTCAGGCCTCCTCAATGACGGCTCTCAATGTGAAAATACAATCCAAAGTGAAATAGGTCCTTTGGATCCTTGCATGTCTCCTAGCTCTATCCCCATGTCTCTCTGCAAAGGCACTGACCTTGGATTCCAACACTGAATTGTAATGTTTGGCCAAGGTGTGGCCAGTCATGATGATGCGGTAGTTATTTGGATGATGGATCTCCGGGTGTCAGTCCACTGTGACATCTAGGGGTGAATCTAGACCTCAATGAAATCCTCCTCCATTGCTCTGCTTCAAAACCTGCACCACATATTCACACTACTATTACATGACTTTATGGTTGGAGGCACTCAAGACTTCCAGTGCCAAGTCCAAGACATCCTAAAGATCTAGAACTAAATCATGTACCTCTACATCGGCAATTTTCTTTTATCTTCATAATCAATTTCATTCTTACAAAAATGTCATCCAAATGCTCATGTCATAGATATTACAGTTAGACATCCACATGATAAATTTGGATCGGGCCATTCTGGCTATATTATTGCGGGAAACATGAGCGAAACACAAGCAACTATGCATGTCTAATTTTTATCTATAGAGTGGACAATCAAAACAAGGGTGTGCGAAGTGCTAGATTAGGAAGTAGCGTAGGTAACATTGGGTCTAATCTTTATCTGTGGGGGTGGACAACAAAGTGTGCTAGGTGTTAGCTTAGGAAATAGCTTAGGTAGCATTAGGAATACCAATTGTTAATGTATCCTTAGAATACCTTAGGTAGGGGTAGTTTAGTAGTAGTTTAGATACTAATCGTCATTTCCAATCCCAAGAAAATGCCATGATTCATATCTCTATAATTGATATATATTAATCATGTCCTTAAAAACCTTAGGTAGGGGTATTTTAGGAGTCTTAAATACCAATGCTTTTTTCTAATCCTAAGAAAAAGTTTTGAATCATATCTCTCTAATTGATATATATGGTTGTGTGCTTGCAAGATGTAGTAAGAGAGAATGTAAGAATGAAGTAGTACACTTGTGTTTCAAACATGAAGCTTTGCATTACTATTTGTTAATTTATTCACTTTAGTATGGTTTATATGCTAACATGTTGCTAATGCGTGGTGTCGGTGATTGTTAATGGCACAAGAGCCATCAACAAGAAAAACACACACAAAAAATTTCAAGAAGCATGAAATGTTGTGGAACCATCATCTTCATTACTCGCATAAAGATGCATACAAAGAACATGAATAATCCATGAGAGAGAAGCGCGTGTGGGTGATTGAAACCGATAACCCCCAAACACACCTCTACATAGCATAAGTGTGCATGTGTCTTATTGTGCACATCACCTAAACTAAGGTACACGCGCAATCAACACGTGGCACAAACACCCGATGGAAAGGCTTAGCAAAAGCTGTAACTCAAACCCACAAAACATGATAGGGTCACGCTAGTGTTGTGCACGTAACATGTACATGTAATACCATACTATATCATATAATATGAAGATGTACAACCATGCACGAACATGAAATGGACAATGCATCCATCACATGAACATTACTACAAGTCAATCTACGTGAAGAATCATCAATGTAGACACCAACAATTGCATCATAGACTAAGGATAGCCCATCACCAAAGAAGCATGTCGATGAAGATCTTCCAGTTGGAACATGCGTACAACACAAAGGTATGTTGCTAAAGCACATGGTGAGAAAGAATCACCATAGAACCATGTTGCTAAAGCACATGGTGAGAAAGAATCACCATAGAACCATGCCAAATAGGATCTCAACAACAATTGCATCAAGAAAGAATGGAGGGTCGGATCATCCTCCGAAGAGAATACCATGATCCACCATAGGTATGAGAGCAAGAGTATGCTCCTCCACTAGAACATCATTTAGAGCATCAGCATGCTCTAACTTGGACACAACATATCATCATTCAAGGAATGGTCATCACTCACGATCATCATGACTATGATCCACATAAACATTATCATGAAGAACTATATGCTCATCACATGAATGTCAGCACGATCTTCGCCAAAGAGCACTAAAGAAGAAATGGTGTATGTGCCATGTCCCATGCTTGTTATTGCACCATAATTTCAAACAAGGAGGCATAGTCTATGGTTGGAGAATGTCTTGGATACCCATATGGATCATATTGCTTGTATGGGACTACTCGTATGAGTCTTACTGTGCTCATAAGACACATAGCTCTTCTGTTCAAGATTCTCTTAATCTACAAGCAAGGTCAATGAGAGTACTATTGTATTGATGCAGTTCTTAGGGGAACTAGTTGAGGTGGTCAAAGGTGGGTATGGAAACTATGGCAGTTTGTACATACCACTCAACAAGGAGTTATGATAGGCATGGCAATAGAATAGGTAAAACCAAAGGACTATCAAGATAAAACTTGATGTTGATGAAGATCTCTTGGAAAGAGCACTTGCCAAAAGTAGCGCTATGGTGTGCAAGAATCCACCTAAAGATCTCTTTTTGAGCCATGGGGTTGCTCAACGGTGACACGGAAGTGTGTGCATAAAACTCTTTGGGGTTTGGCACCATGGGTAGCTCTTCTTCATTACTAGGAACAGACATGGGTAAGGCCATTGTACATTGGCAAAGTATTGCCACTTGTTCCTTGGCATCCACAGACACCTCTAACTTGGTTGAAGGTTAAGTCGAGGTGGAGTATGAGGGTGTGCCTAATGACGTTCTACACCTGACGTGAGTGAGTTTGAAATTTCAAGCACCTTCTAACATTATGATTGAATATTTCAATTTGAAAAGTTTATTAATTATGACCCTATATTAATTAGTACTAAGCAAGCAGTTCTAGCCATAGCTGGATTATGTTTGGTAGGAGTTGGGTTAAAACCTAGATTCCCTTAGACTTTGATAGCTTGAAGGAGACAATTTGTGGTGCTTGAAGGTTTTAAGAGTCTTAGAGAGGGAGGTATGGTATCCCTTGGGTACAAGGATTTACCAAATCTTGAAAAGGATGTGTATTATGTTGCAGCTAACAGAGAGTTGTCTCAATGACTTCAGGTTTCATGAAGGATGGTTTATGTTCTTCAAGGACCTAGAAAGGTTCTATCTTCTTCCAACGGTCATATGTTGGGGAAACATCAGCTTCAATTGACTTGGTTTTTGGATATCCCTTGGGTACAAAGATTTACCAAATCTTGAAAAGGATAGGTATTATGTTGCAGCTAGCAGAGAGTTGTCTCAACAATTTCTGGTTTCATGAAGGATGGTTTATGTTCTTCAAGGACCTGGAAAGGTTCTATCTTCTTCCAACGGTCATATGTTGGGAAAACATCAGCTTCAATTGACTTGGTTTCTAGATATGTGGTTATGTAGATTCGATAGTCAGGTATAAACTTGATTTCGGAGACAATTGATGCAGGTAGTTGGATTCTCCTCCATTTATTTCCAAGAGTGGAAATGCCCTAAGTGGGGAGGAACATTATGTACCTAGCACTAACCCTTGGGGTTAGGGACTAATCCAAGAGGGTTAGGGGAGCGATGAGCAAGAAAAGCAAGTGGATTCAAGTGGCTAAGGTTCATATCCAAGGTTATTGGCTATTTATGGTTGGATTGTTATTTGTAGCAGCAATAAGCACGTCTTGGGTTATTATTGATTCATTTTGGTCTAGACGTGGACCAAGAGGTTTACTTCTGCCGTGGACATGGTGGATCACAGATAGTCTTGTTGAGGGTCCCTGTGGGTCGGCACTAGCGGTATGGGACGCCAAGGTTGACTGGCATTGACTCGTGTAAGTGGAACCTTAGGCCTTGCAGAAGTCCACGAAGTAGCAATAGACCTTCCGTCTCCTTGCTCAGGCCTCCTCAATGACGGCTCTCAATGTGAAAATACAATCCAAAGTGAAATAGGTCCTTTGGATCCTTGCATGTCTCCTAGCTCTATCCCCATGTCTCTCTGCAAAGGCACTGACCTTGGATTCCAACACTGAATTGTAATGTTTGGCCAAGGTGTGGCCAGTCATGATGATGCGGTAGTTATTTGGATGATGGATCTCCGGGTGTCAGTCCACTGTGACATCTAGGGGTGAATCTAGACCTCAATGAAATCCTCCTCCATTGCTCTGCTTCAAAACCTGCACCACATATTCACACTACTATTACATGACTTTATGGTTGGAGGCACTCAAGACTTCCAGTGCCAAGTCCAAGACATCCTAAAGATCTAGAACTAAATCATGTACCTCTACATCGGCAATTTTCTTTTATCTTCATAATCAATTTCATTCTTACAAAAATGTCATCCAAATGCTCATGTCATAGATATTACAGTTAGACATCCACATGATAAATTTGGATCGGGCCATTCTGGCTATATTATTGCGGGAAACATGAGCGAAACACAAGCAACTATGCATGTCTAATTTTTATCTATAGAGTGGACAATCAAAACAAGGGTGTGCGAAGTGCTAGATTAGGAAGTAGCGTAGGTAACATTGGGTCTAATCTTTATCTGTGGGGGTGGACAACAAAGTGTGCTAGGTGTTAGCTTAGGAAATAGCTTAGGTAGCATTAGGAATACCAATTGTTAATGTATCCTTAGAATACCTTAGGTAGGGGTAGTTTAGTAGTAGTTTAGATACTAATCGTCATTTCCAATCCCAAGAAAATGCCATGATTCATATCTCTATAATTGATATATATTAATCATGTCCTTAAAAACCTTAGGTAGGGGTATTTTAGGAGTCTTAAATACCAATGCTTTTTTCTAATCCTAAGAAAAAGTTTTGAATCATATCTCTCTAATTGATATATATGGTTGTGTGCTTGCAAGATGTAGTAAGAGAGAATGTAAGAATGAAGTAGTACACTTGTGTTTCAAACATGAAGCTTTGCATTACTATTTGTTAATTTATTCACTTTAGTATGGTTTATATGCTAACATGTTGCTAATGCGTGGTGTCGGTGATTGTTAATGGCACAAGAGCCATCAACAAGAAAAACACACACAAAAAATTTCAAGAAGCATGAAATGTTGTGGAACCATCATCTTCATTACTCGCATAAAGATGCATACAAAGAACATGAATAATCCATGAGAGAGAAGCGCGTGTGGGTGATTGAAACCGATAACCCCCAAACACACCTCTACATAGCATAAGTGTGCATGTGTCTTATTGTGCACATCACCTAAACTAAGGTACACGCGCAATCAACACGTGGCACAAACACCCGATGGAAAGGCTTAGCAAAAGCTGTAACTCAAACCCACAAAACATGATAGGGTCACGCTAGTGTTGTGCACGTAACATGTACATGTAATACCATACTATATCATATAATATGAAGATGTACAACCATGCACGAACATGAAATGGACAATGCATCCATCACATGAACATTACTACAAGTCAATCTACGTGAAGAATCATCAATGTAGACACCAACAATTGCATCATAGACTAAGGATAGCCCATCACCAAAGAAGCATGTCGATGAAGATCTTCCAGTTGGAACATGCGTACAACACAAAGGTATGTTGCTAAAGCACATGGTGAGAAAGAATCACCATAGAACCATGTTGCTAAAGCACATGGTGAGAAAGAATCACCATAGAACCATGCCAAATAGGATCTCAACAACAATTGCATCAAGAAAGAATGGAGGGTCGGATCATCCTCCGAAGAGAATACCATGATCCACCATAGGTATGAGAGCAAGAGTATGCTCCTCCACTAGAACATCATTTAGAGCATCAGCATGCTCTAACTTGGACACAACATATCATCATTCAAGGAATGGTCATCACTCACGATCATCATGACTATGATCCACATAAACATTATCATGAAGAACTATATGCTCATCACATGAATGTCAGCACGATCTTCGCCAAAGAGCACTAAAGAAGAAATGGTGTATGTGCCATGTCCCATGCTTGTTATTGCACCATAATTTCAAACAAGGAGGCATAGTCTATGGTTGGAGAATGTCTTGGATACCCATATGGATCATATTGCTTGTATGGGACTACTCGTATGAGTCTTACTGTGCTCATAAGACACATAGCTCTTCTGTTCAAGATTCTCTTAATCTACAAGCAAGGTCAATGAGAGTACTATTGTATTGATGCAGTTCTTAGGGGAACTAGTTGAGGTGGTCAAAGGTGGGTATGGAAACTATGGCAGTTTGTACATACCACTCAACAAGGAGTTATGATAGGCATGGCAATAGAATAGGTAAAACCAAAGGACTATCAAGATAAAACTTGATGTTGATGAAGATCTCTTGGAAAGAGCACTTGCCAAAAGTAGCGCTATGGTGTGCAAGAATCCACCTAAAGATCTCTTTTTGAGCCATGGGGTTGCTCAACGGTGACACGGAAGTGTGTGCATAAAACTCTTTGGGGTTTGGCACCATGGGTAGCTCTTCTTCATTACTAGGAACAGACATGGGTAAGGCCATTGTACATTGGCAAAGTATTGCCACTTGTTCCTTGGCATCCACAGACACCTCTAACTTGGTTGAAGGTTAAGTCGAGGTGGAGTATGAGGGTGTGCCTAATGACGTTCTACACCTGACGTGAGTGAGTTTGAAATTTCAAGCACCTTCTAACATTATGATTGAATATTTCAATTTGAAAAGTTTATTAATTATGACCCTATATTAATTAGTACTAAGCAAGCAGTTCTAGCCATAGCTGGATTATGTTTGGTAGGAGTTGGGTTAAAACCTAGATTCCCTTAGACTTTAATAGCTTGAAGGAGACAATTTGTGGTGCTTGAAGGTTTTAAGAGTCTTAGAGAGGGAGGTATGGTATCCCTTGGGTACAAGGATTTACCAAATCTTGAAAAGGATGTGTATTATGTTGCAGCTAACGGAGAGTTGTCTCAATGATTTCAGGTTTCATGAAGGATGGTTTATGTTCTTCAAGGACCTAGAAAGGTTCTATCTTCTTCCAACGGTCATATGTTGGGGAAACATCAGCTTCAATTGACTTGGTTTTTGGATATCCCTTGGGTACAAAGATTTACCAAATCTTGAAAAGGATAGGTATTATGTTGCAGCTAGCAGAGAGTTGTCTCAACAATTTCTGGTTTCATGAAGGATGGTTTATGTTCTTCAAGGACCTGGAAAGGTTCTATCTTCTTCCAACGGTCATATGTTGGGAAAACATCAGCTTCAATTGACTTGGTTTCTAGATATGTGGTTATGTAGATTCGATAGTCAGGTATAAACTTGATTTCGGAGACAATTGATGCAGGTAGTTGGATTCTCCTCCATTTATTTCCAAGAGTGGAAATGCCCTAAGTGGGGAGGAACATTATGTACCTAGCACTAACCCTTGGGGTTAGGGACTAATCCAAGAGGGTTAGGGGAGCGATGAGCAAGAAAAGCAAGTGGATTCAAGTGGCTAAGGTTCATATCCAAGGTTATTGGCTATTTATGGTTGGATTGTTATTTGTAGCAGCAATAAGCACGTCTTGGGTTATTATTGATTCATTTTGGTCTAGACGTGGACCAAGAGGTTTACTTCTGCCGTGGACATGGTGGATCACAGATAGTCTTGTTGAGGGTCCCTGTGGGTCGGCACTAGCGGTATGGGACGCCAAGGTTGACTGGCATTGACTCGTGTAAGTGGAACCTTAGGCCTTGCAGAAGTCCACGAAGTAGCAATAGACCTTCCGTCTCCTTGCTCAGGCCTCCTCAATGACGGCTCTCAATGTGAAAATACAATCCAAAGTGAAATAGGTCCTTTGGATCCTTGCATGTCTCCTAGCTCTATCCCCATGTCTCTCTGCAAAGGCACTGACCTTGGATTCCAACACTGAATTGTAATGTTTGGCCAAGGTGTGGCCAGTCATGATGATGCGGTAGTTATTTGGATGATGGATCTCCGGGTGTCAGTCCACTGTGACATCTAGGGGTGAATCTAGACCTCAATGAAATCCTCCTCCATTGCTCTGCTTCAAAACCTGCACCACATATTCACACTACTATTACATGACTTTATGGTTGGAGGCACTCAAGACTTCCAGTGCCAAGTCCAAGACATCCTAAAGATCTAGAACTAAATCATGTACCTCTACATCGGCAATTTTCTTTTATCTTCATAATCAATTTCATTCTTACAAAAATGTCATCCAAATGCTCATGTCATAGATATTACAGTTAGACATCCACATGATAAATTTGGATCGGGCCATTCTGGCTATATTATTGCGGGAAACATGAGCGAAACACAAGCAACTATGCATGTCTAATTTTTATCTATAGAGTGGACAATCAAAACAAGGGTGTGCGAAGTGCTAGATTAGGAAGTAGCGTAGGTAACATTGGGTCTAATCTTTATCTGTGGGGGTGGACAACAAAGTGTGCTAGGTGTTAGCTTAGGAAATAGCTTAGGTAGCATTAGGAATACCAATTGTTAATGTATCCTTAGAATACCTTAGGTAGGGGTAGTTTAGTAGTAGTTTAGATACTAATCGTCATTTCCAATCCCAAGAAAATGCCATGATTCATATCTCTATAATTGATATATATTAATCATGTCCTTAAAAACCTTAGGTAGGGGTATTTTAGGAGTCTTAAATACCAATGCTTTTTTCTAATCCTAAGAAAAAGTTTTGAATCATATCTCTCTAATTGATATATATGGTTGTGTGCTTGCAAGATGTAGTAAGAGAGAATGTAAGAATGAAGTAGTACACTTGTGTTTCAAACATGAAGCTTTGCATTACTATTTGTTAATTTATTCACTTTAGTATGGTTTATATGCTAACATGTTGCTAATGCGTGGTGTCGGTGATTGTTAATTGCACAAGAGCCATCAACAAGAAAAACACACACAAAAAATTTCAAGAAGCATGAAATGTTGTGGAACCATCATCTTCATTACTCGCATAAAGATGCATACAAAGAACATGAATAATCCATGAGAGAGAAGCGCGTGTGGGTGATTGAAACCGATAACCCCCAAACACACCTCTACATAGCATAAGTGTGCATGTGTCTTATTGTGCACATCACCTAAACTAAGGTACACGCGCAATCAACACGTGGCACAAACACCCGATGGAAAGGCTTAGCAAAAGCTGTAACTCAAACCCACAAAACATGATAGGGTCACGCTAGTGTTGTGCACGTAACATGTACATGTAATACCATACTATATCATATAATATGAAGATGTACAACCATGCACGAACATGAAATGGACAATGCATCCATCACATGAACATTACTACAAGTCAATCTACGTGAAGAATCATCAATGTAGACACCAACAATTGCATCATAGACTAAGGATAGCCCATCACCAAAGAAGCATGTCGATGAAGATCTTCCAGTTGGAACATGCGTACAACACAAAGGTATGTTGCTAAAGCACATGGTGAGAAAGAATCACCATAGAACCATGTTGCTAAAGCACATGGTGAGAAAGAATCACCATAGAACCATGCCAAATAGGATCTCAACAACAATTGCATCAAGAAAGAATGGAGGGTCGGATCATCCTCCGAAGAGAATACCATGATCCACCATAGGTATGAGAGCAAGAGTATGCTCCTCCACTAGAACATCATTTAGAGCATCAGCATGCTCTAACTTGGACACAACATATCATCATTCAAGGAATGGTCATCACTCACGATCATCATGACTATGATCCACATAAACATTATCATGAAGAACTATATGCTCATCACATGAATGTCAGCACGATCTTCGCCAAAGAGCACTAAAGAAGAAATGGTGTATGTGCCATGTCCCATGCTTGTTATTGCACCATAATTTCAAACAAGGAGGCATAGTCTATGGTTGGAGAATGTCTTGGATACCCATATGGATCATATTGCTTGTATGGGACTACTCGTATGAGTCTTACTGTGCTCATAAGACACATAGCTCTTCTGTTCAAGATTCTCTTAATCTACAAGCAAGGTCAATGAGAGTACTATTGTATTGATGCAGTTCTTAGGGGAACTAGTTGAGGTGGTCAAAGGTGGGTATGGAAACTATGGCAGTTTGTACATACCACTCAACAAGGAGTTATGATAGGCATGGCAATAGAATAGGTAAAACCAAAGGACTATCAAGATAAAACTTGATGTTGATGAAGATCTCTTGGAAAGAGCACTTGCCAAAAGTAGCGCTATGGTGTGCAAGAATCCACCTAAAGATCTCTTTTTGAGCCATGGGGTTGCTCAACGGTGACACGGAAGTGTGTGCATAAAACTCTTTGGGGTTTGGCACCATGGGTAGCTCTTCTTCATTACTAGGAACAGACATGGGTAAGGCCATTGTACATTGGCAAAGTATTGCCACTTGTTCCTTGGCATCCACAGACACCTCTAACTTGGTTGAAGGTTAAGTCGAGGTGGAGTATGAGGGTGTGCCTAATGACGTTCTACACCTGACGTGAGTGAGTTTGAAATTTCAAGCACCTTCTAACATTATGATTGAATATTTCAATTTGAAAAGTTTATTAATTATGACCCTATATTAATTAGTACTAAGCAAGCAGTTCTAGCCATAGCTGGATTATGTTTGGTAGGAGTTGGGTTAAAACCTAGATTCCCTTAGACTTTGATAGCTTGAAGGAGACAATTTGTGGTGCTTGAAGGTTTTAAGAGTCTTAGAGAGGGAGGTATGGTATCCCTTGGGTACAAGGATTTACCAAATCTTGAAAAGGATGTGTATTATGTTGCAGCTAACAGAGAGTTGTCTCAATGATTTCAGGTTTCATGAAGGATGGTTTATGTTCTTCAAGGACCTAGAAAGGTTCTATCTTCTTCCAACGGTCATATGTTGGGGAAACATCAGCTTCAATTGACTTGGTTTTTGGATATCCCTTGGGTACAAAGATTTACCAAATCTTGAAAAGGATAGGTATTATGTTGCAGCTAGCAGAGAGTTGTCTCAACAATTTCTGGTTTCATGAAGGATGGTTTATGTTCTTCAAGGACCTGGAAAGGTTCTATCTTCTTCCAACGGTCATATGTTGGGAAAACATCAGCTTCAATTGACTTGGTTTCTAGATATGTGGTTATGTAGATTCGATAGTCAGGTATAAACTTGATTTCGGAGACAATTGATGCAGGTAGTTGGATTCTCCTCCATTTATTTCCAAGAGTGGAAATGCCCTAAGTGGGGAGGAACATTATGTACCTAGCACTAACCCTTGGGGTTAGGGACTAATCCAAGAGGGTTAGGGGAGCGATGAGCAAGAAAAGCAAGTGGATTCAAGTGGCTAAGGTTCATATCCAAGGTTATTGGCTATTTATGGTTGGATTGTTATTTGTAGCAGCAATAAGCACGTCTTGGGTTATTATTGATTCATTTTGGTCTAGACGTGGACCAAGAGGTTTACTTCTGCCGTGGACATGGTGGATCACAGATAGTCTTGTTGAGGGTCCCTGTGGGTCGGCACTAGCGGTATGGGACGCCAAGGTTGACTGGCATTGACTCGTGTAAGTGGAACCTTAGGCCTTGCAGAAGTCCACGAAGTAGCAATAGACCTTCCGTCTCCTTGCTCAGGCCTCCTCAATGACGGCTCTCAATGTGAAAATACAATCCAAAGTGAAATAGGTCCTTTGGATCCTTGCATGTCTCCTAGCTCTATCCCCATGTCTCTCTGCAAAGGCACTGACCTTGGATTCCAACACTGAATTGTAATGTTTGGCCAAGGTGTGGCCAGTCATGATGATGCGGTAGTTATTTGGATGATGGATCTCCGGGTGTCAGTCCACTGTGACATCTAGGGGTGAATCTAGACCTCGATGAAATCCTCCTCCATTGCTCTGCTTCAAAACCTGCACCACATATTCACACTACTATTACATGACTTTATGGTTGGAGGCACTCAAGACTTCCAGTGCCAAGTCCAAGACATCCTAAAGATCTAGAACTAAATCATGTACCTCTACATCGGCAATTTTCTTTTATCTTCATAATCAATTTCATTCTTACAAAAATGTCATCCAAATGCTCATGTCATAGATATTACAGTTAGACATCCACATGATAAATTTGGATCGGGCCATTCTGGCTATATTATTGCGGGAAACATGAGCGAAACACAAGCAACTATGCATGTCTAATTTTTATCTATAGAGTGGACAATCAAAACAAGGGTGTGCGAAGTGCTAGATTAGGAAGTAGCGTAGGTAACATTGGGTCTAATCTTTATCTGTGGGGGTGGACAACAAAGTGTGCTAGGTGTTAGCTTAGGAAATAGCTTAGGTAGCATTAGGAATACCAATTGTTAATGTATCCTTAGAATACCTTAGGTAGGGGTAGTTTAGTAGTAGTTTAGATACTAATCGTCATTTCCAATCCCAAGAAAATGCCATGATTCATATCTCTATAATTGATATATATTAATCATGTCCTTAAAAACCTTAGGTAGGGGTATTTTAGGAGTCTTAAATACCAATGCTTTTTTCTAATCCTAAGAAAAAGTTTTGAATCATATCTCTCTAATTGATATATATGGTTGTGTGCTTGCAAGATGTAGTAAGAGAGAATGTAAGAATGAAGTAGTACACTTGTGTTTCAAACATGAAGCTTTGCATTACTATTTGTTAATTTATTCACTTTAGTATGGTTTATATGCTAACATGTTGCTAATGCGTGGTGTCGGTGATTGTTAATGGCACAAGAGCCATCAACAAGAAAAACACACACAAAAAATTTCAAGAAGCATGAAATGTTGTGGAACCATCATCTTCATTACTCGCATAAAGATGCATACAAAGAACATGAATAATCCATGAGAGAGAAGCGCGTGTGGGTGATTGAAACCGATAACCCCCAAACACACCTCTACATAGCATAAGTGTGCATGTGTCTTATTGTGCACATCACCTAAACTAAGGTACACGCGCAATCAACACGTGGCACAAACACCCGATGGAAAGGCTTAGCAAAAGCTGTAACTCAAACCCACAAAACATGATAGGGTCACGCTAGTGTTGTGCACGTAACATGTACATGTAATACCATACTATATCATATAATATGAAGATGTACAACCATGCACGAACATGAAATGGACAATGCATCCATCACATGAACATTACTACAAGTCAATCTACGTGAAGAATCATCAATGTAGACACCAACAATTGCATCATAGACTAAGGATAGCCCATCACCAAAGAAGCATGTCGATGAAGATCTTCCAGTTGGAACATGCGTACAACACAAAGGTATGTTGCTAAAGCACATGGTGAGAAAGAATCACCATAGAACCATGTTGCTAAAGCACATGGTGAGAAAGAATCACCATAGAACCATGCCAAATAGGATCTCAACAACAATTGCATCAAGAAAGAATGGAGGGTCGGATCATCCTCCGAAGAGAATACCATGATCCACCATAGGTATGAGAGCAAGAGTATGCTCCTCCACTAGAACATCATTTAGAGCATCAGCATGCTCTAACTTGGACACAACATATCATCATTCAAGGAATGGTCATCACTCACGATCATCATGACTATGATCCACATAAACATTATCATGAAGAACTATATGCTCATCACATGAATGTCAGCACGATCTTCGCCAAAGAGCACTAAAGAAGAAATGGTGTATGTGCCATGTCCCATGCTTGTTATTGCACCATAATTTCAAACAAGGAGGCATAGTCTATGGTTGGAGAATGTCTTGGATACCCATATGGATCATATTGCTTGTATGGGACTACTCGTATGAGTCTTACTGTGCTCATAAGACACATAGCTCTTCTGTTCAAGATTCTCTTAATCTACAAGCAAGGTCAATGAGAGTACTATTGTATTGATGCAGTTCTTAGGGGAACTAGTTGAGGTGGTCAAAGGTGGGTATGGAAACTATGGCAGTTTGTACATACCACTCAACAAGGAGTTATGATAGGCATGGCAATAGAATAGGTAAAACCAAAGGACTATCAAGATAAAACTTGATGTTGATGAAGATCTCTTGGAAAGAGCACTTGCCAAAAGTGGCGCTATGGTGTGCAAGAATCCACCTAAAGATCTCTTTTTGAGCCATGGGGTTGCTCAACGGTGACACGGAAGTGTGTGCATAAAACTCTTTGGGGTTTGGCACCATGGGTAGCTCTTCTTCATTACTAGGAACAGACATGGGTAAGGCCATTGTACATTGGCAAAGTATTGCCACTTGTTCCTTGGCATCCACAGACACCTCTAACTTGGTTGAAGGTTAAGTCGAGGTGGAGTATGAGGGTGTGCCTAATGACGTTCTACACCTGACGTGAGTGAGTTTGAAATTTCAAGCACCTTCTAACATTATGATTGAATATTTCAATTTGAAAAGTTTATTAATTATGACCCTATATTAATTAGTACTAAGCAAGCAGTTCTAGCCATAGCTGGATTATGTTTGGTAGGAGTTGGGTTAAAACCTAGATTCCCTTAGACTTTGATAGCTTGAAGGAGACAATTTGTGGTGCTTGAAGGTTTTAAGAGTCTTAGAGAGGGAGGTATGGTATCCCTTGGGTACAAGGATTTACCAAATCTTGAAAAGGATGTGTATTATGTTGCAGCTAACAGAGAGTTGTCTCAATGATTTCAGGTTTCATGAAGGATGGTTTATGTTCTTCAAGGACCTAGAAAGGTTCTATCTTCTTCCAACGGTCATATGTTGGGGAAACATCAGCTTCAATTGACTTGGTTTTTGGATATCCCTTGGGTACAAAGATTTACCAAATCTTGAAAAGGATAGGTATTATGTTGCAGCTAGCAGAGAGTTGTCTCAACAATTTCTGGTTTCATGAAGGATGGTTTATGTTCTTCAAGGACCTGGAAAGGTTCTATCTTCTTCCAACGGTCATATGTTGGGAAAACATCAGCTTCAATTGACTTGGTTTCTAGATATGTGGTTATGTAGATTCGATAGTCAGGTATAAACTTGATTTCGGAGACAATTGATGCAGGTAGTTGGATTCTCCTCCATTTATTTCCAAGAGTGAAAATGCCCTAAGTGGGGAGGAACATTATGTACCTAGCACTAACCCTTGGGGTTAGGGACTAATCCAAGAGGGTTAGGGGAGCGATGAGCAAGAAAAGCAAGTGGATTCAAGTGGCTAAGGTTCATATCCAAGGTTATTGGCTATTTATGGTTGGATTGTTATTTGTAGCAGCAATAAGCACGTCTTGGGTTATTATTGATTCATTTTGGTCTAGACGTGGACCAAGAGGTTTACTTCTGCCGTGGACATGGTGGATCACAGATAGTCTTGTTGAGGGTCCCTGTGGGTCGGCACTAGCGGTATGGGACGCCAAGGTTGACTGGCATTGACTCGTGTAAGTGGAACCTTAGGCCTTGCAGAAGTCCACGAAGTAGCAATAGACCTTCCGTCTCCTTGCTCAGGCCTCCTCAATGACGGCTCTCAATGTGAAAATACAATCCAAAGTGAAATAGGTCCTTTGGATCCTTGCATGTCTCCTAGCTCTATCCCCATGTCTCTCTGCAAAGGCACTGACCTTGGATTCCAACACTGAATTGTAATGTTTGGCCAAGGTGTGGCCAGTCATGATGATGCGGTAGTTATTTGGATGATGGATCTCCGGGTGTCAGTCCACTGTGACATCTAGGGGTGAATCTAGACCTCGATGAAATCCTCCTCCATTGCTCTGCTTCAAAACCTGCACCACATATTCACACTACTATTACATGACTTTATGGTTGGAGGCACTCAAGACTTCCAGTGCCAAGTCCAAGACATCCTAAAGATCTAGAACTAAATCATGTACCTCTACATCGGCAATTTTCTTTTATCTTCATAATCAATTTCATTCTTACAAAAATGTCATCCAAATGCTCATGTCATAGATATTACAGTTAGACATCCACATGATAAATTTGGATCGGGCCATTCTGGCTATATTATTGCGGGAAACATGAGCGAAACACAAGCAACTATGCATGTCTAATTTTTATCTATAGAGTGGACAATCAAAACAAGGGTGTGCGAAGTGCTAGATTAGGAAGTAGCGTAGGTAACATTGGGTCTAATCTTTATCTGTGGGGGTGGACAACAAAGTGTGCTAGGTGTTAGCTTAGGAAATAGCTTAGGTAGCATTAGGAATACCAATTGTTAATGTATCCTTAGAATACCTTAGGTAGGGGTAGTTTAGTAGTAGTTTAGATACTAATCGTCATTTCCAATCCCAAGAAAATGCCATGATTCATATCTCTATAATTGATATATATTAATCATGTCCTTAAAAACCTTAGGTAGGGGTATTTTAGGAGTCTTAAATACCAATGCTTTTTTCTAATCCTAAGAAAAAGTTTTGAATCATATCTCTCTAATTGATATATATGGTTGTGTGCTTGCAAGATGTAGTAAGAGAGAATGTAAGAATGAAGTAGTACACTTGTGTTTCAAACATGAAGCTTTGCATTACTATTTGTTAATTTATTCACTTTAGTATGGTTTATATGCTAACATGTTGCTAATGCGTGGTGTCGGTGATTGTTAATGGCACAAGAGCCATCAACAAGAAAAACACACACAAAAAATTTCAAGAAGCATGAAATGTTGTGGAACCATCATCTTCATTACTCGCATAAAGATGCATACAAAGAACATGAATAATCCATGAGAGAGAAGCGCGTGTGGGTGATTGAAACCGATAACCCCCAAACACACCTCTACATAGCATAAGTGTGCATGTGTCTTATTGTGCACATCACCTAAACTAAGGTACACGCGCAATCAACACGTGGCACAAACACCCGATGGAAAGGCTTAGCAAAAGCTGTAACTCAAACCCACAAAACATGATAGGGTCACGCTAGTGTTGTGCACGTAACATGTACATGTAATACCATACTATATCATATAATATGAAGATGTACAACCATGCACGAACATGAAATGGACAATGCATCCATCACATGAACATTACTACAAGTCAATCTACGTGAAGAATCATCAATGTAGACACCAACAATTGCATCATAGACTAAGGATAGCCCATCACCAAAGAAGCATGTCGATGAAGATCTTCCAGTTGGAACATGCGTACAACACAAAGGTATGTTGCTAAAGCACATGGTGAGAAAGAATCACCATAGAACCATGTTGCTAAAGCACATGGTGAGAAAGAATCACCATAGAACCATGCCAAATAGGATCTCAACAACAATTGCATCAAGAAAGAATGGAGGGTCGGATCATCCTCCGAAGAGAATACCATGATCCACCATAGGTATGAGAGCAAGAGTATGCTCCTCCACTAGAACATCATTTAGAGCATCAGCATGCTCTAACTTGGACACAACATATCATCATTCAAGGAATGGTCATCACTCACGATCATCATGACTATGATCCACATAAACATTATCATGAAGAACTATATGCTCATCACATGAATGTCAGCACGATCTTCGCCAAAGAGCACTAAAGAAGAAATGGTGTATGTGCCATGTCCCATGCTTGTTATTGCACCATAATTTCAAACAAGGAGGCATAGTCTATGGTTGGAGAATGTCTTGGATACCCATATGGATCATATTGCTTGTATGGGACTACTCGTATGAGTCTTACTGTGCTCATAAGACACATAGCTCTTCTGTTCAAGATTCTCTTAATCTACAAGCAAGGTCAATGAGAGTACTATTGTATTGATGCAGTTCTTAGGGGAACTAGTTGAGGTGGTCAAAGGTGGGTATGGAAACTATGGCAGTTTGTACATACCACTCAACAAGGAGTTATGATAGGCATGGCAATAGAATAGGTAAAACCAAAGGACTATCAAGATAAAACTTGATGTTGATGAAGATCTCTTGGAAAGAGCACTTGCCAAAAGTAGAGGAACAAACATGGGTAAGGCCATTGTACATTGGCAAAGTATTGCCACTTGTTCCTTGGCATCCACAGACACCTCTGACTTGGTTGAAGGTTAAGTCGAGGTGGAGTATGAGGGTGTGCCTAATGACGTTCTACACCTGAGGTGAGTGAGTTTGAAATTTCAAGCACCTTCTAACATTATGATTGAATATTTCAATTTGAAAAGTTTATTAATTATGACCCTGTATCTTAAAAACATGACTACACTTTGTTCCCACTTTAATCGTTCATATAACAACCATTAACGTGATAAAAAGATGATTTCTAGCCTAAGAAGAGGTTGTTGCCCATTGTTGCAGGACAAAGCGAATTTGATGGCAAGATCAATTGCAGAACTACAATCTCTGCCAAACAAATTGGCACTCCATATTTGATAATGAAGCTAAGCGACTATTTTGGCCGATCAGTGAATTCCATTTCAACATTAAAGCCATAACCCAATGCCTTGAATGCATGATTTATGTATGCCACATGAACTTATGGGGGAAATTCTGATGTCTTCTCCTAGATTTAATATATAATGCAGATTTTTCGAGTGTAGTTATATAATGACTCTAGCTTCCAATGATGTTTAGAAGCTCAGATTTTTCAAGTGTAGTTATATAATCACTCTAGCTTCCAATGATGTTTAGTTCTTAAAAAAAAGGTGTCCTTGTCATACTTTTGTCATAAACAAGTCAATCAATTATACTCAACAAGGTAATTCTAATTAGTTAATCCAGCTTTCCCACACAAAAAGGTTGTGTATAGAACTATTCCTGTACCCCTCGCTTAACTCCACCTACTTCATGAACCCCAAACCTCAGCAAGGTAAATCTAACACATGCATTCATACACTAGGACTCATTCTAAAATGATTGCATGGCATATCCTCTTGTTTTGAGTTGCTTACAGGGGCCGTATTTTGCATCATACACAAGGGGTTTTAATAAGGCAGATAAAGAATTGATAAGGTAAGTGTTCAAGAGTGGGAAACCATGGGGTCTGACAAGTGCCCTTGCTTCAATACTTCTCTTAGAAGTTCAGAATTAATAATTCACCAGTCATTACTTTTAACTATACCCTCTCATTTGCTAAACCAACAAATGTTTACTAGAACCTGTACTTAGACGAAATGTGAACAAATTAGTGGGAGTTGATACAACCAGCATATGTCCTATGCAATTCCCATCCACCCTTTTTTTTAAATTAAAAAAAAGGCAGCTTCTTGATTCACACGACAGAAGCTTGTGTTCTGTCTCACCAAAAATGACATGGGAATCCACAACCTCCGACCTACATGAGTATCAATCACATCTCTATGTTCAAACTCCCTTGCATAAAATTTTGAAAAGGGATCTCGCATCAAGTATAAATTGGGAAGGTTGTAGGTAATCAATAACAAAGATGTTCCACTGCAGAAGAGACGTGTAAACATGGTAAGAATCCTCTCATACAACTGAAGCCTACTTCGTTATGACCACATCACCTCACCTCATTGTCTTGTTGGCCACAACACTAATTGCAACAAAAACAAAGACCCATTTCAACTAAAAGATTATTATGTATCACTCGCTATGTAAGGTCCCATCCTTAAGAACTCTGCTGGCTTATATATTCTATGTATCCCTTTTGTGTTCTCTACTGTAGTGAGTTAAGGTGCGGGTGCATGTTTTGCTTTCTTTGGTGGATTTCCTCCAGCCAGGTGAACATAACAATAGAATCCCAGCATTCCAGCACTGCAAAAATAAACCCCTAATTTTAAAATGAGTTTCCTCCAAATCATGAAGAAAAATCAGCTTGAAATTTGCCCATTTCAAACACTTAATTATGCATCACCTGCATTCATAACCCATGGGAACTGTATCAAATGCATAAAATCCTACGTAGCCCCCCATCCTCTTCTAGGGGACCACGTAACAAGTTAAAAACCATATTATAATTACGAACCTGGCAAGAGTTACAAAGGCAGTTGGGAAGAAGGCCTTAACCTATGAGCACCACACAAAAAGATCTCTTGTAAGAAATTGTGTCATAGAGCTCAACCCATTATGAACTTTATAATGGCACTGAATGACAGCACAGGAATCAAACTTGTAAGTGTCTCATCACACTAATGAGCGCACACCCACACACTCATGCACACAGTTACATACGTACATTTAGGTATACCTACATATATATGCGTCCATACATCCCCATCGGGATGGTTTGAGGCCTTATAGACCCTTTGGGTCTTTTATAGGTTGCATATTGAGCCTCTAGCAGTAGTGCTCCATCCATCACACCCCCCCACTAGCTCAGTACTTTCATAGTTTATTTCATGTTCATTTTGTCCTTTTTTTTCTGGACATCCAGAAGACATTGACAGTTGTACATTGATTTGTCTCATAGGTCGGGTTCGGCCTCTAGTAGATGTTGCTTTCTTTCTCTCTCTCTCTCTCTCTCTCTCTCTCTCTCTCTCTCTCTCTCAGATAACATGAGGATGGAGTATTGAGAGGACATGCTGAGAGTGTTACAATCCCACGGATCTCCTAAATGCAAAACACAAGTGATTAGTACAAACCCCCTAAGAGGGGTGCAGGCTAGCTCACCTCCCAACCATAGGTTCTATGCTCACTAGTGTGTGTGTGTGTGTGTGTGTAGAGTACTATGTAGTGTATCCTCTATTGATTAATATAATTTTGTGTGATCCTTAATGGAAACTATGCTTTCTTGTCTTTATGAGTTAATCATTGTGCCAGGTCTCATTCATTTTGGTTAAATCTCATTATGCTTAGTGCTTATCAACACTTGGTGTTATGTGAGTGTTAATCCTAGTTTAATGCTTTATCTATTTTCCACCTAGCACAATGATTTCCAATAGAAAGCGGATCTTTGTGTAGGCAGAGTAGACATCTATGTCATGGGTAGTAGTGTCTGAACACTTTAGATTCAACTCTCTCATTTCCAATAGAAAGTGGATCTTTGTGTAGGCAGAGTAGACATCTATGTCATGGGTAGTAGTGTGTGAACACTTTAGGACTAGCCGGGGCACTTTTACCCTCTTTAGGAGGTTTTTTCTCCATGCATATAAACACCCTCTAACACTTATCATTTGGGGTGTACTTATCCTTTGTACCTCGTACCACTCATTCTACTTGGTAATCATCATCGAGTTGTGTGCTTCTCTCTATCTCTCACTTTGTTTGAGCTCTACTATGAGTGTCTTGTTGCTACTAACTCTAACCTGTAGGTTCCAACATTTGGTATCAAATCTCCAGGTAGATTCTTCCTCAAACATTCTCCGTCGCTGTTCAGTATGTACACGCACAACGCACATACCTGGTTGTTCACACGCACAATGTACGTACATCCCTATGCACAGGGAGGAGGCTCTGGGGTTGAGCTATCAGGTATTACTGTCCATGTTATGCTTTATGCTGATGAAATCGTCTTGGTATCCGACACGCAGGTTGGGCTTCAAAGACACCTTGTGGCTCTTGATGACTTCTGCGCACAGCAGGGGCTCACAGTGAACCTTGGGAAAACCAAGGTTATGATCTTCCACACTTCACCCGCAGTCAGGAGCCACACTACTCTCACATTAGCAGGAGGGCGGGTCGAGGTGGTGAGCTCTTATGTTTACCTTGGCATCACATTTACTAGCTCAGCTGGACGCTTCTCCATGGCTCAGGCAGTCCGAGACAAAGTGACCCGGGGGTATGCAGCTCTTGCTGGCCTTGAGCATCAGTGTCATCAGGCACATTTTCAGGAACCCCGCACGAAGGGGTGGCTCTTTGATACATTAGTGACACCAGCCTTGATGTATGCAGCAGCGGTTTGGGCACCAGGGCTTGCAGCCTCCATATGGGTACGGACCACAGATCTTGATGCTCTCGAGGATGATACGCAGCAAACCATCCGTCCCGCACGACATTGTTCGAGCTGAGTTTGCTGCACCACCTATGGCAGTGGAGGCATTGTTCCAGACGATCTCCTTTATATACAGGATGAGGGAGATGCCCACGGAGAGATTATCCCGCCGAGCTTTTGAGGCATCCAGACAGCTGGCCGAGGCTGGACACACTGGATCTTGGTATGCACGATGCTACAGTGGTTCTCACATCATGGGATAGACATTGAGGGGTTGCCACCTTTTCAGTATGATCAGTTTGCTCCACGGGGTTACCTCTCTCTCAATGAGAGGAACAAAGTGATGAGACGGGACATATGGCAGCACTACATACAGGAGACATGGACAGCACCAAAGAGCCCACTACCACCGAAGATGCTGTATTACAGAGACCACTTTATGAGCATCTCAAGGGATGGGTTTATACATCAACCGCGGTACATGGATGTATACTTGCCACACAGCTCTCGCGTTGCTATTGGACAGCTACGAGTCTCATCACATCAGCTAGAGATAGAGGCTGGGAAAGCGGCACGGGTTCCCAGAGCTAAGCGGATATGCAGATTGTGCCACGAGGAGGTGGAGACTGAGGATCACTTTGTATGTAGATGTAGAGCCCACCAGGGGGTCAGAGATAGATATGCAGGATTGTTTGAGGAGCACTTCACTACATCAGTTGATGGAGGCCTCGGACCAGCGACGACAGCTTGGCAGACTACTACTAGAGCTTCATAGTTCTCAAGAGAGACTCCTCCAGACACCCGCTCCCACTAGGGGTGGGAGACAGTCCCAACTCACAGATTTCTTCCAGAGAGCTATGCCAGTGCCAGCTGATGTACCACGTGGGGTGACCGCACAGAGAGCAGAGGAATTGAGAGCCAAGAGGAGACCTACACAGACTGGACATAGAGCACCCCGACTCCGTCACCGAGAGATAGCAGCTATCCGAATGAGACACCAGATGGAGACACAGGAGAGGCTAGCTCGCTTTCATTCAGACTCAGGGTACATGTTCATGCCATTCACAGCCTCAGCATCAGCGATGTATGATATCTTATATCCCTCTTATGGCATTGGATGGAGTTAGACATAGATCTGCATAGCATGCTTGTACTACCCCTTCAGCATATAGAGATGCATCTTGCCTCAGCACTCCATCCACATCCCCACCCCCCTTATATTGTTTGTATATGGGCTCCACCGATCCATGATGATTCACAGTTGTATCCAGACACATGCACACTTTTTCTTTTGTTTCTTTTCTTCCGATGACCGGAAGAACACAGTTGTATTATTTTTTGTCTCATAGGCCGACTTTGGCCTCTCGTAGACGTCCCCCCCCCCCCCCCTCTCTCTCTCTCTCTCTCTCTCTCTCTCTCTCTCTCTCTCTCTCTCTCGTACTTTTCCTCATAGTTGTTTCAGTTTCACTTAGTTGTTTAGTTGTTTTTAGCTTTTCTTACACAGACATTGTATCAGATCCACCAATTGTTGTAACCTTTTTGGTCTCATAGGTCATTTTGGCCTTCTGAAGACGTTAATATATCATTTCATCTCTCTCTCTCTCTCTCTCTCTCTCTCTCTCTCTCTCTCTCTCTCTCTCTCTCTCTCTACACGAGAGACATGGATATCACCTACACAGTCTCTTCCACCGAAGATGCTATACTACAGAGATCACTTCATGAGTATCACTGATGATGGATTTATAGAGAGGCCTAGATACATGGAGGGCTTTTTACCACACGGCTCCCGAGTGGCTATTGGTCAGCTCAGAGTTTCATCACACCGATTGGAGATTGAGACTGGCAGAGCAGCACGGATCCCCCGAGAGGAGAGGGTATGCAGATTGTGCAGAGAGGAGGTGGAGAGTGAGGAGCATTATGTATGCAGATGCAGAGCATATACAGCCATCAGAGAGAGATATCCCATTTTATTCAGAGAGCCACATTCCCTACGCCAGATCTTTGAGACAGCAGACCAGCGCATACTGGGGAGATACATTCTAGACATACAGCGCCACAGAGAGACATTATTACAGGCTCAGACAGCTCCAGAGGGGGGGCGACAGACACAGATTACTACATTTTTTCAGAGATCCATACCCCTCCCAGCCCCTACACGGCAGGGAATTACTCTCCAGAGAGCAGAGACACTTAGAGCCCGCAGGAGACAGAGGACACCTGGCTTTCGGACACCACGCCTATACCAGAGAGAGATGACAGAGATCAGAGCTCAGTTTCACAGAGAGGGTGCGGAGCGACTGGCTCGCTTCAGAGCACACCCAGGCATGTTCTTCAGGGAGCTGTGGACACCCCCTTCACTGATGTATACCATTTTATACCCCCAGTATGGTACAGGATGGAGCTAGCTAGGTTGCATATCATGATTGTATACTCCATGCATATAGCTTTGCATTCTCCTAGTAATAGAGCTCCATCCCCTGCACACCCAGATTCAACTTTTTTATTCAGTACTTTTTCATTTTGTTGGGATGACAGAGGATACCCCATACAGGTACTCCGATTTGTCTCATAGGCCGAGTTCGGTCTTTTGGAAGACGTTAATAAAATCAATCTCTCTCTCTCTCTCTCTCTCTCTCTCTCTCTCTCTCTCTCTCTCTCACAAGATTTTGTTAAAGAAGTCATATCAGCAGTCAAAGAAAAGGAACGAATGGA
Organism: Cibotium barometz; assembly: GCF_041138505.1. Lineage (NCBI taxonomy): Eukaryota > Viridiplantae > Streptophyta > Polypodiopsida > Cyatheales > Cibotiaceae > Cibotium > Cibotium barometz. The sequence continues at coordinate 3,213,405 of NC_141060.1, read as the reverse complement.
AAGTAACAAAAAGGTAATCAGAGTCGGTGGTCTTCCTCAAGGCTGGGATAGGGCAGACATAGCTCAAGAGCTTCGAGAAGACTACATATTAGATACAGATGTACTTACAGCACAACTGAGCAAAGTAGTCCCCTTCGTGGACTTAGGAGACCCTATCTCTATTATACTAAAGGGTACACAGGCAAAAGTCTCCTATATGGACAACAATGAGAAAATAGCAGTGATGAAGCAAACAAGGTCTCTCCAAGGGACAAAGGTATGGATAGCTGATGAACTCACCCCGCTACAACTCAAGAACAAATCGGCAGAGCTGAATAAAGTTAAAGAAGCAAGAAAGAATGGCAATGGGCAATATACAGAGGAGGACAAGCAATCATTAAAGAATTCCGTACCCCACCCCCCTCAAGAGCAAATCCATCCATGGGTGAAATATAGCTATTTTTATTTTGAACCTCAATTTCGAACTAGATGCAATAGAACCCATTGTAATTTAAACTCTTAAGAGTCTTAAGAGTTCATTTTGAGTTTTTTTTTTTCAGTTTTATGCCTCTTTGGCATTGATACCCAGAGTGGAATGTAAATGGATGTACCTGATCTGTCCCATAGGTCAAATTCGGCCTCCCGTGGACGTTAATATAACTTTCTTTCTTCCTCTCTCTCTCTCTCTCTCTCTCTCTCTCTCTCTCTCTCTCTCCCCCCCCCCCCCCCCCCCCCCCGTGAAGCACAAACCCCCACAGAGCATCTCACTCTAGCACAGGTGGAACACCGGCGTGAGGCAATGGTGACAGTTCATGAGGCCCGCAAAGCAGGTAAGTGGGCTATCTACAGAGATGGTAGGGTCATTATCACTAAGCGCGGTCCCAAATAGGGACGCGGGGTCTATGAGACCAAACACCTGAGGTTCGCAGTATGGAACTGCAATGGCATGCTGTGGTTGAAACCAGGAGGCTTGAGCGAGATTCTCACAGGCAGGGATGTCATTTTTTATACAGAGACTCATCAGAGCCCTGAGAGAGGCTTTACCATACATAGCCAGGTATGAATGGGAGTCAGCTTTCCGAGGCGAGACCCACACATAAGTAGGGGTACATGGCTCTGGAGGGGTAGCTGTCCTTTTTAGATCCCATCTCCGACAAATTCTCAACATCGTTTGGAAGTACGAGGACGGAAGGACAAGGATGCACGGTATCTTTGGGTGCGGCTACAGCTTAGCAGTGACAGAGTCATCCACATTGTTGTGTGTTATTTTGCACCACACCACTCCCCTTACGCCGCATAGCATGGCCTGTCACCGTACTTACCATTATATGGGGATATCATGGAGTTCTCACAGCTAGGGGAAGTCCTCCTGCTCGGGGATTTCAACGCCAGGACGAGAAGTCAACAGGTCCCACTACTCGATCTAGACGACCCTATCAGATTATAGGAGCTGGACATCACTGACACAGAGCTACAGCGATCATCACAGGACCGTGAGGAGGTCACAGTGTATTGGAGATATTTCTTAGAGCTGGGAGCTGCACATGGTCTCGTTATCTATAACGGGATGTCCCGATGGCCCTCCTCCAGCGCCCTCACCTCCTTCCTTCACTCAGGAGGTACTAGCACCGTGGACTACCTTATGGGATCTCCGGCTTTGGCACACCTTCTCCCGACTTCTCCATCCGCCACCCCCTTTTGAAGCTGACCATGCCTACCTCTCTTCCACTCTTACCTGCACACCACCCGTCCCTCCACCACCACCCCCCATCTCACATTACACTCAGGCCCTATTTGATCATGACCTTGACCTTGTTTACTCCAACCACATACCGCCAACTCCAGGATGTGAAACCTACTGTTCCCCTATTCACCCTCACATCACACCTCACCACCATACTCCACACATCCGCCACCGCTTCTTTCATCTAAACGCGCCGATCTACCGCCAAGCCACCTTGCGGTTCCATGCCCCAAAACTGTTGGTATGATGACGAATGCCGGGCCACACGCTCCCGTCTTAAGCATGAGGTACGGATTGGGCAAATCACGAAGCGCCAAGCACAAAGGATTTCTCAACGGCTCACCCAACGCAAGAAACAGGAGTTCTATGCTCGGAAAGAGGATAAGTTATACCGACTTTTCTTAGGGCCGAACTGCAAAGAGGCTTGGAGGAAACTCTGAGAACATCGCTCTCCCACACCTATCACCTGCCCAGACACATGGCACTCCTATGCACGCTCCCTCTGTCATATCCCCCATCAGCCACCCCTACCCCCACCACCAGATCCCCGTCCCACCACCTCCACCTTCTTCACAAAGGGCATGGTCCTCAAGGCCATTCGTAGACTACCCAATGGGCAAGCCCTGGATCATGAGGCACTCGCTACCGAGTACATCTCACATGCCGATGATACCCTGGCGGCTGGCGCCCCTACTAGCCTACATGTTCAATAGACCCCTTTGTGAAGGATTTCCACCCTCTTGGTCCACCAACACCATCACCCCCATCCTCAAAGCCAAAGATCCACTTGATCCTAATAATTACAGGACGAATGATTGACCACAAATTGGCCAAATTCTATGGATCAGTGCTAGAGACAGAGCTCAGTTCATTTACAGAGAGCCACGGATGTAGAGCCTCAGGACAAGATGGCTTTCGGAGGAGCTATTCTACCCTTGACCACATTTTCACCCTCCATGCCATCATGGAGGAGGGTAGGAGCATGACATCAGAGGATTTACTGCAGCTTTGTGGATTTCCGCAAAGCCTTTGATATTGTACCCGGAGCCCGCCTCCTACACCGTCTACAGGAGATCGGAGTCCCATCTGACATGGTTTGGAGCATCATGGCAGACATATGAGTCCGTCACCGGACGAGTGAGAGCCCCAAGAGGTACATCACAGCAGATTTCCAACACTATTGGGGTGAAACAGGGCTACCCTCTATCACCCACTCTTTTCGGCCTCTACATTGATGAGAGCTCGAGCTGGTCCCACACTGGCAGGCATATTGATCCCCATACTACTTTATGCAAATGACATCGTCCTCCTCTCAGACTCAGCCGAAGGACTTCAGAGACAGTTGGATGCCTTACATGACTTTTGCACTCAACGGGGCCTCTCTATTAACCTTGGTAAAACCAAGGTAATGGGTAATGGTCTTCAATACCTGTCGCCCCTTCACATCCAGATTGAGCTTCACATATAGAGGGGATCCTGAGGAGATTGTCTCATCCTATGTCTACCTTGGTGTCACTTTCAGTAGCCCACGCTTTACCATGGTTTCCGCAGCACATGCCAGAGTGACGCGGGGATATGCAGCCTTGAGCTTGTTTGAGCGGCAGTGATTCCAGGCACACTTCCAGGAGCCCAAGACAAAGGGCTGGCTTTTTGACATCCTCATCACACCAGCCTTGATGTATGGAGCAGCCTTCTAGGGGCCAAATTTATCCGATGAGGATTGGCAACAAGTTGAGAGGCCCCAGGTCATGATGTTCTCCCATATGATCCGCAGCAAACCATCAATCCCACACCAGATTATCCAAGCAAAGTTTACTGCAGCCCCGATAGTAGTGGATGCACTCTTCCAGGCAGCCACATACCTCCATCGCATCAGTCCATGGATCCCCATAGGTACCCGAGGCTTGCCCTCGAGTCCTCTAGACAGCTAGCACTTGAGGGCCACTCTGGAGTATGGTATGCTCTAGTTTCCACTTGGTTCTTAGTATATGGGCTCCACATGGACCGCCTATCCCCCCTTCAGTACAATTTGGGCTCCCCTTTTCTCTGGCTGCCTCACGAGGATACCAACAGGGTTATCCGGTTAGATCTTCTCAACCTCTACACACATTGCACATGGATTACACCTCCGGAGCTCCCAAGATGCACTTCTACAAAGATCACTTCCTCACACTAACTAAGGATGGATTCATCTAGCAGCCGGGCCACTTGAGTGTTCACATGTCCCATGCCATGCGGACTGCGATTGGCCAGATACGGGTTTCATCCCACCGCCTCAGAGCGGAGACAGGAGAGCTGAGCGCATCTTCAGAGCCGAGAAGCTCATACGGAGACCCAGAGAGGAGAGGATCTGCCGACTATGCCACACAAAGGTTGAGACGGAGGAGCATTACATATGCCGCTGGCCGATATACTATGAGATCCGCGGAAGGTTTCACTTTCTATTTCGTGAGGGAATTGGTCCACTCTCCAGGATCATTGACCTCCAGGACCAACGTTGCCTGGGCCTCTCCTTGCTTGAGCTCCACAAACACAGGGACACCTTCTTGAGAGAGCCTCTACCCCAGCCACACCCCCCCCTCTCTCGCCAGCCAACCATCACCAGTTTCTTCCGGACCCAGGAGGTGGAGGACACCGACAGAGTGGATCTTGTGGACCCTCCATGAGCTGCTCTGGACCTACCTCGCCCGAGAGGAGTTACCTCGGAAAGAGCCTCTGCACTCCAGCATGCCCGACGCTCTCAACCCCCCATCGGCCACGATCACCTCATCAACTCCAGATCCAAGCATGCTCCACCGCCATTGAGCTACCTTTCCACGTGATAGCTGAGGGACACCTCTCGGCCATACTCATTAGCCCCATGCTTGATATTTTGGAGAGTGGTATACCATCTACTCGGAGCTGATGTTGCTCTCATGTTTCTATGTTCTTAGTATTCCATGATGAGTTTCCATGGATAGTTTTGTATCACCCCAGTGAGATAGCTATGTTTATGTTTTCTTTCTGTTTTATTTTCCATTCCATGATGAGATATGAAATGGACATTATTGTATCACTTTGGTCTCATAGGCCCAGTAGGTCTTTAGTAGACATTGTATTGGATCCACCAATTGTTGTAACCTTTTTGGTCTCATAGGTCATTTTGGCCTTCTGAAGACGTTAATATATCATTTCATTTCTCTCTCTCTCTCTCTCTCTCTCTCTCTCTCTCTCTCTCTCTCTCTCTATATATATATATATATATATAGAGAGAGAGAGAGAGAGAGAGATATCTCCACACACACACACACACACACACGCACAAAAAGAGAGCATGTATAAATGAGATCAAATTAAGTGAGCACACCTAGGCTCAACTACAAAATGAACAAATAAGAACCAAAACAATCAATTACCTCAAATAATCTTCGGACTTCCCTGAGTGTAATAATTAAAGAAATTGCTGTTTATGGCAAAACAAATAATCAAAACATAGTATTTAGTCAAAAACTTGCTCATTTATAAAATTGTCCACTATTTTACACATGGTTTGTAGAATTTGTTTGAAAAGATACCAAACTCCCACCTGCTTGTCCCTTGATATACAAACTTGATGATTTTCCTTCCTTCCAAGCATTTAAACTCGAAACACTCAAAGCTAACAGAATACCACCCAATATGACTCCAAAGCGAATGGCAGCAGTGCTTCCAGATATGATAAACCAAAGTAAGCCTCCAACTACAAGAAAAGTACCTGCCAAAAATAGCAAGTATTTACTCTCTCTCTCTCTCTCTCTCTCTCTCTCTCTCTCTCTCTCTCTCTCTCTCTCACTTGTTTGCGCTGCGCGTTGGTAGTCACCCTCTAGCTGCTCGCGCTGTCAATGGCGTGACGTCTTTGCTCTCGCGCTGCGTGCTGGTGGTCTCAACACCCTCTCGCTGCTCGCGCTGGTGGTCTCACGCTACACGTTGGTGGTCTGCGCACCCTTGCTGTGCTGCGCCTGGCGCTGCCCTTCGTACCCACCCCGCCCGAGCTGTCCTGCTTGCACTGCGCACCCCTGCTGTACTGCGCTGCTGTGCTCGGGCTACCAGAAATACTCTCTGCAGGAATGGCCCCAAGTCTCCAAGAGAAACTCGAGGCCCTCGAGACGGCAATGAAGGCACTAATCAAGGAGAACAAGAACACATCCGATTCCAACCTCAATGAGGTGGAGAACAAACTACACCGGCACATCATGGCCCTCGAAGCACGGGTCACGGACTTTGAACAAGAGAACACAGCACTCAAGGAGGAGGTGAGTGCATTGAAAGTGGAACTGGTAGCCATCAAGAATACTGAGAAGGAAGAACGGGAGATCAATGACAACACTCTCACGGCCATCAAAGAAGAGATCTCCAAGGAGATCACAAATGACATGGAGGGAAAACTCGAAGCCAAGCAGTCAGGATGGGTTGAGGTGGTGAAGAAGAACATCCGTAAAGAAGTGAGGGAGGAGACTCAAAGGGAAGAACACCAACTCATTCACACCACCATTGAGGAGGAGAAGATGAGGCATGCCCGCCGCCTCAACATTCGAGTCACAGGTATAGCCGAGACACCCGACTCCACTCCCGAGAAAGATGGACAGCTTCTATGCATGAAGCTCGGCTACAGGGAAGAGGACCCTCTCCCCTTCACCAAAGCATTGTGAGCCGGGAAAGACTCAACATGCAAGCGAGCCCTCATCCTACAGTTTGCAGGAGAGACGGAGAGGGTCACCTTCATGAGGAAGAGGGCCATACTACGAGGTTTAGAGGGAGCTCCTATTTTCTTGGATGATGATCTCAAAAGGATGCAGCTTGAGCATAGAAGAGCTTGCATGCCACGAGTCTTACACGCGAGGAGAGAAGGCAAGAAGGCCTTCTATCGAGATGGTCGGGTCATCATTGATGGCCGGCCCATGGATTAGTGGTTTGGGGCCTATGGGACACAGACCAGGCCACTGACAGAGATACACATGGCACTATGGAATTGTAATGGTTCACTATGGGTGCAGCCTGGACGACTGGAGCATGTTATGGTGGGGAGAGACATCATACTTCTGACAGAGACACATCAGAGCCCAGAGAGAGGGCTACCTCAAGTAGAGGGATTCCAGTGGGAGTCAACATACAGGAGGACCACACGCCAGGTTACCTTGAGAGGGTCGGGGGGAGTAGCAGTTCTATTTAGACGGGAGCTATAGGGGAGACTGAGAGTGGTAGCACAGGATCCAGAGGCCAGATACATGTGGATCAGCTTACAGCTCTCACAGAACAGGGTTATATACATAGCCCTTTGTTACTTTCCTCCATCAGGATCCTCCTATGTCATTACAAAGGACATGCCACAGGAGGAGGAGACCGGAGCCTTGCCATACACTTGTCTATCAGAGGAGATTATGCATTATTCTACACTAGGGGAAGTATTTCTTACGGGCGACTTCAATGCCCACACACAGAGCAGACAGTGTGAGGTGTATGACTATGATGACATGGAGATCCTCCACCCTGTGGATCCAGAGCAAATAGGGGCTAGTCGGGCATCAGAGGACACTGGACCAGACAGAGGACATTATGGGGACCACTTACTAGAGTTGGGAGCCAGGTATCGTCTCCTTATTTATAACGGGATGCTACAGTGGCCGGGATCAGGAGGGCTGACATGCTTCCCACATGGGGGTCATATGTTATACTACAAAGATCAGTTTATGCGTATCTCAGCAGATGGATTCATTCAGCGACCCGGATATATCGATGTGTACATGCCTCATAGTGCCCGAGTGGCGATTGGCCAGCTGAGAGTGTCATCACACCAGCTTGAGATTGAGGCAGGTAGGGCAGCACGGATCCCCAGAGCAGAGAGGATATGCAGACTATACCAGGAGGAGGTTGAGAGTGAGGAGTATTATGTATGCAGATGCAGAGCATATAGTGACATTAGAGAGAGATACACCACCATCTTCAGTGGACATCCCTCACTCCGCCAGATCATGGAATCCACAGACCAACGCACATTTCGTCAGTTCTTGCTAGAGACACAACGCCACAAAGAGGCACTACTACGGACTCATACCATAGGGAGAGGTGGGCGACAGCTCCAGCTCACTGATTTCTTCCAGAGATCTATCCCAGTGCCTACCCGGACACAGGAGGGGGTTACACTTCAGCGCGCTAAGGACCTCCGAGCCAGACGGATACGAAGAGCACCAGGCTACTAGACTCCCATACTACATCAGAGGGAGATCACAAAGATACGGGCTCGACATCAGCACCATATCCAAGAGCGACTAGATCACTTACACTCACACCCGGAGATCATGCTCCGAGGGATTTTTGCCTCACCATCACCTATGTATCACATATTACACCCCCATTATGGTACTGGTTGGAGCTACACAGATCTGCATTCCATTCTTGTATACCCTACGCATATAGGTTGCACACTGAGCCTCTAGCAATAGTGCTCCATCCATCACACCCCCCCACTAGCTCAGTACTTTCATAGTTTATTTCATGTTCATTTTGTCCTTTTTTTTTGGACATCCAGAAGACATTGACAGTTGTACATTGATTTGTCTCATAGGTCGAGTTTGGCCTCTAGTAGACGTTAATACAGCTTTCTTTCTTTCTTTCTTTCTTTCTTGATGGAGCTCAGGCGACACAGGAATATAGTGTTGAGGCAATATGCTGAGAGACAACCCGGCTCGGACAAGACACCTCACAAAGAGCCATCACATATTTCTCTGTGGTACATACATCCACATCGGAATCCACTTCCCTCTAATACGACATCAGAGCCCACCACCTGTACCCACGCTCCAGCTCCACGCCCCAGAGGAGTTGAGCTCGATCCATTCTATGAGCCATACATCCCCGACCCAGAGGATCAAGTCCCTCCACCACACAGAGACAAATTCATGAGGTTCTCCGCCGACATGACACGTTCCCATCACAGAGACCTAACATTCACTCCACCATCAGATCGGTTCTAGCTAAGGTGAGTATCGTCATTAGCTGATCACAACATATCTCACTCTACACATGATCATCTAATGATCACATGTACTGTCATATGTTTTCATTTTACTTTTTCCTTCAGTTTTCTATGGCTCGGTATATCCATGGTACCATTGTATTACTTTTGGTCTCGTAACTCTCATACCAGGCATGTTCTTCAGGGAGCTGTGGACACCCCCTTCATTAATGTATACCATTTTATACCCCCAGTATGGTACAGGATGGAGCTAGCTAGGTTGCATATCATGATTGTATACTCCATGCACATAGCTTTGCATTCTCCTAGTAGTAGAGCTCCATCCCCTCCCCCCCACTCATTGTACTTATTGCACACCCAGATTCAGCTTTTTAGTTCAATACTTTTTCATTTTGTTGGGATGACAGAGGATACCCCACACAGGTACACTAATTTGTCTCATAGGCCGAGTTCGGTCTTTTGGAAGACGTTAATAAAATCTCTCTCTCTCTCTCTCTCTCTCTCTCTCTCTCTCTCTCTCTCTCTCCACCCTCTGCTCCCGTTTTCGCCCTTTGCCCTATGCCCGCCGCCCTCTGCTCCCATTTCGCTCTATGTGCCGCCCTGCTCTCGTTTCACTCTGTGCTTAGGGCACCAGTAATGCAGAAAGTCCCCACCCCGGCGGACCAATGGTTTATGTGCCCGCCACCCTCTGCTCCCGTTTCGCTCTGTGCTCAGGGCCCCACGCTGGACCAATGGTTGAACCCTCAACCAAAAGCCACTCCCGCCCTTACCCCATCACGCATCGGGCCAGCTCCCGTCTTCTCCCGTGTCCTTGACCACAACTTGAGTTGGGTGAGTGTGACAATGGTGCTCCCTCTTGAAAGACAGAGTGAACAGGATCAAAGAACACGCTCAAAAGGCCCTTTCAGACCAAAAGAAGCTAACAGACAGGACATTGAACCAGCAACAAAAGAAGATTCATGTTGTCAGGATTGAGATTCAGGGCAAAGAAGAAATGTACAAACAGCTGCAATATGGGATGCGACAAGAGATGGAAGCCTGGAAGGACGCATGCTTGGCTGTATGCATGGAGAAATGTATGGAATTATGCAAGGAAGAGATGCACAAGCATGGCAAAGAGGAAGGAGAGCTAGCTACACAAGAAGCCCTTGCTCTAGAGATTGCCCAGTTGCGAGACGCCAATGCCAAGCGTGAGGCGGAACTAGAGAAGGTTAAGAAAGCAAACACAGCAGAGATTCAAGAGGCCAAATCAAGATTCCCGGAGGAGCATGTAGGCCTCCAAAAAGACATGAAAGCAACCAAAGAAGAGATTGGAGAAACCTCCAAATGGGTTGAGGTTGTGAAAAAGCAAAAAACAGTCCACACCCCGAATGCCACATCCATCATGACGGCCACGCTTGCGGAAGAGAAGCGTCGCCAATCTAGGGCTCTACAGGACAGCGAGACTTTATGCAGTAGATGGGCCTCAGTGACACCCCTTTTGTAGATGCTTGGCGAGCCAAGGACTTGACGAGGGACAGGCATCTCCTACTCAAGTTCAAAGATACGGAGACCCGTTTGGCTTTCTTGAAGAAGAGGGTCACCCTCCGAACCACCAAAATATACCTTGGAGATGACCTCACCCCTACAGGTGGAACACAAGAAAGTTGGGAGGGTATGGAAGCCCGCAAGGCAGGAGAATGGGCCGTTCATCGTGATAACCGAGTCATCATCACGGATAAACGCCCCCATGATGGTGCGGGGCCTATGAGACCATAGATGCATTGAGGATGGGAGTATGGAATTGCAATGGAACTCTATGGTCATACACAGGAGACTTCATAGATAGGGATATTATCTTCTACACAGAAATGCATCAAAGCCCTAAGAGAGGGCTACCCAAAGAGGAGAGTTACTCATGGGAGTTAGCTTTCAAAGGACAAACACGCACCACTTGGGGGCAGTGCGTGGCTCGAGAGGAGTGGCATGCTTGTTTCGCCCTCATTTGCGAGGCATGTTCCAAATGGTTAGACACGATGAGGAGGCTCGCTTTATGTGGATGCGATTAGCCAAACCTGGTTTGAGACATATTGCAGTATGCTACTTCCCACCAGAGAAATCAGCATATGCATGCAGGCCGACAAGGGGGGCTGTTTTGTTGCTGATTGGACTGTTTTGGACTGCTCGGCAAGAGGAGAAGCAAGAGGAAGGCGGGCTGATTTGCTGGACAGCCACTTGCAAGTTTAAGTTCTTCTTTTTTCCCACCCACCCACCCTTTTCAGTTACATCCCCGCAATGGCAGATTTACTTGAGATGGCTGAGAAGCACATGAAGATCCCAACACTCCCCACGTTCCCAGTGGACCGTCAGTTGGATGGGAACAACTACAGCATATGGAAGGTAATGATGGAATCTGTTCTAGAGTCTTACGACATTGCTGATTTCATTGTTGTTGGGGTTCCACGGCCGGAGTTAGAGGAAGGGGAGTTACCTTCGATTCGGAAGGAGCGCAAGGCACAGGCACACTTGTGGGATCGTGTCAATGCCAGGGTCCGTTCTTTCATTTTCCTCAACTGCACACCACACGTAATCAATCATATCAAGCATATGACGCTGGCACCATTTGGCTTCTCTCTATAACAGGGTATCGCCCATGAAGAGGATTTCCTTGGAAGTACAGATGCGGGTTATGAATCCTGCAAAGTCATCGACGATGCGAGAGCACATTAACAAGCTGCAGGCTCTTCAGCAGGAAGTTCTTCAGGCTGGGAAGGAGATATCTTCAGAGGATATGGCCATCACATTGCTGCCACATTTGCCCTCTCAGTACTCAGCTTTCTACTCTTCTTTGATTACCAGTGGCAGGCTCAGCACCATAACATGGGAGGAGCTTGTGCCCATGGTCTTGGACCAGGAGGAAAGATTCACGAAGCCTCCACAGGGCGGAGGTTCGGAGGCCTTAACTGACCAACGGTCGAAAGGCCGGAATAACAACAACAAGGGCAAAGGGAAGGCTTCATCGGAGAAGTCTTCTGAGAAGAAGCCTGACGCAGACCGAGATAAACTGGAGGCCGAGAGGACCTGCAATGATTGTGGCAAGAAAGGCCTACACTTAGATATGATGGACTCAGATGCTTCACTGCAAAGGATACCCGGGAGTGGATTCTTGACAGTGGTGCTTCCAGGCACATGACTCCTTCCCGTGACTTCTTTTTGGATCTGAAACGGCAATCAGGTCGCATTTTCGTCAGCGCAATTCCGATACATAGTGAGGGCCGGATGGAAATCATTCCCGACGGCAAGGGGGGTAAGCATTCCTCTCGTGTTCTTTACGTCCTAGCACTTGGTTTTCATCTATTGTCAGTGCATGAGGTATGCAAGACTGGCTTCTGGGTGGAATTTGAGGAGCATTCAGTTGCTCTACGGGACCGCGAGACTGGCCAGGTTGTTTGGGAAGGCGGTGTGGAGAATGGTATCTACAAACTCTCTGCACTGTCCTCATTGACAGGTTCTCGGGTTGGTGACTTGTGGCACTTTCGTTTTGGCCACTTAAATGTGGATGCGCTGCGGCGAGCTTTCCGGGACCAGATGGTGGTTGGCTTGCCAGATGTTGGCGGCAAGCAAGGACGTTACAGTTCTTGCATACGTGGTAAGCAGCACAAGGAATCCTTTCCGAAGCAGGCTTCCAGGCGGGCTTCGAAACCGTTGGAGTTGGTTCACACTGACTTGTGTGGACCTATGCAGACACCATCCTTAGGACGATCGCTATATTTCATGCTGCTTGTTGATGATTGTTCCAGATTCACATGGGTCTATTTCCTTTCTCAGAAGGACCAAGCCTGTGCTCGGTTCAAGAAGTGGCATGTGATGGTAGAGAAAGAGTCTGGATTGCAGGTGAAGACTCTCCGGGCTGACAAAGGAGGTGAATTCTTTTCAAATGCTTTCGTGAGATTTTGTGCAGATCATGGCATCAAGAGGAAACTGGCCAATACAGGTTCGCTATCAGAGAATGGAGTGGTAGAACGCAAGAACAGGACTGTGGTGGAGATGGTGAGGACTATGTTGGAGCATCGTGATCTTCCTCGTCCACTTTGGGGAGAGGCTGTGGCTACGGCTGTCCATATCCTCAACTGGCCTTGACGACTTCGGTACCTAAAATGACTCCCTTTGAGGCATACTTTGGCAGGAAACCTGATGTCTCCCATTTCCGTGTGTTTGGGAGCAATGCTGTTTGGGAGCGATGCATATGTACACATTCCGAAGAAGCAGAGGAGGAAGCTCAACTCCAAGTCCCAAAAGCTTATATTTGTGGGATATAACTCTCTTTCCAAGGGATACAGGTTGTTTGATCTAGAGAGGAATGAGATTGTTGTCAGCAGGGACGTGGTCTTTGATGAGCATGTTCCGGTTTCCACTGTTGATGAGCTGCCCCTTCTTGGAGATCCAAAGGATTCTGATGATGATTCCCAGTCTATTGTTCCAACTGGACAACCACAGTCAGTTGAGGAGATTGAGCCCGCAGTTGGAGTTGAGCCCCCGCAACAGCAGGAGGCTCCACGTTCTATTCGAGTACCCAGGTGGTTAGTGGACACCCTTCGGGAGTCAAGTGTCACGGAGCTTCCCTCCGAATGAACCACAGAGGACGGACCTCGAAGATTGCACAAAGTTCGTGACAAAAGTCATTCAGCGGAGCTTTTATAGGTAAACCATGCTTTGATGTCTCGTATTATGCGAGACAAAGAGCCCACTTCTGTCAAGGAAGCAATTGCACAGAATACTTGGAGGAAAGCTATGCAAGTGAACTGGATGCCATCGAGAAGAAAAACACTTGGGAGTTGGTATTGAGGCCGTCAAGACGGTCAGTCATTGGAGTCAAATGGGTCTTTAAGACCAAATATGCGTCAAATGGGTCGGTGGACAAACACAAAGCCAGACTCATGGCTAAGGGTTATGCTCAACGGCCAGGCATCGACTATGAGGATACCTTTGCACCGACAGCGAGGATGACCACGATTCAGACTGTTCTTGCCCTTGCTTCTTCTCAGAGGTGGCCTGTGTATCAGATGGATGTCAAATCTGCGTTCCTTAATGGTGACCGGTGTATGTTGAGCAGCCTCCAGGCTTTGTGGTTCCAAGATCAGAAGGGATGGTTTATAGGTTAAGGAAGGCCTTGTATGGTCTTAAACAGGCTCCCAGGGCTTGGAATCAGAAGATTGATTCCTTCTTTCTCCGGACTGGATTTCAGAGATCGGTTGCAGATCCCAACCTGTATCTCTTTCGAGAATGCGGCATGGTCACGTTAATCATCCTTTATGTGGATGATCTTATTCTCACCGGTGGTCATGTGGAGCACATTGGAGTGAAGAAGGCTGCCTTGTCAAAGGAGTTTGAGATGACCGACTTAGGCTTACTCTACTTCTTCTTGGGATTGGAGATCTGGTAAACCCAAAGGGGGGTTTTTGTCTCTCAGCAACGGCGGTATGTTCATGAGTTGCTTGAGGCCTTTGGGATGGAGAACTGCAAGCCTATTACGTCGCCAATGGACCCGAACACAAAGCTGACAGTGAATGATCCTTGTGAGCCAATAGATGCCTCTCTGTACCGGAAGCTGGTTGGTTCATTGATCTGGTTGCTGAACACCAGATTGGACTTGAGCTTTTCCGTGGGGCTGTTGAGCTCATTCATGCAGGTGCCATTGAAGTCTCATTGGGACGCAGGATTGCGGATCTTGCGGTATCTGCAGAGTACGAAGGATCTTGGACTCTTCTACACGAGGGGGATTGATGGATGGAGTCCGACTCCAAGGTTGGAGTGACTCAGATTGGGGAGGAGATCCAGACACAAGGAGATCTACATCAGGCTACAGTTTTACCCTCGGCTCAGGAGCAGTTTCTTGGAGCAGTAAGAGGCAGCCAACTATTGCCTTATCATCGACAGAGGCAGAGTACCGGGCTGCTTGTGGTGCTGCTTACAAGGTTGTGTGGCTGCGGAGGTTGCTTGGTGAGATTGGGTTTCCACAGAAGGAGCCATAGTTGTCACGGTACGAAAATACGATACCGTACGGGAATTTTCGGTACGATATGAAATTTTCAGATATCGTATGATAAAATACGGTTTTTATTTTTTACACTTACAACCTATGGAGCTTCAAGCTTGAATGTGAGGGAAGGTTGGGAGGGGAGGAGTCTATCAGTGCTTGAAGAACCAAAACATGGATATGTGTCTCTCCCAGTTGGAACTCCCGATTGTCTCCAAAAAAGAACCTGGATGGGTAATGCAATACGAAAGGTCTCCCAGTGTAGCGTTTACGACTAACGGACCGTCCTTGCACAAATACGAGCAGTGCATATAGGGTGATAGGTTTAGGGACTCCTCTCTAGATCAAAATGGCCATGTCCAAATCTTCTCCCTCGTACATAACTTGAGAATCTAATTGTCTAGCCTACCTATACCAGGGATCTCCAAGTGATGTAGCAAGATTCTCTCATCCTACCAATCAAGTGTACACTACCAATCTACCTCGCTAGATTTTTTAGGTCTCTCAACAACCCCATATGGAATACTGAGTGGACACGAAAGTTGCGAAGTATTGCGAGCATTTGCGATCTTCGTTAAGCAGGGTTTCTATATTTTTTTAAAGCATTTGGAATTTTTTTTTCAAGGAAAATTTTTTTGGGGAGTATCGTACCGTACGAACCGTACGGTACGAACCCATTCGTACCGGTACGAGAAACAACTATGGAAGTAGCCCACAATCATCCAGTGCGATAACCAGAGCTGTATAGCTATTGCTCGGAACCCAGTCTTCCATGCCCAGACCAAGCACATAGAGATACAATATCTCTTTGTACGTGAGAAGATCTTGGCTGGTGACATCTTGCTTCTTTATTGTTCAACAGAGGACAATGCGGCGGACCTCTTCATGAAGTCTCTACCTCAGGCTATGCTCCAGCGGCACTCCAGCTCCCTAGGGTTGGTTCCACATCCAGGAGCTGAGAGGGGGTGTTAACAATCATCTCCTGTCTATATATTTGCACAAGGGCCTCTATTGTGGGTGTGCCCGCCCGATTTAGGTGTTTTCTCATTTTTCCCCCCTCTCCATTTTTTTTCCTTATATTGACTAGGTGTGGGAGGCTGTCCTGTGGTTCTCGGATTGGTCCAGCTAATAGCCGACTAGTTTTGCTGCTCCTTGTCTCTCTCTGTAGCTGGCCGACTGCACACGTGTGGTGGCCGACAGACACGAGCTGGCCGACTGTCATTTATGCAAGTCAAGTGTCCTATGTTGCTGTCGGTTGTTCTTGCTGCAGGCCGACTAGACCATAGGGGCCATATAAAATGGCCCCTTGCCCCCACACATGTATCATTCAGTATTCGGGATTTTCTTGTGTATATATAGCAGGGTTACACACCTCTCTCTCTCCTTCTCTACTGCTGTATTTTTCTACAGTGCACTTGCTCTTGTGTTCTCAGATTTTGTCTTCATCTCCGCTGCATATTCTGACAGATCTTGACCACATCTATGAGGACCACCTCCCCCGCCACATTTCACCTCTCGACTTATCCCTCCCTATCTCCACCATCACATCCCAACTTTCCTCCATCATCCATGACTCCGCACAAGCCATCTTCCCCTACACCACATGCTCCACAGCAAGTTTGCCAGTGGGATCCCAACCCCAGAATGGATGGTATGATGAAGAGTGCAAAACCATCAGCTCCACCTCTTACACGAGAGGAAACATGGGCTGATTTCAGCACATAAGATGCAATGCATCTTCTGCACATTCACTCACCGAAAGAAACGGGCATTTCTCACCAGACGAGAACAAGAGTTATACCAGCTCTTTTTGAGCGAGGACAACTCAGACGCTTGGCGCATTCTGGAAGAAAAAAGCGCACCTACACCTATCACAGATCCTAACCTTTGGGAAGCCTATGCACGGCAGCTGTATGATGTGCCAAACCAGCCTATACCACATGTCACACATCCCTAGGCCTACATCCTCTTATCTCTTTGATTCCCCCAATGTCACTAGGGCTCTTAAAAAGTTGCATAATGGGAGAGCGAAAGATCATGAGGATCTACGCGCGCAAGAATTTGCCCACGGGCACCATGTATTGGCTCCCATTCTTGCCAGTCTTTATAACAGAGCACTCTGTGGAGGCTTCCCACCCTCTTGGACTACCAACACCATTGTCCCCATCCACAAAGCAAGAGACCCCACGGACCCAGGTAACTACAAGACTATCATGATTGGTCACACAATGGCCAAAATCTATGGGGTGGTACTAGAGGACATGATGAGCTCTATGGTAGAGAGGATGGGAAACAGAGCATCATCAGGCCAGCAGGCTTCAAGAGAAATTTCTCCACGCTGGACAATATCTTTACTTTACGGGCTATCATAGAGGAGGCGAGGTCCTCAAAGAGACAAGTATTACTGCTTTGTGGATTTCCACAAACCCTTTGACTCCGTCCCTCAATCTCGTCTGATATGATACTTCCAGGAGCTCCAATTCTCACATAAGATGATATGGGGTGTGATGAAACTATATGAGGCAGTACTCTAGTACTCTGCCAAGTACGTGCACACGGTGGGACCTCGGGAAATATATGTAGCACTATTGGGGTTAAGCAAGGCTGCCCACTCTCACCTACACTCTTTGGCCTATACATTGATGAGATCGCAGTATTTGTGAATAGTTTCGGAGGTAGAGGTTCACCATTGGCTCAGACAATAGTGCCCATATTGCTATATGCTGACGACATTGTCTTGATCTCAAATTCAGCCGAGGGTTTATGGAAACACTTAAATGCATTGGACGGATTTTGTAGGGAGAGAGACCTTATGGTCAATTTTGGCAAAACTAAGGTTATGGTCTTCAACACATCTTATGCACTCGCCTCACAATTTTCTTTCATATACAGAGATGCCCCAATGGAGATTGTGCAGAAGTATGTGTATCTAGGAGTCACTTTTACAGGCCCTTTGTTCTGCATGTAGGCATATGCTCACTTATGGTAGTGCTATGTGTGAACAGGGCTTAACCAAGGGCACTTTTTCCCATGTGGTTTTTCCCCTTGGACATCAAGTGTGAAAGGACACTCTAACATATAATATTTTGTACTTCTATATTATATGGATGTGGCACACATGCAAGGGTTGACTTGCATTTTGTGGATACCACACTTTTGGCTCTCTCCCTTTCTCTCTCATTTCTGTGTGTGAGCTTCTCTACCCTGCACCTAACCCTAATGTGCAGGTTTGTGTGTGTGAGTGTGTGAGTCCAACACCCAACAATTGGTATCAGAGCTGGGAGCTGGCCCTGGAATTCTGCGTGTGGAGAATCCGCAGTAAACCCGGCGAATTCCGTCCATTTCTGAGCTCTGGGGCGTTCAGTGGTTTTCGCCACCCTGGCGCCGCCGCCGCCGCCCAGCTCCGCTGGTTCCGGTCCTCTGCTCGCCGCCACCGGCCAGCCCAGCCGGCGCTTCTAGTGTGCAGCGAGCCACCGACGCCCAGCCCGGCCGGCGCGCTTACTGCGCAGAAGCACGCCGCCGCTCGGCCCGGCCGGCGCACGTACTGGGCAGGTCTCCGCAGCCACCCAGCCCGGCCAGCTGCGATACTGGGCAGGTCTCCGCCGCCGCCGGGTCCCTGACGATGCCCCGCCTCCGCCTGCCTCGTCGGCTCTGAGCGCCCTCGTCGACACCTGCAGCTCCGTGTGCTTCTCCTCATTGAGTCTCCAGCTTCGCCGGCTCCCACCAACGGTGGCGCCTCCCTACTGCCCCGTCAACATGTTCGCCTGTGTGCTCCCTGCATAACACCTGCTTTACACGTGCTGGCCCCAAAGGTATTCTTTGTGCACATTTTCTTCCAAATACAAGTACAAATTTTGCAGCCCTTTCAGTGCAGGTCAGATACAATCTTGCAGACGCTACAGTGCATGTAGTGAGGGGTTCAAGCGATTTGGGGGACTTCTCAATTTCAGGACAAATTGAAAAAATTGGGCATGTTCCTTTGCTTGCAATTTCGAAGTTTTCAAAATTGAGGTCAAAATCAACAAATTGAACCTCTTTCAGTTGCAAAAATTTGGGGCTTTTGTGAAAATTGGCCAATTAGATGCACATTGAAGCGATTGGAGTGCATAAAAATTGGGGATTTTCAGATTGGAGCATGTAATTGGACATAACAGCTGTGATTTGTCGCGTATGTATACACATTGTGTGTAATTGGACAATTTGGTGCAGGTTTACACTTTGCTCTGGTTTGCAGGCATACATTTGCTCAGGACATTTGGGTGCCTGGCAGTGCACATTGGTGCTTGGTTTGCTTGCAGGTATATTTTGTTGACATGGCACAGAATGCTACAGATGTATTTGGTGTGCTCACCCAGGAGGACAAGTTGGATGGATCTAACTACTCCCTCTGGAGTTTCATGATCCGTAATTTGCTGGTAGCCAAAGGGCTTTGGGGCATCCTGTGTGGTGATGACACACGCCCACTTACCATACAGCCAACCACGCCTCAAAGGGGAGGTGCTCAAAGAGCTCCTGATGTAGATCCTGCTCCCACACAAGAGCAGAAGAGATGGGACTCTAGAGATGCACAGGCCATGTCATTGATAGCTTATTCAGTGAAAAGGACTCTTATTCCACACATTCGTTCTTGCAAGACATCAAAGCTTGCATGGGACACATTGGAAGCAATGTATCAGGTACGCAACGAGGCAAGAGTTGCCTACTTGAAGAGGCAATTGGATCTTCTTTCTATGGATGAGGGTGACTCCATGGCAGATCATCTCACCAAAGTGAAAGATTTACAGGAACAATTGCTCAACATTGATGAGGTTATCCCAGACAGACAGATGGTCACCAACACTCTTCATTCTTTACTGCCTTCCTACTTGGGCTTTCACACCTCTCTCAACCTCTCAATGAGAGGAGGTGTTGATCCCGTCACTTTTGAAGAGCTCGTGGGTTTACTCTTGCAGGAAGAGCAAACAAGAGCAAACTTATTGAGCAACCGTGGTAGAGACAAGGCATTTACAGCCAAGGATAAGGGTAAAGCAAAGAGCTTTAGGCATGGGGGACAACAGTCTAGCAAGGCTGGTCATGGACAGCCCTCTTCTGGTGGTGAAAAGTCTGACAAAGGGGATGCAAACAAGCCCAAAAAGAAGGGCAAATGTCACTACTCCCATAAGCCTGGACACTACATCAGTGAATGTAGGAAAGAAGCAGACTCCTCTGATGACAAAACACAGCAATCAGCTAATGTAATCCAGGAAGAGTACACTTTTTTGGTCACATGCACTAGTGACACACCAAGTGCTTCAGACACTGATATGTCTTGCATTGCATCTGACAGACAGAATGCATCATGGTATTTTGATAGTGGTGCTTTGAGCCACATCACTTCATGCAAAGATGTATTTCAGCACTTGGTTTATGCTTCAAATGGCCGCACTGTATCATGTGCAGATCATACCACATATCTAGTAAAGGGAATTGGTAATGTCATACTTATTGCAGCCAATGGTGCCAATATATGTATGAAAAATGTATTGTATGTTCCAGGGATAAAGAAAAATCTGCTCTCCGTCTCAGCCATAAACAACCAAGGTTTAAAGGTTGAATTTGAAAACGGGAAGTGTTTGGTAAAAGACCCATCAAAGGGTTATGAAATAATCACTTCTGGAACACGATACAAAGGCTTGTATAAGCTGGACAGCTATGACAAGTGCAATTATGATGCAAATACAGTGGCTGCCCACACTCCTGCTATGCATGATGCTAAGCTATGGCATGCTCGTTTTGGGCATGTAAATTTTCAGAGTTTGATGCTTTTGCAGAAGCATCATATGGTTGATAATATGCCGCCTCTTGAGTCTCCACCAAGACATGTATGTGAGGGGTGTATTTTGGGAAAGATGCAACGAAAACCATTCCCCAAAGATGGAGCTCTTAGAGCTGAAAGTAAATTACAGCTCATACATAGTGATGTATGTGGTCCAATGCGGACACCATCCATAGGGGGGGAATCTTTACTTCGTCACATTCATTGATGACACTCCAGGTTTGCTTGGGCTTACCCCTTGAAAGCGAAAGCAGATGTGTTTACATGCTTTCGACACTTTGTAGCAATGGCTGAAAATATGTGTGGATGTAAAGTCCAAACACTCCGCTCAGATAGAGGTGGAGAATACATGTCAAATGCATTCATGGATTATATGCTTCAAAAGGGCATCAAACACCAATGTACTGTGCCTTATACACCGCAGCAGAATGGTGTAGCTGGAAGGAAAAATAACTCATGGAGATGGCAAGATGCATAGTGAAAGCACAAAAGTTGCCTCACATATTTTGGATGGAAGCTATAATGTGTGCAACTCATGTGTTGAACAGGTGTCCAACAAAAGCTTTGAAAACCATAACACCATTTGAGGCTTAGTATAGCCGAAAGCCAACAGTGGATTATATGCGTACATTTGGGTGTTTGCAATTGCACATGTGCCAGAACAACTCCAAACAAAGCTAGATGACAAAGCAATTAAATGCATTTTTGTGGGCTACAGCAATGAGAGCAAAGGATACCGTCTTTATAATCCAACTACACGAAGGCCCATGTACAGCTTGTATAAAAGCAATGATACAGGCATACAGGACATGTTTGATGGACTTTTACCCATTGCAATTAGGGGGGATTCAGATCAGCCAGCCCCAACACAAGAAAATCCTCATGTAGAACATGTGGAACAGCCAGCCATTCAGCCCCCTTCTATGGAAGAAGTGGAAGATCTTGTCAGGGAAGAGCAAACAGCCATAGACACAGACAAGTCAGTGCCAAGATGGTTGCTGAAAAATTTGCAAGAAAGCAAACTTGAAACTCCACTCACAGGTAGAACAAGGGCTAGTTCCAACCATGCTTTGAATATACATCGTGGGGAGTCTGCATTAGCAATGGGTGGTCTCTTTGATTCAGAAGAGCCTTCTTCTTATGACGAAGCACATGAGAATGAGCATTGGTTGCAAGCTATGCAAGCTGAAATTTCTTCTATCATGAAGAACAATACATGGGATCTTGTGGAATTATTGCCTAAAGGCCAGCATGTCATTGGAACAAAGTGCGTGTACAAAGTCACAAGAAAGTCTGATGGTACTATTGACACGTACAAAGCAAGACTTGTGGCTTAAGGCTACTCCCAGAAAAAGGGAATAGATTATGAAGAGACTTTTGCTCCTACTTCGAGAATGACCACAATAAGATCAGTGATTGCATTGGCTGCACGTAAAGGATGGAAAGTGCATCAATTGGACATCAAAACTGCATTCTTAAATGGGGATTTACAGGAGGAAGTATATGTAAATCAGCCCATTGGTTTTGTAGTTCCTGGTGAGGAACATAAAGTATGCAGGTTACACAAAGCATTGTATGGGTTAAAGCAAGCTCCAAGAGCTTGGTATGATAAGATACATGCTCATCTAACCAGCCAAAATAGTCCAGTTGAAAGCACATTGTATGTGAAGAAAACCGATGCCGATATTCTCATAGTCATCTTGTATGTAGATGACATGCTCATTACAGGTACTAGCAAAGCACAAATTTCAGATTTCAAAGCTGATTTGAAAGCTGAATTTGATATGTCAGATTTGGGGCCTTTACACTACTATCTCGGCATACAGTTTATGCATCCAGATGATGGCATAGTTATGCAGCAAACTAAGTACATAAAAAGTTTGCTAAAAAGGTTTCACATGGATGAATGTAAGCCCATTTCTACTCCGGTAGAACCAGGTGTACGGCTTACTATGCATGCTATTGGAGAGCCTTTTGAGGCCGGCATTTACAGCCAGGCAGTGGGATGCCTCATTTACTTGTGTAACACGAGGCCAGACATATCTTTTGGGGTGTCTTTGTTGAGCAAATTCATGCACAGCCCAAGCACAAAGCATTGGCAAGCAGTCAAACGCATTTTTCGTTATCTTAAGGATACCCTGGATCTTGGTTTGTTCTATCCCAGGGGGGGCAGCTTGCAGCTTTATGCATACAATGATTCAGATTGGGCTGGTGATTATGTTACCAGGCAATCCACCAGTGGGAATTGTTTTTTTCTTGGCAGTTCATGCATATCTTGGTTGAGTAAAAAGCAACCCACTGTTGCTACATCTACTTGTGAGGCTGAGTACATGTGGCAGTCTTCACAGCTACAGTAGATTGTGTATGGTTGAGGAGACTATTGACTGATCTTCGTGAGTGTCAGCAAACACCCACCACCATTCTCATTGATAGCCAGAGTGCTATGGCCGTGGCACGAAATCCAGTATTTCATGCACGTACCAAGCACATTGAGATTCATTATCACTACGTCAGAGAGAGGCTACATGCAGGGGAGATCAGTTTACCTTATTGCCCTACACAGGATAATGTTGCAGATCTATTCACAAAGGCTTTACCTCGAGAAAAGTTTGAAGCTTTCCGCAAAGCTTTGGGCTTACTCTCATACAGAGAGTGATCTGCTACCTTGTACAGGTTCACACTTCCAAGGGGGGTTTGTATGCATATGCTCACTTATGGTAGTGCTATGTGTGAACACGGCTTAACCAAGGGCACTTTTGTAGGCATATGCTCACTTATGGTAGTGCTATGTGTGAACACGGCTTAACCAAGTGCTATGTGTGGTTTTTCTCCTTGGACATCAAGTGTGAAAGGACACTCTAACATATAATATTTTGTACTTCTATATTATATGGATGTGGCACACATGCAAGGGTTGACTTGCATTTTGTGGATACCACACTTTTGGCTCTCTCCCTTTCTCTCTCATTTCTGTGTGTGAGCTTCTCTACCCTGCACCTAACCCTAATGTGCAGGTTTGTGTGTGTGAGTGTGTGAGTCCAACACCCAACACTGCATGACCACAGCTGCCAGTAACCGACTTGCGAGGGGGCAAGCCTCCCTAGCCGGTATGGGGAGACTGTTTCCAGGCACATTTCCAAGAACCTCGCACAGTCGCACTAAGTGCTGGCTCTTTGATACTCTAGTATGACCAACGGCTATGTATGGTGCAGCCTTTTGGGGGCCAGGCTTAGGAAAGGATCACTGAAGGAGCATAGAGAGGCTACAGGTGATGATGTTGTCACGCATGATTGAAGGGAGATTAAGAGTTAGGGTTTCATGTGGGAGACATACACAAAGAGAAGAAGGGAGACAGAGAGAGAGACATATGTGGGGATAAGTCAACTCATCGGAATATGAGTGTGTGACTCCCCTATCACACATGTATATTTGCACTAGTACACATAGTGCACTTAGTACATTAAAAGTACTAAGTGTACTATGTACTATAACTTATGGGCTTGTACACACTACAAGGGTGGGCATAATGCCTTTACCCCAACAACCTCCCACTTAAAGGCAAAGTGCCCTTAAATGAAGGAAAAGAAAAATCAACATGTACATGATAATATACAAGGCCATATCAAGGCTGAAACTGGCCTCATCCAATGCCCATCAAGTGTCTGCAATGAGCAAATCGCTCTGGAGGCAAACTCTTTGTCAACAGATCAGCCGGGTTGTCATCCGTATGAATCTTAACAAGCTGAATTTGCTTGTTCTCTATCACCTCTCTGATGAAGTGATACTTCACATCCACATGCTTGGTCTTTGCATGAAAGACAGGGTTCTTTGCCAACTGGATGGCACTCTGACTGTCACAATGCAACAATGGAATATCCCCTGTATAACCCAAATCAACCACTAACCGAGATAGCCATAATGCCTCCTTGCAAGCCTCTGTGGCTGCAATATACTCGGCCTCAGTAGTAGACAAGGCAGTGCACTTCTACATCCTGGATATCCATGACACAGCACCTCCTGTGAATGTAAACACATAACCGGTAGTAGACTTCCGGTTATCTGGATGACCGGCATAATCCGAATCCGTGTAACCATGCACTAATGCATCCTGTTTACCAAAGCAAATGCACATATCCTGTGTACCCTTCAGGTATCTCATGACACCTTTCACTGCTTCCCAATGCTTCTTGCCAGGTTTGGCCATGTATCTAGAAACCACTCCCACTGCAAATGCAATGTCCGGCCTAGTAGCAACCATGGCATACATGAGACTGCCACAAGCTGAAGCATACAGAACCTTGGCCATATCAGCCCTGTCACTATCCGACTCTGGGCTGTCCATAGCACTGAGTTTCACATATGGAGGCAAAGGAGTACTAGTCTTCTTCCCCCCGTCCATATTGAACCTCTGCAAAACTTTGCCAATGTATTCCTTCTGAGACAAATACAACACATGCTGATTTCTGTCCCGAAGTATCCGCATACCCAAAATGTGATTTGCATCACCCAAATCCTTCATATCAAAGGTTTGATGCAGCCTCTTTTTCAAGGCATCCATCTCCTTACGAGATTTGCCGGCAATCAACATATCATCAACATACAAGATGAGGATCAATAGACTGCCATCCAAAGCTTTCTTGGTGTATAAGCAATGATCTATGTCACTTCTCCTGAAATCCTGGGATTTCATGAATGTATCAAATTTATGATACCATTCCCTTGGTGCCTGTTTGAGCCCATAAAGACTCTTTTTCAGCTTGCATACAAGCTTCTCCTTTCCATTTACTGCATAACCCTCTGGCTGTTGCATATATATCTCCTCATGGAGATCACCGTGAAGAAAAGCAGTCTTCACATCCATCTGAATAAAATCAAGATCATCATGAGCAACCAAAGCTAATACAGCTCTAAGTGTGGTCATTTTGACCACTGGAGAGAAGATCTCATCAAAGTCCACACCATATTCCTGCTTGAAGCCCTTAGCCACTAACCTGGCTTTGTATCTTGGCTTTGCATCAGGTGCAACTTTGAGCCTGTAAACCCACTTGCATGGCAAAACCTTCTTGCCCGTAGGCAAATGCACCAACTTCCATGTTCCATTTTTGTGCAGAGAATCCATCTCTGACTTCATGGCACGCTCCCAAAGAGCCTTGTCTGCCCTCTGTAAAGCCTCCTTATAACATGAGGGCTCCCCACAGTCAGTGAGCATTAAGTAGTCAACCCCTGGAACAAACCTGTCAGGGGCTCTGGAGGGTCTAGTGGACCTCCGTACCCAATGACCATCATTTGCAGGTTGCTGTCCAGCCTGCATATCACCTATTGGTGGCTCCTGTTCCATGCCATAAGGTTGAAATATCATGCCCGGTATCTCCTCTAACTGTGGTATATCCATAGGGATATCTTCTGCCATCTCTGGCTGTCCATTTGGACCATTTTCAGCACCATTTAAGGGCTGGTTTTGCTGCTGTAATGGCTGATTTACAGCCCTTGGTTGTTGTCCATGATGTCCATCATCATCAAAGATGACTCTGCCAGGCTCCTGTTGCCTTGCAGGCTCCTTATACATGCATGTTTCATCAAAAATGACATCATTGCTGCGTATAATCTTTCTATTCACGGGATCCCAAAGTCTATACCCCATTTCACCTCTGTCACCATATCCTAGGAATATGCATTTGTGAGACTTAGGGTCAAGTTTGGTGCGTATTTCCCTGCGTATGTGCACGTACGCAACGCAACCAAACACTCTCAAGTGCTTGTATGACGGAGGCTTCCCTGTCCATACTTCCTCTGGCACTTTCCCACCAAGCCTCGTGTTAGGTGACCTGTTTATAAGATGAACGGCTGTCATAACAGCTTCAGTCCAAAAACCATGAGGTAACGCAGCATGTGACAACATAGAACGGACCTTCTCCTGAATGGTCCTGTTCATCCTCTCTGCTGTCCCGTTTTGTGGAGGATCATAAGGAGTAGAGAGCTCCCTCTTGATGCCTTTAGCATCACAAAAGTCCTGAAACTGTTTGGACATATACTCTCCACCATTGTCGGAACGCAAAGCCTTCAGTGTTTTGCCAGTTTGATTCTCAACAAGAGCAACAAACTTCTCAAACACTGAGAATGTATCACTCTTCAAACGAAGAGGATAAACCCACACCTTGCGTGTGGCATCATCAATAAAGGACACAAAATATTTTGCCCCTCCCAAAGAAAGCTGAGGCATCTCACATACATCTGTATGCACAAGCTCTAACTGAGCATCTTTCTGTCCAAGAGCTTTCTTGTGGGGGCACTGGAGTTGCCTACCATATATACAATGCTCACAAAACTGAAAACTTGAGAACTTTAGAGAAGGCAAGTAACCAAAACGAGACAATTGCTCCATTCCTTTGACACTCATGTGTCCCAACCGGCTATGCCACATAGAGATTTCCGGCAGCTCGGTTGCATTTACATTAGCATGGTGACAAACACCAGCATGCATGAAGTAAAGAGTGTCCACCTTAGAGCCTCTGGCAACAACCAGTGAGCCCTTACTAATCTTCCACTTTCCACGACCAAATGTGGTAACATAATCAACATCATCAAGCTGTCCAGTAGAAAGCAGGTTCTTCTTGATCTCAGGCACATGCCTGACATCATGGAGCATAAGCTGTGAGCCATCTGAAAACACAAGCCTCACATCACCTCTACCAAGAATCTTGCATGCATGGTTGTCACCCAAATAAACTACTCCTTCATTGCCAGCAATATACCTGACAAACAAGTCTCTGCAACCTGTGACATGAAAGGAGGCACCTGAATCAATGATCCATGAGTGCATACCATGACCATCTCCTGCAAGAAGTGAATGGGCATCAAGTGAAGACATGAATAGGACCTCATCCTCACTGTCACCTGCATGTGACACATTGACTTCTTCAATCTTGACTCCACTTTTGCCCTTTGGCTTTGCATCTTTGGCTTCATCTTTGTCTTTGTCTTTTCCTTTGCCCTTTTCCTTTTGATCATTTTTCCATTTGTAGCATTGCTTTTTGATATATCCCTTCTTGCCACAATAATGGCATTCCAAGTCCTTTTTGGAGCGGGACTTGCTCCTTCCCCGTTCTTGGCTTTTACCCCTTTGCTCGGATCTCCCACGTGCATTCATTGCATTGGACTTTCCAACAGAATTGTTCTTCCTGTTCATCTCTTCTTGAAGGAGAGCACCCTCAACATCTGCATATGACAGCATAGCATTCGAATTGCTAGTGGCTGTCCTGAATGTGTCCCAACTCTCTGGCAAAGTGCATAAGAGAAAGGTGGCTTTGAACTCATCGTCCATTGCCAACTTTTGATTGATTACCTGGCTGACAATACCATTAAACTCATTTAGATGGGCTGTCATAAACGCCCCTTCCTTCATTTGAAGACCTATGAGTTTCTTCAACCAATACACTTTGCTTGAGGCACTTTGCTAGGCATACAAGTCCTACAATCTTTGCCACATTCCCCAAGCTGTCTTCTCTTCACGAATGCTGAAAAGTAAAGAGTCTGACACAGACAACATGATAGTAGATCTTGCCAGCTCATCCGTATCTTCCCATTTTTCAGCAGTAAGAGAAGCGGGCATTACACCCCTTTCTTTGATGGGCTTGTGCTGCTTCTTCTGGAGCAACACATTATAGCACTGGGTTTGCCAAATGTCATAATTATGTGAGCCTTCAAGCTTCTTGATGTGAAGCAATGAAGAGCTCTCACCTGTGGTTGCCATACCAATATGCAACCTGTCAATGCCTGACTCCCTGCAAGATGTGCAAACACTGCACCAAAAGCACACAAAGTGCTCACAGTTATTCTCCCAAAGTTTATCTCCCACTGCGGAAGCACGAATGCAACTCTACTCCCACTGAATGTGATGAAATCACCAAAATCTGGTTGCTGCAGATTTAGGACAGCACCTTAAATGTGCTCTGTTCCCCTTCCAAAGTACTGTACAGCAGTACTAAGTGCTCACCAATGATGTACCAAACCTGTACCGGCAAGTACAGCAACTGAAAATGAACCTTTTCCTCACTCAAATCAATGTACAGCCATGCCAAAACTTGTACAAAGTTGTACCAAATCTGTACCAACAAGTACAACAGCAATAAATGCTCTCCTGGATGTCCAAATGAGTGAAAATCACACTTTTACAATCCCCACCACTGCATACAACAGTCCCGAACAGAAATTGGGCAAAAGCCCCTTGACTGCAAGTGGATTTCTGAGGATTCAAGGCATAAAAGTCTTGCCTGCTGCTTTGCCAAGCTCAACAAGCATAAAATCTTGAAAAGCCCCTTGATTTAAGATCAATTTCTGATCATACATGGTACATTAACGCACATGAAGGCATCTAGAGTCTTCACGGTGCTTCCCCCTGGCCACATAAACATCCAGTACATAAAAGCCCCTTGATTTACAGGCACATTGAGTGCTTGACAGGCATCAACACATTGCCCAAAGTATCAAATGCCAGTGCTGAGTGCCTGCATGCAAATCAACCCAATCGGCACAAAAGCCCTTTAATCTCCACTGCAATTTCCTGCAATTTTGGCCCGAATGTGAGATTTCTCACATCATACAGCATGTGTGAATGCCCAATGGCACAATTACATCAAAAGCCCCAAATTTTGACATCCAATTTCTTGCAAATTGACGAGGAATGTGACCAATGTCACCCAATTTTGCCAAATTTTGTTCAAAATTTGAGCAATTTGGCACCTGTACCTGCTCAATTGATGATTGTACCTGCGCAATTGCAAATCCCAAAAAAAAATTGAAGCATGTACCTCTGAAAATTTCTGCTGCAGGAAAAAAGGGGGTGTTGGAGGCGTCGTGCTGCTAGGATTGGGCGCTCGGCGCCTTTCTTTCCCTTCGCAGATCAAGTCGAAGTTCTCATACTGTCTGGCAAACAGATTTTCTGCCGGCTCTAGCGCTCTCGTGTTCGGGCCAGGCGCAGCGCCGCCCGGCTCGTTGTTCTCCCCTCTTCTCAAGAATCCAAGGCTAGGAACCTTCTACTACGTCGAGCTGCAAGGAATCAGCGTGGGCGGCACCCGGCTAAGCATCTCTCCGTCCTATTTCACACTGTAGTCGAGCGAGAACGGGGGCGTGATATTAAATTCGGGCACGTCCATTACTCGCCTGGTTGCCCCAGCGTATGCGGCGTTGCGGGATGCGTTTGCGGTGGGCGCCTCCAATCTCCCGCTGGCAGGCAGCTTCTCGCTCTTTGACACGTGCTATGCGTTGGGCGCGTGGTCTGGGCTTGTGACTTGAGGGGCGGAGGCCAAATCCCTGCAAGCCCCCGTTGGTTTTGTGGCTACTTCGACCTTACCAGTTGTAATGCCTCTTCAGGTGGGCATGGCATGTACCAAATTGTGACTAAATAAGGATCTACCAGGGGATGATTATTATTATTTTTGGTGGAAAAACTTATTTGCAGTCAATTTTGTCATTCTCTCTATCTTTCACCTATAAAAAGGCTCCCTTAGGAACAATTTTAGGGTTCGATCTCTTGGTCCAACCATCATGTCTTGTGGTGAAGGCACTTTTCTAGCACCTTTTTGACCCAGTTGTGCCATTTTTCACCGCCCAACCTACCTGACTTACCACATATGGGTGACTTCCCACCAGCTGGTCCACACCTGGCAACTACCACACCAGCAAGTCAACATGTGCGGGCCTGAGCACCCACTACTGTCCCTTTGTCCAGTGCAGCCTGTCCCTAAATGGGCTGTCCGACCTGGGGCTCTACCGATCTGCACATGCATTTGACTTTGGAGGGAGGCCAACTGTTGTTATGGCAAAGCATTGAAATGGATGACAACACATGGTCTCCATACACACTACAACCAATTCAGTACCAAGGGCAGCCACGTACATTACACCACCAGGGAACTGCATGGAGTTATCAGAGATGACATGATCATATTCATAAGACATGGTACAGCTATCTCCACATCAAATCTGGGAGAGAGGAGGCTGAAAGGAGAATCAATAACTGTGAGTATGCAAGATTCATGATATGCATGAGGTTGAGACAGTTGAACACACCATCCTTCGATCTGAGGCCACTTCCTTTACCTTTTTAGACAGGGGTTTGAGCCTCTTTGAAAGGTCATAGAATATGGAAACCAAAGATTTATTGCATTATTCCTACACGGGATACACAGGCATAGAGGGAGGCCAGAGTGGACAAGGAAACCATAGTCAAACACTAGTGGCTTACATCTTTCTTCTAGAACGTTGGCGAGCGCCAAGGGGATGCATGGACACTCAACAAGAGCACGACTCGAGAGCCCTACCAACAGAGACCAGACAGCTAGCTGCCTCTGAGCACCCCTGGAACAAAGCTCACAAGCCAAGGATCTCTCAAATCACAGCCACTCAAAGGAGATCGCAAGGGACCCAAAGAGAAATCAAAGACATGTTCCTTGGGGGCACTGAGGGATCAATATAAGATTCTCAGGCATTTTTTTGACCTCACTGCCTTGACAAAGAGCGAGCTCACAGCCCTACAAGGGCAGGATAAAGCTCGAATGTGCAGAAAATTCAGCAACATGCGGCATCCATGATGTGATATTGATATGCTAGCCTCACCTCACATTTCCATTTCATTCTATCTTTGTTCTGATAGCTCTAGGGGATGCTATGTGCATCCTACATTGTCTACATTCATACCACTTTGGTCTTATAGGCCATTCTGGCTTTCCTGTGGGCCTGGATCTCTCAGCTTGGTCTGAATCTACTCAAAAGCATTAGATCATATACTCCAAAATTAGTAATACATGCAAAGTGTTATAACATCCCCACTTGTTATCTATGACTAAGAGAAACAACTACTTGAAATGAAATTTATTAGCAAATTGCTTACCATATGGAATACCAAGGCAGAAGTCATGAATTTTGGCAACCCTTTTTGGCGTATCAGCAGAATGGGCTTTCAGAGCTGTGTCTGCAATTTCCTTGATAGGATCAGGGGCATTTTCAGCAATATAAGACAGACTCGCCTTGCTCCTTTCAGCTGTTTCCTGTGCTGTTGCTGCAAGAGCCGCTGCTGTCTCTTGAGCTGTTATTGCTAGAGCTGCTCTTGTTTTCTCTGCTTGCTCCTTCAACTGCTCAGTGGTATCCCTCAGAACTCCTATGAACTTTTCGGCAGAGTCACTGCCATCATCTTTCTGACCTGCTCCTGCATCCGCTTTGTCAACAGTATTTTCCTCTACTGCCTTATCTTTCAACCCTGCTGTTGCAAAAGCTTCCTTGTTGAGATCATTTACAACTTGACTTATGACATCACCGGAGCCTTCTGCAACCTTGTCTGGATCTTCATGAACTCCCTCTGCTTCACTGCCTTTCACACCAGTGCTAACAGAAGCCTGTCATGGTATAGAGTAACACAATTGTGTTAGTCTCAGATAGCAACATGCCTGAATCAGACACAATCAATTCTATTTGCTCAAGCTTCTTGAATATTGATTTAAAGATAAACAAACTGTGAAGTCCAACCTGAACAATTTCCTCAGCCTCTAGTCATTAATGTAAGAGACACATAGGGAAAACGACCATAACCAATTAAAGGTGGACCTAGCTACCTGTAGGAAATGAAATGATCACAGTTGCAAAGCATTCGATACTATAAAATGTATGCAGCCCTTTAAACAGACATAAATCACCTGACAACAGGCGATGCAAGCTCTGCCTTGCTAAAGGAAGCCTTCACATCTGCTCCTATCTATATATGCCCTGATTTTTCACAAGCCCTTTATTTCAAAGTCTTGTTCTGTGCATATACATTTTAAGGTTGCATAGTTGCAATGAAACGAGTTTCATACATTGTGAAACTCTGCACAACCTGTCCTTAAATAAAATGCATTTTTTAAAACATTTTTTAATTACATCTTTAAAACCTCGTTTATTGTTCAAAACATTTAGAAAACACTTCATATAGGTGTGAAGCATAAGAAAACATTTTTGGAAGGAGTATTTTAAACCATGATGCACGGAGCACCGAGCAACTATGCATTGTTGCATATGATTGCAAGATATTGATTACAGAAATGGAGTCTATATTCCGAGCATGATAGCCATACTTCATGCCGCAACAGATTCCAAGTAGAAAAACACCTAAAGCCTTTAATTGATCTTGTCCCTAAAAGAAAAAAAGGAGGCTAAATCTTCCTATAATGTTATCATTGAGTGCTACAGTTTTTTTTTTAATAAATAGCTTATGGAAGAATTTTGTTTGTTCGACATGATACTTAACAGGATCAAATGACAGCAACATTACAGAAAGAAAAGAGAGAAAATGGGGCGAGAGAGAGAGAAAGAAAGAAAGAAAGATTTTATTAACGTCTTCCAAAAGACCGAACTCGGCCTATGAGACAAATCGGTGTACCTGTATGGGGTATCCTCTGTCATCCCAACAAAATGAAAAAGTACTGAACTAAAAAGCTGAATCTGGGTGTGCAATAAGTACAATTAGTGGTGAAGGGGATGAAGCTCTACTACTAGGAGAATGCAAAGCTATATGCATGGAGTATACAATCATGATATGCAACCTAGCTAACTCCATCCTGTACCATACTGGGGGTATAAAATGGTATACATCAATGAAGGGGGTGAACAGCTCCCTGAAGAACATGCCTGGGTGTGCTCTGAAGCGAGCCAGTCGCTCTGCACCCTCTCTGTGAAACTGAGCTCTGATCTCTGTCATCTCTCTCTTGTGTAGGCGTGGTGTCCGAAAGCCAGGTGTCCTCTGTCTCTTGCGGGCTCTGAGTGTCTCTGCTCTCTAGAGAGTAATTCCCTACCGTGTAGGGGCTGGGAGTGGGATGGATCTCTAAGAAAATGCAGTAATCTGTGTCTGTCGTCCCCCCTCAGGAACTGTCTAAGCCTATAATGATGTCTCTCTGTGGCGCTGTATGTCTAGAATGAATCTCCCCAGTATGCGCTGGTCTGCTGCCTCAAAAATCTGGCGTAGGGAATGTGGCTCTCTGAATAAAATGGGATATCTCTCTCTGATGGCTGTATATGCTCTGCATCTGCATACATAATGCTCCTCATTCTCCACCTCCTCTCTGCACAATCTGCATACCCTCTCCTCTCGGGGGATCCGTGCTGCTCTGCCAGTCTCAATCTCCAATCGGTGTGATGAAACTCTAAGCTGACCAATAGTCACTCGGGAGCCGTGTGGTAAAAAGCCCTCCATGTATCTAGGCCTCTCTATAAATCCATCATCAGTGATACTCATGAAGTGATCTCTGTAGTATAGCATCTTCGGTGGAAGAGGCTGTGTAGGCGATATCCATGTCTCTCGTGTATAAAGCTGCCATAGATCCTATCTCAATACTCTGTTCCTCTCACTATGAGATAGACGGATATGTGGTGCATCCCTGTCATACTGGAATGGTGGTAGATGATCCATGTCTAGGCCATGCTGTGAGAACCAATGTGTGACCTGTGCATACCATGATCAAAAGCTCTGTATGACAATCTGTCCTGTGGCATCTCTCTGAATCTGTCTAGCAGGCATATAGTCTGAAATATGGCCTCTACCATCATAGGAGGCGCAGCAAACTCTACTCGGATAATGTCATGAGGTACTGACGGTTTGTTGCATATCATGCGTGCCATCATGAGGGCCTGTGGTCTCTCTAACTGTGTCCACCAATGGGTAGCAAGGCCTGGCGCCCATACCGCTGCTCCATACATCAATGCCGGTGTGACTAATGTGTCAAATAGCCACCCCTTCGTCCGGGGCTCCTAAAAATGCGCCTGGTGGCACTGTCTCTCTAGCATAGCCAATGCTTCATATCCCCGTGTCAAACTAGCTCTGGCTGCTGAACCCATGGTGAAGCATGTGGCTGGTGCGGAGAAGGTAACCCCTAGGTACACGTATGATGTCACCACCTCCACCTGGCGTCCTGCGAGAGTGAATGTCAGCTGACTCCTGCCCTGTCTCGATGTATGAAAGACCATAACCTTGGTTTTCCCAAGGTTCACAGTAAGACCCCTCTGTGTGCAGAAATCATCGAGTGTATGTAGATGCTGTTGTAGACCACCTGGAGACTCAGACACTAATACAATATCATCAGCATAAAGCATAATATGTACTGACCTCCCTGCTAAATCAACTCCATCTCCGCCTCCCCGTGTAATGAAGTCAGCCACCTCATCAATGTATAACCCAAATAGCGTGGGGGAAAGTGGGCATCCTTGCTTCACACCAATGGTGCTAGCAATAGTCTCGGACATACCTCCTGGACATCTGACTCGCCCAAAAACCTGCTCATATAATGCATAGATGCCCCATGTCATATCTGCTGGTATGCCAAGACACTATAGGCGTTGAAAGAGCCTCTCTCGTGGTACTGTGTCAAATGCCTTGCGGAAATCCACAAAGCAGCAATAGAGCTTTCTCTTCCTCACTCTGGCCTGATCAATCATACATCTCAAAGTGAATACATGGTCAGTGGTCGAGAAAGCTCTCCTGAAGCCTGCCTGCCCTGATGAGCGTAAACCTGCTCGCTCAGCATATAAGCTAAGCTCTTGCTCCAACAGTGCACCATAGAGTTTGGCCAGCACGTGGCCAACCATAACCGTCCTATAGTTGCTCGGATCGAGCATATCCCCTGTTTTGTGAATCGGCACAATGGTGTGCATCGTCCACTCCCCAAGCAAACCCTCTGCTAGTGCCCTGTTAAACAAGTGTGCAAGAAAAGGAGCCAAAGAATCTACTGCATTTATGAGATGCTCACCTTGCAGGCCCATATGGTCGGCGGCCTGTCCATGCTGTAGGCGGCGGATAGCTTCTTGTACCATCGAGTGGGTAAAGAAGCTAGCTGTGGTAGGTCGAGCCTCCTGTGGCTGAGGTATAGGTGGCTGCTGTGGGGCGTGGTATAGGCCCTCTGCATATGTACCATGTCTGTGGGTCTGCAATAGGTGTCGGTGTCCGGCGCTCTCTGAAGTGCCGCCATGAGACAGGGCTATCTCTACTCATGAAGAAATGGAAGATCTCTAGCTCCTGTATCTCTACGAAGGCCCGCCTTTTGCGGCGAGTAAGTCTCCTCACCTCGCTTGTCATGTGCATCACAGATGCCATGGACATTTCCAGGGCTAGATCCAGAAGAGGCAAGCAGATAAAGAGCAGAACCAGATAGAACCAGAATGATCAGAGCCTCAGGTGTCTCATCTGAGGTGGACATGGAGCAGAGCATGGATCAGATGGCTGTCGGCTTGCAGAGGACAGTGGATGCTGGCTGCCAGAGGAGATGTCGGCTTACGTCAGCAGAGGGTGGGCAGCATGCGCATCAAAGACAAAGGACTAGCAGCAGTCGGGCAGGGGAAAAAGTGATTGTTTGGACATGGAACTGGCCGACCAGCAGTCGGCCAGCATAAATTGTCCAGAGACTCATATAAAAAGGTCCACATGCTCAAGGCTTTATTCATTCCACCCACTAGGGGTGTGGGTCACTTAGAGGTCCCATAGGGGACAGAATTTAGGGTTAGGAACCTTTTTATGAAGGCAGCCCATGGCTGCAAAGATCTGTATCTTTTTTGTACATAGTATATACTGAAAATTCCAGCACTTCTCACTCTCTCTCTCTACTCTCTCTCTACTTGCGTTTTTGCATCATGGTGCGTTTTTGCATCAGGAGGTCTTCAAGAGTGTTTAGGGCTGAAAGAAGACTACCCAGAGCTTCCGCGTGTTACATTTGCGCGGAAGCTCTGGGTAGTCTTCTTTCAGCCCTAAACACTCTTGAAGACCTCCTGATGCAAAAACGCACCATGATGCAAAAACGCAGGTAGAGAGAGAGTAGAGAGAGAGAGTGAGAAGTGCTGGAATTTCAGTATATACTATGTACAAAAAAGGTACAGATCTTTGCAGCCATGGGCTGCCTTCATAAAAAGGTTCCTAACCCTAAATTCTGTCCCCTATGGGACCTCTAAGTGACCCACACCCCTAGTGGGTGGAATGAATAAAGCCTTGAGCATGTGGACCTTTTTATACGAGTCTCTGGAAAATTTATGCTGGCCGACTGCTGGTCGGCCAGTTCCATGTCCAAACAATCACTTTTTCCCCTGCCCGACTGCTGCTAGTCCTTTGTCTTTGATGCGCATGCTGCCCACCCTCTGCTGACGTAAGCCGACATCTCCTCTGGCAGCCAGCATCCACTGTCCTCTACAGCCGACAGCCATCTGATCCATGCTCTGCTCCATGTCCACCTCAGATGAGACACCTGAGGCTCTGATCATTCTGGTTCTATCTGGTTCTGCTCTTTATCTGCTTGCCTCTTCTGGATCTAGCCCTGGAAATGTCCATGGCATCTGTGATGCACATGACATCCCCCTCTGCTAAACTTGATGACGGGAGTCCAACCTGCTCTTGGATGACTGTCATCATCCCAATCCTGTTCCGAAGTCCCTCTGTCATCATCCATCCCTGGCAAACCTTTTTCTCTGAAAATCCGGTCTGTTCTCCAAACCACTCTGTCTCTGATGAAGATCTATGCATCTGGTCTTCCTCTAGTCCACAATCCATTCCTGCCCTGGCTCTGAACACCGTCTTGGTCTTCGTTCCTGGAACTGAGTCTGGCACTCTCACATCACCCTTGGAGGATCAACCTCCCTTGGGACCGTTCCCTTAGAACCCATCTGGCTCACGGAACTGCCATCCCCATCTGGCACTGTGGAACACCACCAACAAACCTCCTGGGAGTTCTTCCCGATCTGTGTTCCCGCCTTGGGCTTCGAATCCGTGTACTTTCCTGTACCTTGGACCTGTACACCATCATCTGGGACTGAATCAGTGTTTAGCTTTGCTAAGCCTGATGCTCTGATACCAATGTAACACGCGGAAGCTCTGGGTAGTCTTCTTTCAGCCCTAAACACTCTTGAAGACCTCCTGATGCAAAAACACACCATGATGCAAAAACGCAGGTAGAGAGAGAGTAGAGAGAGAGAGTGAGAAGTGCTGGAATTTCAGTATATACTATGTACAAAAAAGGTACATATCTTTGCAGCCATGGGCTGCCTTCATAAAAAGGTTCCTAACCCTAAATTCTGTCCCCTATGGGACCTCTAAGTGACCCACACCCCTAGTGGGTGGAATGAATAAAGCCTTGAGCATGTGGACCTTTTTATACGAGTCTCTGGAAAATTTATGCTGGCCGACTGCTGGTCGGCCAGTTCCATGTCCAAACAATCACTTTTTCCCCTGCCCGACTGCTGCTAGTCCTTTGTCTTTGATGCGCATGCTGCCCACCCTCTGCTGACGTAAGCCGACATCTCCTCTGGCAGCCAGCATCCACTGTCCTCTACAGCCGACAGCCATCTGATCCATGCTCTGCTCCATGTCCACCTCAGATGAGACACCTGAGGCTCTGATCATTCTGGTTCTATCTGGTTCTGCTCTTTATCTGCTTGCCTCTTCTGGATCTAGCCCTGGAAATGTCCATGGCATCTGTGATGCACATGAGAATGTGAGGTGGATAGATGTGATAAGATGTGATGTGAATCAGATAAATGTGAGGTGGATAGATGTGATAAGATGTGATGTGAATTAGATCATCGCTCCTCGACTCCTGCTCTGTGATGGCTCCCAAGGCTTTCTGTATGCGGAACCGTGAGTATAGGGCTCTGCACTCGTCATCATACCATCTGTTCTGGGGCATAGTCCCAGATCTCACAGGCTCTCCTGAGTGCACACGATGAGGGAAGCTCTGTAATGCAGCCGTGTGTAGGAGTGATGCCAGCTGGGCTATAATGGTATCCATAGGT
This sequence comes from Cibotium barometz, assembly GCF_041138505.1. Classification (NCBI taxonomy): domain Eukaryota; kingdom Viridiplantae; phylum Streptophyta; class Polypodiopsida; order Cyatheales; family Cibotiaceae; genus Cibotium; species Cibotium barometz. The sequence goes on along the minus strand of NC_141060.1, from coordinate 3,175,070 downwards.
GCTAGGGGATCCTTGAGTAGGAGCACATCCTCTACTCTGCCAGTGTATATGTCTGCCATGTCATGTGTGAAGTAGATGGTAGTGTGTGGCGTGGGTATGTGGGGAGCTGGTGATACTGGTGATCCAGCTAGCGAAAATACCAAGTATGTATGATCTGCCCCAATAGGACGAGGTGGAATGGAGAATGAGGTAACAAGCTGTGATGCCTCCAAAGACCCCATAATGTAGTCTACCACCGTGCCTCCGGTCCGTGTATGACCCCCATGTGGGAAGCATGTCAGCCCTCCTGACCCCGGCCACTGTAGCATCCCGTTATGAATAACGAGACGATGCCTGGCTCCCAACTCTAGTAAGTGGTCCCCATAATGTCCTCTGTCTAGTCCAGTGTCCTCTGATACCCGACTAGCCCCTATCTCCTCTGGATCCACAAGCTGGAGGATTTCCATGTCATTATAGTCATACACCTCACACTGTCTGCTCTGTGTGTGGGCATTGAAGTCACCCGTAAGAAATACTTCCCCTAGTGTAGAATAATGCATAATCTCCTTTGACAGACAAGTGTATGGCGAGGCTCCTGTCTCCTCCTCCTGTGGCATGTCCTCTGTAATGACATAGGAGGATCCTAATGGAGGAAAGTAACATAGGGCTATGTATATAACCCTGTCCTGGGAGAGCTGTAAGCTGATCCACATGTATCTGGCCTCTGGATCCTGTGCTACCACTCTCAGTCTCCCCTGTAGCTCCCGTCTGAATAGAACTGCTACCCCCCCTGACCCTCTCGAGATACCCTAGCATTTGCTCCTCCTGTATGCAGACTCCCACTGGAATCCCTCTACTTGAGGTAGCCCTCTCTCTGGGCTCTGATGTGTCTCAATCAGAAGTATGATGTCTCTCCCCACCATAACATGCTCCAATCGTCCAGGCTACACCCATAGTGAACCCTTACAGTTCCATACTGCCATGTGTATCTCTGTCAATGGCCTGGTCTGTGTCCCATAGGCCCCAAACCGCTAATCCATGGGCCGGCCATCAATGATGACCCGACCATCTCGATAGAAGGCCTTCTTGCCTTCTCTCCTCGCATGTAAGACTCGTGGCATGTAAGCTCTCCTATGCTCTAGCTGCATCCTCGTGAGATCATCATCCAAGAAAATAGGAGCTCCCTCTAAGCCTCGTAATATGACCCTCTTCCTCATGAAGGTGACCCTCTCCGTCTCTCCTGCAAACATTAGGATGAGGGCTCGCTTGCGTGTTGAGTCTTTCCGGACTCTCCATGCGTTGGTGAAGGGGAGAGGGTCCTCGTCCCTATAGCCTAGCTTCATGCATAGAAGCTGTCCATCTTTCTCGGGAGTGGAGTTGGGTGTCTCGGCTATACCTGTGACTCGAATGTTGAGGCGGCGGGCATGCCTCATCTTCTCCTCCTCAATGGTGGTGTGAATGATTTGATGTTCTTCCCTTTGAGTCTCCTCCCTAACTTCTTTACGGATGTTCTTCTTCACCATCTCAACCCATCCTGACTGCTTGGCTTCGAGTTTTCCTTCCATGTCGTTTGTGATCTCCTTGGAGATCTCTTCTTTGATGGCCGTGAGAGTGTTGTCATTGATCTCCCCTTCTTCCTTCTCGGTGTTCTTGAGGGCTACCAGTTCCACTTTCAATGCACTCACCTCCTCCTTGAGTGCTGTGTTCTCTTGTTCAAGGTCCGTGACCCGTGCTTCGAGGGCCATGATGTGCCGGTGTAGTTTGTTCTCCACCTCATTGAGGTTGGAATCGGATGTCTTCTTGTTCTCCTTGATTAGTGCCTTCATTGCCGTCTCGAGGGCCTCGAGTTTCTCTTGGAGACTCGGGGCCATTCCTCGAACTTACTCTGGAGCCCTTCCCACAGGTAGGGAGGAGAGAGAGAGAAAGAGAGAGAGTTATGTTGCTGCCTTGGGGGCCTGAGCAAGGGTGGGTGGGGAAATGAGGGCGCACAGCCTACCGGACAGGCAGGCGGGCCAACATAGCACCAGCCTGGCAGCGAGGCGGAAACGAAGTGGGCGGCAGTAGCGAACAGAGAGGGCGGGCCAACACAGAGGCGTGAACAGAGAGGGCGGCTATGCACAGAGGCGCGAATCGAACAGGAAACAACGAAGCGAACAAGGAACAGCGAAGCGAAGCGGGCGAGGCGAAAGCGAGGCGTGGCGTGGCGTGGCGTGGCGCGCGGGCGAGAGAGAGAGAGAGAGAGAGAGAGAGAGAGATATTAAGCGTCTACTAAAGAGAGAGAAAGATATATTAAGCGTCTACTAAAGACCCAATGGGCCTATGAGACCAAAGTGATACAGTAATGTCCATGGAATATCTCATCATGGAATGGAAAATAAAACAGAAAGAGAACATAAGCATAGCTATCTCACTGGCGTGATACAAAACTATCCATGGAAACTCATCATGGAATACTAAGAACATAGAAACATGAGAGCAACATCAGCTCCGAGTAGATGGTATACCACTCTCCAAAATATCAAGCATGGGGCTAATGAGAGTGGCCGAGAGGTCTCCCTCAGCTATGTCACGTGGAAAGGTAGCTCGATGGCGGTGGAGTATGTCCTGGATCTTGAGCTGATGAGGTGATCGTGGCCGACGGGGGGACCTAGGGTGTTGGGCACGTTGGAGTGCAGAGGCTCAGTCTATGAAGTTTATGACCTCATCTATAAACAGGCCAAAGAGTGTCGAGTGTCGGGGAGAGTGGGCAGGCCGCAACCCTGCTTCACTCCCATAGTGCTATGTATCTTCTCTGATAGACCACCTCGGCATATGGCTCGTCTTGTCACCCTCTCATATAAAGCAATGATCCCCCAGATCATATCTAAAGGCACTCCAAGAGAGAGAGAAAGAAAGAAAGAAAGAAAGATATATTCAGCGTCTACTAAAGACCCAATGGGCCTATGAGACCAAAGTGATACAGTAATGTCCATGGCATATCTCATCATGGAATGGAACATAAAACAGAAAGAAAACATAAACATAGCTATCTCACTGGCGTGATACAAAACTGTCCATGGAAACTCATCATGGAATACTAAGAACATAGAAACATGAGAGCAGCATCAGCTCCAAGTAGATGGTATACCAGTCTCCAAAATATCAAGCATGGGGCTAATGAGTATGGCCGAGAGGCCTCCCTCAGCTATGTCACAAGGAAAGGTAGCTCGAATGGTGGTGGTACATGTCTTGGATCTGGAGCTGATCAGGTGATCGTGGCCGACGGCACACTGGAGTGCGAAGGCTCGGTCCGAGGTAACTCCTCTCGGGCGAGGTACGTCCGTAGCAGCTCATGGAGGGTCCACAAGATCCACCATATCAGTGTCCTCCACCTCCTAGCTCCGGAAGAAATTGGTGACGACTAGCTGGCAAGGGATGGGGCGGGGTGGCTGGGGCCGAAGCTCTCTCAAGAAGGTGTCCCTGTCTCTGCGGAGCTCAAGCAGGAAGAGGCCTAGGCAATGCTGGTCCTGGAAGTCAATGATCCTGGAGAGTGGACCAAATCCCTCACGAAATAGACGTGGACACTGAAACCTCCCGCGGATCTCATAGTATACTGGGCAGCGGCATATGTAATGCTCCTCCGTCTCAACCTCTGTGTGGCATAGTCAGCATATCCTCTCCTCTTTGGATCTTTGTATGAGCTTCCCGGCTCTGAAGATGCGCTCAGCTCTACTTGTCTCCACTCTGAGGCGGTGGGATGAAACCCATATCTAGCCAATCGCAATCCGCATGGCATGGGACATGTGAACACTCAAGTAGCCTGGTTGCTAGATAAACCCATGCTCAGTGAGTGTGTGGAAGTGATCTCTGTAGAAGTGCATCTTCATGGGGAGCTCCGAAGGTGTGAACCATGTGCAATGGGTATAGAGGCTGAGAAAATCTAACCGAATAACCCAGTTGGTATCCTCGTGAGAGAGCTGAAGAAAAGGGGAGTCCAAATTGTACTGAAGAGAGGGTAGGTGGTCCATGCAGAGCCCATATATTGAGAACCAAGTGGAAACTAGTGCATACCATACTCCAAAGTGGCCCTCAAGTGCTAGCTGTCTTGAGGACTCCAGGGCAAGCCTCGAGTACCCGTGGGGATCCATGTGACTGATGCGATGGAGGTATGTGACTAATGGAAGAGTGCATCCACTACCATCGGGGCTACAGCAAACTCTGCCTACATAATCTGGTGTGGGACCGATGGTTTGCTACGGATCATACGAGAGAACATCATGACCTGGGGCGTCTCAAATTGCTGCCAATCCTCATCGGATAAATCTAGCCCCTAGAGGGCTGCTCCATACATCAAGGCTGGTGCGATGAGGGTGTCAAAAAGCCAGCCCTTCGTCCTGGGCTCCTAGAAATGTGCTTGGAAGCACTACTGCTCAAGTAAGCTCAAGGCTGCATATCCCCATGTCACTCTGGCATGTGCTACGGGAAGCATGGTGAAGCATGGGCCACTGAAAGTGACACCAAGGTAGACATAGGATGAGACAATCTCCATAGGATCCCCTCTATATGTGAAGCTCAATCTGGATGTGAAGGGGCGAGAGCTATTGAAGACCATTACCTTGGTTTTACCAAGGTTAACACAGAGGTCCCCTGAGTGCAAAAGGCGTCCCGCTGAGTGCAAAAGGCCTGTTAGGCATCCAGCTATCTCTGAAGCCCCTCGGCTGAATCTGAGAGGAGGACAATGTCATCTGCATAAAGTAGTATGGGGATCAATATGGTGCGACCAGCCCTGCCTAATCCGTCAATGAAGCTCGAGATCTCATCAATGTAGAGGCCGAAAAGGGTGGGTGAATGGACACTATCACTCCAGCAGCCAGCTCCCTTGGACCATGACATAAGGGAATGGACATCGGGTCAACCATTCCCCCGTCAGAAAATGGATCACCCCTAACAGGCGCTCCCCAATTTCCAGGGGGGGATGGTCTCCCCAAGTCCATTCGTTCTCTCTTCACAATGATAAGCTAGAGGTAGAAAAGATAGTCTTCTTATCCAAAGTTGCTAGTTTTGCATCATTGTCACGTCTTGTTTAGCACAGATCTCAGGAGAAATGAAGTAAGAAACGCATTCAGAAGGAGAACACACACCAGGATTGCTCTTATGGCAAAAATCTCAACAAATGACAAGTAGCCACATCAACCATTTTTTAACAAGTAAAATGATGGTAAAATGCTCGAAAGTTGAAAGGAACTGGGGCGTCTACAAATATGCTAAAAAGAGGACACCAAAACGTGAATTCCCAGGAATGCCCTCCTATGCCCCGTCATGAGATCTTCTGCAAACCTCCTAAGGGCTGCAAGGTAACTGGTTTCTCTACTCTGCAAGTGTGATGGAGCTAGGAGAAGCTAGAATGCACTGAATTAAGCCATGCATTTCAAACACAACCGTGATGCTCTGAGCTTTATTTAAGGCATACATTTCAGGCACAGCGTGGTGTGGGTTTTTCTCTTGCCAAATAAATAATTTTTCATGAAAGGTGTGGTGTTAAGATGGGTACCGAGTCATCCAAGGAGGCCGTTGCAGAAGACAGCAAAAACTTTCCATGGTGGGCGAATGCGTCGCCACGGCCACGGAGCATGCCATCGAGCCCCACAGGAGAGAAACTATAGGCACGCAGACGAAGACGTGGAAGCGCCTGCTTCGTGAAGCAAAGTCTGGAGATGGAGGAGGAGGAGGAGGAGGAGGAGTATCCGGGCAGACGATCCCGAGGCGACGGCACTTTGTGAGCAGAAGAATGCGTGGCAGATGAACCGAGAGCTATACAGGCACTCGCCATAGCGTTCTCTCTGCGCTTGGTCTCTCTCAAACAACAGTTATTATGTCTGATGAATGTTCCCCATGCTCGTAAAATATGCAAGCGACGTGCCACTAGCCAGTCCCCCCAAAGCTATTGTGTACGGACCAAAGCAAGCAACAAAACCCCCCGAAACCCCTCCCGCCCCCTGTTTGATCTTATTACCTTGTGTACATGAATCCTACTCACCAAAGGTTGAAGAGGAAACGTTAATTTTATTTTTTCCCCTCTTTTTCACACTCTTTTTTTTTGGGAACATAAGATATTTAAAAACAGTCATTTACAAGAGTTAATTACAAAAAGAGCTCCTTTCACATCAGTCCCATCCAACCTATTCCTAGCGACTATTCAGCAAGCTACAAATTGGATCCCATCTCTCATCCTCCCAAACAAAAGAAGAAAGAAACATGGTAGCCCAACTGCATATAGGCCGTAAGCAGAGATTCATTAGAACAACCTTTGGGAGTCTACTCCTCCATACTATCTTCTTTAGTCTATACCTTCACAACAGGTCTCTTGCCCATGGGATTCTCAATAAAGGCTAGAAAAGTATACATACCATCTCTTGGTTTTGGACCCAAACTTTGGATATCTTACCTTCAAGTCCTTCCCAATGTAACCCTGCCACATATCAAGATTTGTTAGGCCAACCTAGTATGTACTAGTATCTCCACAGCCAAAGAACAGCTCAGCCAATCTCGACAAAAGCACTATCATTCATTTTATTTACATAATATATAGACCAACATTGGTAAACACATCTATACATCAAATCACATCTAGCCCCTGATTTGGTTCTCTCTGAAACACCATTTGCCTTATTAGATATTGTTGTTTGTGGGAGATCTAGAACTCTAGAAGCACTTCAAAAAATTTAAACTTTGTGTTGATGTCCACCCAGAGTTTGCACCTGTCTTGTACTACTTTTGCAGTCCAAGAGCTTTGGAATCGACTCTCGTCCAATAATTGATTCAATCTATGCTATAGGGACTCTTCCCTGGGAAGGCAAGTGGAAATAGCTTCTTGGAGACTAGGCACAATGAACTCCATGGGTACCACCGCTTCCAAGCCATACACCAGGGAAAAAGGAGTTAAGCTGGTAGCTACTTTGTAAGCCGTTCAGAAAGCCCATAATGCTGAGTAAAGCTTTTGATCCTAATCCAGATATTGTTGTTTGTGGGAGATCTGGAACTCTAGAAGCACTTCAAAAATTTTAAACTTTGTGTTGATGTCCACCCCCAGAGTTTGCACTTGTGTTGTACTATTGGACTGATACCAATATTACACACTACATGGTATGTTTCTAGCTTACTCTTGTTCCTAGACCTCGATACAACTTACATTGTATCTTTTCTTATGCAACATATTCTCTACAACCACATGCTTTACTTTATCAACAAGTATGGAGATCCTAGCATTTGGAACACACAAGGGCTTGAGAAATCACACTATATGGCTCGAAATGCATATTTCAGGTACACACAACCTACAAGAAGTGTTCCAATGGTTCTATAGAAGGATACTGCAACAACTCAGTACACAAAAAAGAAACCTTGAGGTCATCCAAACTGATGCAGATACTCAAAGATATGGAAAGGAAGATATTTAAGCATTCCAGATCGTGAGATCATTAGATTGACATCATGCCAGGAAGTTCACCTCCTAACAGACCTCCATATTGTGTGAGTCAAGCACAACAAGAGGAGATTATGAAGCAAGTGAACGAGCTATTGGAAAAGGATTTGATTAGACCTAGCTCATCACCTTGATCATGAAAGAAAAGACTTTTTAAAGAGATATGAAGATTGTTTTGCAGATACTCTTCTAGGAGAGCTACCTCCAAAGAGACCGAAAGATCATTAGATTGACATCATGCAAGGAAGTTCACCTTCTAAAACAGACCTCCATATCGTGTGAGTCAAGCACAACAAGAGGAGATTATGAAGCAAGTGAATGAGCTATTGGAAAAGGATTTGATTAGACCTAGCTCATCACCTTTTTGCTATCTTATTGGTTTAGAAAAAGGATGGTTCTTGGCGTATGTGTATTGATTACAAGGCTCTTAACAAGATCACTGTGAAGAACAGGTTTCCTATTCCTAGGATTGATGACATCCTAGATAGATTGGATGGAGCCACCTCTTTAGTAAGATTGGATGGAGCCACCTCTTTAGTAAGATTGACTTGAAGAGTGGTTACCATCAAGTTAGGATTGTTGCAGAGGACATTCAGAAGACCGCATTCAGGACTACCTTTGGAATCTATGAGTATTTGGTGATGCCTTTAAACATAATATAAGCATTTTAACAAAGTGTTAGCAATGACCACCCTATCATGAAATGGAATCCTAATCCCCTCCCAATTCTTCATCTTATCTAAAAACCTTTCAATTGCCCAGTTACCTTTCAATTGCCCAGTTAGTCACCTCTTTATTTGACACCCCCACTCCAAAGGGAACCCAGATGTCTAAAAATCTGCCCCGTCTTTATGACTTCACACCCCCGTCTCCCTAAGTCAAAATTCTCCTCCTCAGTTATTAAGCTAATGATCCTAGATTTGTGGATGTTGCATCTAGAGCCAGAGGCATTAGCAAACACTTGGACTATCTGTAAGGCATGTCTTAGATTATCATTATCAGCCTTAAGAAATAACAGTGAATCATCTACAAAACATTGAATCAATAGTTCCCCACCCCTTACCTTTAATCCAGTTACCAAATCCCTTTCACAAGCATCTTCCAAAGCTATTATCAAGGGATGAGAAGCTATGGCAAATAGCAGAGAACATCCCTACCTCCCTCACAGAACTTCCGATTTCAAATCCCCCAACTAATATTCCATTTAACAACAGCTTGGACTGACCACTAGTAAGAGTGTATATGCAAGTAGCCATCCTGTTACCAAACCCCAATCTTTCCATCACCTTAGCCACAAAAGACCAGTGGATTCTGTCATCATAAGCTTTCTCTAGATCCAATTGAAGCATAACATACTTCTGATCAGTTCTCTGAGCCACTTCTCTACCCAACATAGTAGCAAAGATATTGTCATAAATAGATATTTCTTTAATAAACCCATTTTTTTCTAGACATCACCTCCTGCAAGACAGGACTGATCCTTATAGCAATGACCTTTGCTAATACCACAGTGAGCAGAGTAATAGGTCTCCAACAGTTAAACATGTGACAAGCAACCTGTTTGGGGATTAGCTTCACAACTCCTTCCTTTAAATCCTTATCCAGCCTTTTTGTGGCAAAGGCATCCTTGCACGTTCTCCAAACCAAGTCCTTAATAGAGGTTCAGAAGGCAATGAAGAACTCCACAGATAACCCATCCCACCCAGGAGATTTCTCCTTCCCAAGTTTTAGTAAGGCCAGCCAACATTCATCCATTTCCAATTTCCAACACTGCTCTGCAGCCCATCTCTTATCCATGCCATTGCTGATCTTTATGCCTATCTTCGAGATAATCCAATTTGCAAGTGGGTTAGTACTTCCTATAGTAAAAAGCATGAGCAACAAGGTTGACTCAAGGGTCTCACTAAGCCTATTTGGGTAATTGTCCTTGTACACATATGCCCAATCAAAGAGGTGTGTAGGCGAAAAAGAAACTTTGATTTTTAATCACCTTGCCCCCATAAAGTGCATATTGCTCACGCCCCCTTTGAATGGCATTGTGGCAAAATAATCTAAAGTGGGGTTTATGAAAATCCTTCATAAAATAGCCTAGTGTGCCTTCATAAGTGTGCAAGAAAACTTGCCTAAGACCCTTACACATGATAATGCCGCTCAGTGGTCCCAACCCATGTATTTCTTGACACTTAGAAAGGAGGAGCCCATGACCCAAATAACCATTAGAAAATACACATGACTCAATGTACCACCCTTTTCCAATGCAAAAAGCCCAATAATGCACTCAATATGGATGAATCGCTCAACAATTCCCAATAAACAAGATCTTTGTCACCATTGCTTTGAGGATTTTTGTCTTCCGAGTGTTCTCGACATTTACTGAATGATCTGGCTTTGTTCTTCATAGAACATAGATTACAAAGCTACTCTCCATTTGGCAGAGTAATAATACATGCTCTCCATTGGGCACAGTAACAATACATGGAAAAGCATGTAGCACAACCATTGGATATGGAGAATTTCCATATCCATTGGGCAGAGTAACAATACATGGAAAAGCATGTAGCACAACCATTGGATATGGAGAACTTCCAACAACATCCTCTCACAAACTGCAACATTTGTAATACTGGCTAAAGGATGTCTAGCGCGCTTAGGAGTTGACATACCAGTATCCGTAATACTAGCTAGAGGATGCTTAGCATGCTTAGGAGTAGACATACCAGCATGACACACATAGACACAAAGCAACACACATAGAACAGATAGAAAGCAAGATGCCACCCTACACCCCAACAATGACAAAAAGCAACACGTATATCCAAAGAAACACGACAACAACCGGCATCCTAGCAACAAGCAAAATGATCCAAAGCAACACGTATATCCAAAGAAACACGACAACAACTGGCATCCTAGCAACAATAGACAAAATGCAAGATGGCAACAAGTAAGATGATCGACACAAAATTGCATAGCGATAAATCATAGACAGACTATGAAGCTAGACCCAGACTTATAAAGGCGCCCACCCACACAACAAACACAGTACCCTCATAATCAAAATATAAAGTTGAGGCACAAACATACAACATCGCATGTTATATTCATGCAACTCAATTGAACCATACAGAGGCCTAGTGAGCACAAGCACAGCGTAGGCCGAGCAAACCATAGACAATCTCCTATTCACTCTTACAAATTAATTAACTTTGTGACAGTCTCCTATTCACTCTTAATGTAAGGTTCCAATTAAAGTCAAAGGTTTTATTGGTTTGATTAAAAAAGTCTCACATTTGGAATTATTTAAATTATGACAACTTAACAAATTAAAGTTTACAACATTAATTTTAACAAAGATGAAAGAAAATTAAATTTAGTAAAGTTTAAAATACAGAGATTTTGCAAATGAACATGGGAAACCTTGTATATTGTATACAAATGTTCTTACACCAAAACCCAAAAAGCGACGTTTGATGATGAAATACAACACATTACTAAAAACGACCTCCTTGCCTTTTTGACTAGACAGGAAAGAATAGGCTTTTCTAGGTGGTTTTTCTTCCAAACAGAATAAATTTTATTGGCATAGCCTAGGCAAGAATCTTCCTCATCATCACTATCCAAAGATATTGGGTTGCCTTTGTACAAAGCACATCATTTTTTGCATCTTCTCATTCTTCTTTTAGACCATCACTAGCTACCAAGACCACAAAAAATCCTTAAAGTACTTGTGAAAGGAACATCTTCAAAAAGAAGATTTCATCAACATCTATGCATTGAGTAACATGCAACATTTTCACAACTTTCCACATTGTTGTAGGTCTTCTCTTAACCATGCCATTGCCTATCTTTGGGATAATCCAACGAGGTAGTACTTCCCAAAACAAAGCATGCATAACAAGGGCAACTCAAGGATCTCACCAAGCCTATTTGGTATGTAATTGTCCAAGTACACATATGACTAATCAAACAGGTCTACAGGCGACAAAGGAACTTTGTTTTTTAAATCACCTTGCCCAAAAGTGCATATTACTCATGCACCCTTGTGATTTCTGCAAGAATGACATTGTGGCAAAAGAATCTAAAGTGGGGTTTATGAAAATCCTTCATATAATAGCCTAGCATGCTTTCATAAGTGTGCAAGCAAGTTTGCCTAAGACCCTTACACATGACAATGCCACTCGGTGGTTTGGACGTATCCCAACCCATGTACTTCTTGATGAGCTTGTCAATACTTAGTAAAGGAGGAGCCTATTACCTGAACAACCATTTGAAAATGCACATGACTCAATGTACCTCCTTTTTCCAATGCAAAAGGCCATTGATGCGCTCGACACAAAATTGCTCAATGGTTCCCAATAAACAAGATCCATGTCACATTTTCCCACATCGATGGTAATAGAGACTTCGAGGATTTTATCTTCAGAGTGTTCTCAACACTTGGGGTGGGTATTGAATGACCTAGCCTTATTCTTCATAGAACACAAATTACAGAGCTGCTCTCCAATACACAAAAAACCATGCAGCACAACCATTGGGATCTATGGATTTTCCAAAGTGACATCCTCATGGGCTGCAGCAATTGTAATATTGGCTAGAGAAATCCTAGCATGCTCAAGAGCAAACATACCAGCACAAAAAATTAGAAATATATAGACATAAAGCAACATACACAGAAACACAACACACCCTACCAACAAATAGATGGCACATGGCACCCCACCCCACAACGACGATAAAAAGCAACAACATGTATACCCAAAGTAACATGGCAACAACCGGCACCCTAGCAACACAGTAACCAGCACCCCAGCAAAACATACAGAAAGCAAGATGGCAACAAGTAAGATGACCGACATAAAATGGTACATAACTGCATAGACAAAAAATAATACATGCATACCCAAAGTAACACGGAAAACTGGCACCCCAACAACACAACAACCATCAACAACAGATAGAAAGTAAGACAACAATAAGCAAGATGGCTGACACAAAACTACACAGAACCACAAAGAGACAAAGCATAGAAATAGATAACAACATATTTATAAAGGAACCCATCCACACAACGAGCATGACACCCTCATAACCAAAATACAAAGGTGAAGCACATACATATAACATCACATGTTACCTTCATGCAAATCGACCAGACCACACAAAGGCCCAGCAAGCATGAGCATGAACATGACATAGGCCAAGCGAACCATAAACACCCCCAGATATAGGGTAGTGCCTCAAAAAGGGGAGACCACTCCCCCTCTATCATTGGAAATGCAACTAGCTATAATACATGAGGACATAAGCCCATCATGACCCAACATGCAACCCTACTCTCCTAATAACCATAATATAGAAATAAGGGAATGAAAGAAGAAGATACAACAACGGAGAGAGAGAGAGAGAAAAAACAATTGGATGTTACCTTTATGCAACCTGATCAAAGATCACGAACGAGAAGATACAACAACTAGAGAGGAAAAAAAACGCATGTTACCTTCATGCAACCCAACCGAAGATCACAAGCAACAGACCATACCAAGAGGCCAAGTGAGCACAAGCACGAGCGGACCATATAGAGGCCCAAGTGAGACCATGAGCACGAGAACCAGGTAGGCCGAGCATAGGCAGACCATACAAAGGCTCAACAAGAACGAGCATGAGCATGAGGGTGGTGAACCATAGATGCCCACATGTAGGGTGGTGCTTCAAAAGAGGAGGCCACTCCCCCACTCCCCCTCAATAGGAGTTATTGCATGGATACACTCAACGTGGCATGGTTTTAGTAGGTATTGGATGTGGTTTAGGGAAGAATATTCAATGGAAATTAAACGAGAAAAAGGGCTTTTGTGTCCTATTTACGTCCCTCTTTTTGGTCTTGCCAAGACCAAAAAATATTTTGGTGTCCTATTTATGTCCCTCTTTTTTGGTCTTGCCAAGATTTTGGTGTCCTATTTACATCCCTCTTTTTTGGTCTTGCTAAGACATAGTGAGGAGTAGATTTTGATTTTTGATTCAATCACAAAGATTGTTTTGGTTAATCATCATGGGATATAACAATGGAGAAAATTTTGTGTATGTTTGTAGTTTTTGTTTTTGATAAATTTTAATATGATAAATTAATATGTTTAACCAATTAAAAAGCATGGCATTTCCCTAATTTGATATGGAGGTTAAAGTAAAAGTAGCATGCCATAAATATAGTTAGATCTTCTCAAATAAGTTTAACAAGAATAGCTACATTACAAAGATAGCATTATGGCAAAAAAATCAAATGGTTACACAGGTGGCCCATAAAAAAGAAGTTTAGAGATCTTTTATTTTAAAAAAAGATCTAAAACAAAGTGAGCTTAAAAAAGTAGGGAGGGTGGACCTAAGGGCATGGAAGAGGGATCTCTCTCTCTCTCTCTCCAACTGAACGTAGATGGGCCTGGTGTTAAATTTGTAGCAATGTGATGAACTATGGTGGATCAAATGCTAGAATCAACATCATTTTAACAAAGAGATTAGATGATAATTAAGATGTGATTAGTGAACAATTAACTGATAGCTTAATGTAGCCATGGATAATAAAAAACCAGCAAATTCTCATTAGGCCAATGCCTCAATTTATAGAGTTTACATCCAAGCATCTAATCCCACTGATCTCTCCTTGATTCACTCCACCTCTTTTTCTTGATTCTCTCCACCTCTTCCCAAAATATCCCCACATCCTAAATCTTCTCATGCTACCCTTTATTCTCTCCCAGTAGATACTTCTCACCTTTTCACAGCTTCTCACTCATTTACAGATTCTCTTTTACAGCCTCTTGCTAAGGGCTTGTTCCCGCACACACCTTATTCACTTGTATATTTCAACACCTCCCCTCAAGTGAATACTCCTAGCACACCTGGACCCTATACCAAGTTTCCCTCTTACTTGGTAGTCCGCGACCAGTGCCTTAAGTCCCTAAACTCATAGTCCTTGACACTCTCTCTCTCTATGTGTCCAAGGCTACTACAAGTGCCCGCGTGACCTTGACTAAAGTGCTCACACATACATCTACCACATGGCCTACATCATCGGCGGTGGCTCAGAGGTGGTTTTACTTTGTTGGGACAGGTTACATTGGGTTGTGGGGTTTCTCTCTCTCTCTCTCTCTCTCACACACACACACACACACACACACACATAAAAGATGATCTGACTCCACTTCCTTAGGAGCCTCCATAAAGTTTGCTGATGTCGTTCCTTCTCCACTGGGTTTGCTATAGCAGTCTCTTGCCATGTGTCCTGGCTTCCCATAGTTGTGGCAAGTGAAGGTCCTTCCTCCTTCTCTACCTCTTCCTCTTCCTCGTCCTCATCCTCGTGAGAATCCTCCTCGGGTGAAGAATGCTTTTTCCTCTCCAGCTATTGAGTCCAGCCATTTCTTCTCTTTGACCTTGGTCTCTTGCTCTAGTAGAGCTCCTTCTATCTTGTGCAGCTTCAATTCACGTACATTCTTTAAGGTTGCTACAATGTTTTCATATTCACCTTTGTCCACACTCTTCAGAAGCACTGCTAGTGCCTCATCATCTTCTACCTTCTTGGCAAAGGTTTGCTAGTTGTTGCTTAATGCTTTTGTATTTGTTCAAGTGTGTGATTAAAGGTTCACTTTCTTTCATATCGAGTTTGTAGAATTGAATTAACAGATTTATCTTTGAATTTTTTGCTTGAGTGCCGAATAATTTTTTGAGTTCATCCCATGTATCTTTTGCCCATTGTATCCCTGTAATGTGATGAATGATTTCATCATTTAAACTGAGTGCAATAAGTCCTAATGCTTTCTCATTCCTGCTCTTCCACTCATTTTTCCCACTCACCTTTGGGCATTCATCTTTTCCCTCAACTAGCCCCCATAGATTTTCCCTTATGAGCAAATACATGGTTTTCGTTTGCATGTATAAAACTGCTCCCCATTAAATTTGGCTCTCTCTTATGTCGTGCTCATGAGATGATGTGAAGGGGGTCTTACCTCTTGATCCAATTTCAAGATTCAAGGGCAGTGTCTACCCTTTTACAACTCAATTTGGTGTTTAGGTGATGATTACAACAGATTTATCAGCATAAATTCACCAGAAATTACATAAAACCAAGGGTAATAAATCTGTACTAAATGGTTGGAGTATCAAACCATCTCTGAATTGTAATCTGAAGTTATAGGGATCTGTATCAGATACCTAATGGTGGTTAATTTGAACCCTCAATTGCACCAAAATATAGTGATTAGTACTGATTAATCATTGATTAGCAAAATAATCTTCTATTTTGTGTGCAAAAAACACAGTATGCGAGGAGTTTAGATGTGGGGCCTTAGAGTTCAAATGAGCTCAACCCCTTTCAAAGCCATCAATAGCAGTTAGTCTAGTAGAGGATTAAGCGATTTAACCAAACATTGAATGCCTAATCTGTGTTTTACCGAAGTCACCTGCTCTGCAGATTTGATGTAGAGCTTGGATCTCACCGTAAACTTGATGAAATCAAAAACTGTCTTCACCAACTTGTAGAGTACCCTTGAAAATCCCTGGGGCCAAGAGGAATTAGACCAATGTCTTCTGTGGAGGAGGAGATCTGCAGTTTTCTTCCAAAAACAAGCACTTTAAAAAACGTGAAAATCAGGAGGATGCACCGGGGCGGTTTGATGATTTGATTAGATGGGCTGAAGCATAAGGAGTGTAGCTATGTGTGGCTAAAGAATTGAAGCCTATTGTTAAGCTTGGAGGGAGATCAAGCCCCTCCACGAGCTATGGGTACAGAAGGCTTGTTGAAAAATGACTAAAAATTTAATTATCTACTAATCTAATTTTACTAGGTGATTAGCAAGATAATGGGCTCATAAATTTGATGGATTCTAAGCTAGGCTCTGATACCATGCTAAATTTGCAGCGATGTGATGAGCTATGGTGGATCAAATGCTAGAATTAACATCATTAACAAAGAGATTAGATGATGATTAAGATGTGATTAGTGAGCAATTAATTGATAGCTTAATGTAGGCATGGATAATCAAAAACTAGCAAATTCTCATTAGGCCAATGCCTCAATTTATAGAGTTTACATCCAAGCATCTAATCTCATTGATCTCTCCTTGATTCACTCCACCTCTTTTGCTTGATTCTCTCCACCTCTTCCCAGAATATCTCCACACATCCTAAATCTTCTCATGCTACCCTTTATTCTCTCCCAGTAGATACTTCTCACCTTTTCATAGCTTCTCACTCATTTACAGATTCTCTTTTACATCCTCTTGCTAAGGAATTATTCTCGCACACACCCTATTCACTTGTATATTTTATGCAGGAGCTTAGAGAAGAATCCAAGCTGTAGTTTAACTTCCCAGGATCCCTCTACCTTGACCACTGCTTATCCTCCATGAAGAATGGATGCTTTGCACTATATGCAAGTTCATCGAGGATTATGATACTATGTCAGACCTAGATATGGTGGCCATCATCTGCTTTTTCAAGCTCATCTTTATACTTTTGGTGGAATTCTAGAATGGCACACATTTGATGAAGGTCAATAGATCATTGCTCTTGAACCACACATTTCACCAAATAATCGGCTACTACGAGCGAGTACAGTGGATGTTGCATGCTCACTTTTGAGACTGCCTTTTGGACTTCCTACAAAGCCTTCTATCGAACCACCCAGTACACGAAGTCTCACTTTGACTTCTACTGGAACTTCAACGGCTTCTACCACTAGCCTCCCATGGAAGCTTCATCGCCAATTCCAAGAACGGAATTGTGATTAGGAAAGTGGGTATGCTAACTACATTGGCTAACATTACTCCGCATGTGGCAACTTCTTCAAGCCATATTTTTGTACTATGCAATGTACTTCATGTAAAATGATTGTAAGAAATCTCCAAGCTTATGACTTGTGTAATGCCGGGACATAGTCAACCACCACTGAGCTTTGCCACACAAACCCAAAAAGATGAGAGGTAGTATGCAGCAAGTGGAAGTGGAGAGCAAGCTCTTGGAAGAGGAGGTTGCCAAGGATATTGCTTCATATCAAGCAACGCTCGCAAAACAACAAACACCATTGAAGGTAACCACCACCCTTGACCCCAAATTGGGAATTGAAAGCATAAGCTTCATAGAAAATTTATCCTTCATGTTTCCAAAGTCAGTACTCCTCCCAACACTACCTCCTAGCCTTGCCACCTTGGTTTTTAAAAACCTGTCACCTCTACATGATCTAGTACTCTCAGACCTGCCAACCTGAACAGGTGTGCCCCAAGAATAGGAAGAACATCAATTGCCACAAGGGATTGTTACATAGGAGAACAAAGAAGGCTAATCACAGCATCTAGAAGCTGCATCCAGAAGCTGCTCGGGAAGAACAAGAACGAGAGGCTATTGACAAGCGCAAAAGGAACGAACAAGGTCCAATCCCCAATAAGAGAAGGAGACTGGATTCCAAAAACATCCAAGGAGTAAGGTCTTTCTTAGACTATCTAGAGATGCCGGCGGATGTAAGTACATTCCTCGAAGAGAGTATGGAAGGTCTTGACAACTTGCTACAATTCCAGTTCCATGAAGTAGATAGCTCAACCTCTACCAACACATCTTTATGGTCACAAGAACAAAGAGTGTGGCACTGTCACCTCCTTACCACTCATTTACTGCATGATATACATGTAGAATTATGGAAGCAGATCCAAGACAAGACAAACTAGGTGCAAGCCCTCAAAGACCAATTAGCTATAGCCAACACCACACACAAGGACATCATCATTAAAAGCTTAAAGGCTGCCAAAGAATAGGAAGCAAAGCTCACAACCATGGAAGGCAACAATCGACTGTTGAGAAACACCATAGTCTGAACAACCAAAGATAATGAGGAGCTCAAAGCTCAATTAGATAAAGCCAAGGAACAACTTCAATTAGATAAAGCCAAGGAACAACTTCAAAAAGAGGTGGCTCACACCAAAGAGAAAGAGGTCAAACACACATAAGAGCTAAAGGACGCTCATGCCACATTCCAAGTCAAAGAAGCAGGGTACACTGGCCAAATCCATGAGCTAAAGGAAGAAATTGCTGCCTTGGTAACTAACCTCCAAATAGAATGATAACAACTGAGAACAAAGCACATGTAAAAAGACTAAGAGACCTCAAAGAGGCTATAAGTATCAAGACACAGGAAATAAATCAGATGCTGGTAAGCCACCAACAAGTTCTTGAGCATGTAAACCAATAACTCCATAGCAGCCAAACCTTGGCAAAGGAATGCATACAAATAGGTAGAGGAGGCTCAAGCTCAAGCCACCACCCACCACAGGAGTGCTAAAGAAGAAGCTGACCGAAGATACATAGAACTAGCAGTTGCTCAGGATGCATGTGAGGCAACCATCTCCACACTGCTCAATGAGACAAGGACTCCAGAATCCACGAACTGGAACGAATGCTTGCCATCCAAGAACGCCCTCAAAGGAGTAACCAAACTGACAAGCTTCGCCAACCCATTGAGCATGCTTTAGAGATAGGCTCTTTACCAGTGACTCATCGGGCCCCTCCTTAAACTCTAACTTTAATTTAACTACACTAACACTCTCTCTCCTTTAATATAAAATTAATCTCATAGAAGACCTTAGTTTAGGAGATTTAACCCTTATCCACCATCAGAATACAGAGAGAGATGCTGACCCAACACTAGTCATGGAAATACTAAGGGGAGGCATAATTCTTACTAACCCAACTGATATCTTCTTTTTCTAGTTACACCCTATCATGTTCAACCTTCATAGTTGGTATCGAAAGTTACAAGAGCCTGTCATTCTAGATGACAGTGTCGACGATAAACTTGACGTGTCCATGCCAGATGACATGATATCCACACCAGCCAACTATGAGGTTGTTGCTCGAAGCTACCAATGGATCATTAGCCATGGGTGGGTTGAACTTTATGAGGCACACCAATATCTAAATCTATCTGAATCAACTTTATATCATCCCTTGGATGTAATAAAGCTATATAAAAAGATATATAAACATTTGGAGGCAATGCTAACTAATGTTATATATGATTTTTATTGAATATCCAACTATAGCCCAAGAAGAGATCAAAGACCTCCATGAGTTTATGAAAACTATGAAACCCCCACAACCTCCACCCAGTTTAGGGGAAGGGTCAGAGGATAATCTAGGATCCTCAACCTTTGTAACTTACCCCGTGTTTACTTCCCTTCCAAGTAAACTGCTAAACCCCTATCCTAGTGTATCTCCTACTACCAAACTAAGGCAGACTATATATTTTCTCATTAATCTTTTACCCTTGTTGAATTTCCCACTAATCCTCTCGACCCCGAGGAGTTGCCTGCAACTACTCTACCTCCACCACGGCAGCTCGATGAGTGTTAACCCATGGCGGACATTGCGACGTACTATATTTTACGTCATTAATTTAAATATTCTGAGTCATGGGCCGGGCTTGTCGGCACCATATGTTAAGGATGAAGGGATTGGGTGATCGCCGATGAGAGGCGCACCTTGGATATCAGTAGGATAAGGGTTAGGGTCGGCCGGCCATGTATGGGCGCCCAAGTGTGAATGGCCAAGTCACCTATAAGAGTCAAATGTAACCCTAAAATCCTCATTCTCATGTGTGGTGAATACAAGAGTGATCTTGCCTTATCTCTTTGGTTTCCTTCTCCTGTGTGTGTGAGAGAGAGAGAGAGAGAGAGAGTGAGAGAGCGATCGAGCACTGTGTAGCGGCACGGCAGCGGAGAGGCGGTAGAGCGGCGACGACGGCGGCTCCTCCTTCACGGCTGCGACGCGGGAATCCTTCAAGGCGGCGGTTGAGCGGTGAGTGACACACCCTTTGGCATTCTGTTTGAGCTTCCTTCCCTGGTTGTATGCTTGTAGCCATCCGTGGCTCGCATACGGTGTCCGGCAAGTCCCCAGCTACTACGACTTGTGCGGCAAAAGCGCACATTTTTGGTGCCGCTGCCGGGGAGTTGCCCTGCACCAAGCTCCAGTTTGCAGCTCGGCTGCTGCGTGAAGTTTAATCTACACTGTAGGAAAGCGACTGTGTGTTTGTTGTTAAGGTGTTTCTGTGTTGCATTTCTGTTTCTTTTGTTATATTTTCGCTCCGCGTGTGGGCGTGCGTTCTGTTACCTGGTTTCTGCGTGTGAGAGGGATTTCTGAATCCTCAAATCTGCGCTGTGTGTGCGAACTGCACCGCGGCCAAGGATGAACCCTAAGGAAACCCTAGAAAACTTTTTTCACAAAAAAAAAACAGAAAATAAAAAATAAAAAAATAAAAAAAATAAAAAATAAAAAAATTAAATTTTATTTTCAAAGAAAGAACCAAACATGTGGAGAGGAAAGATTTTCTAATTGGAGAAAAAAATTTTGAAAAGAAAGAACCCCAATTGACCCACGACCACGACCACGACCACGACCCCGGCCCCTGCCCCGGCTCCGCCTCGGTCTCGGTCTTTTGATATATACATATAGGAGAGTGAGCCTCCATAGCTTTCTTTCAAGTGAGAGCTTATGGGAAGTTGTGCCCTATATGTAGCCCACTCCCCAAGGAGTAAAGTGAGTATGTGGGATAAAGCCCTCACCCTTTCCTCCACAAGCAAATAGGCTTTTGCCCCTTCCCCCCAAGGGAAACGGACTGTTTTGAGGACTACAGGAGCTCTAGATAGGCGAACACGGTGCTCTAAAGCACACTAGGACCCTTTGAACGATACGCTCGTTTCGAGCTATCATACGCCCTAGTCCAAGTTCGACCGTAAGTAAGGGGGTCAAAAACGGGTTAAAAACAACACAAAAACAAGTAAAAACGGGGTGCGAAACACCTAAGAAACCACTTGTGTGAGTTTCAAGGGTAGTTACCAACGCACCTAGGGTACCCACGTCACATGCATCTACGCTCTGGTCGGGTGCTAGAGCCTGAACCACTAGAAAGCGTTTCAGTCTACGCAGGCTCACACCATCCCTCCACGTTGGCATCTTGGCCTTCGGCTGGAACCCAAGGGAGTGCAACCCAAGATCCACGAATAGTGGATAGTGACTCATCCTCTGACTCAGAAGCCATGGAAGGGCACCCTACCAAGAACCCTGAGGAGACAAGCCAAAACATGCCAGTGTGGGCCCCACAACCCGGATCTAGCATGTTTAGTCGTCTAATAGAGACCTTTAGTAGAGCTACACGCTTTGAACATGCGACAAGCGAAGTAAATGAGGAAGGAGGGGTAGTAGATTCGCCATTCACATCTTATGTAGACCCTACCCTCCCAAAGAGTGTCCATGTGGATATTCTACCCACTTCGTTTAATGAGGGCCCTACTGAGCTACCACATTCCGATGCTCTTCCTAAAGTAGAGGTCCCTAGAAGCCAATCCATAAGAAGTGACATTGCGTCCACTTCAAGAGAACCATTTGGCACACCAAGTCTAGATGGGATATTTCTCAATGAAAATTGGGAATATGATCTACACACAGAGACTCTAACAGACCTATACACGGGTTACACATACCATGTAGGTTGGTTAGAAGTCCTACGATCCACATCTAGCGCCACTAATCTAGAGGAGCAACAGCAAATGATATGTGATGTTATTCATAGAATTATCCAAATTGAGAGGCAAAATAGGGGAGTGGACCTAGTTTCCACTGGCCCTATGAGGTTTTTGGATACGGGCAAGGCCAAACAACCAACCCTATCACAATTGGAGACTCCCTCGGTGAGTCCCATAGACCCTTCATATGTTGTTTCGCCTGGAGTCTCAATGCAGGTTGAGCCCACGAGCAGTAACTTTACCTTTCCAACCTTGGCTTAACTTTCCATTAGGGAATCCACAATGCCTACCCCAATGATGAGCATGACAGAAAGTGCACCTGTTACCACTGTAGTTAGTACGACACCACTACCTAGTGGAACAGTACCTACAACAGTGCATGGTAGTGCCTATCGGCCTTATGTACCTATTGCTACTCATGCCCATGTAGCTCCTACGCCTCCTAGTATGCCAATGGCGTATGCTCCAAGACTGCCTTATCACAACCCTTATCCAAGAGGAGCTAGGCCTAGCTACATATCATATCCTACGTCATTTGCCAACATACTTAGACCAACGCCAACTCCTATCAGCCAGGCTATCCCAGAAGTGCCTCCACCAACTATGCCTGCTCACTTAGGTGATCTCGCAGCATTTGCTCAGACGATCGGACGATCCATTTTGCAGAAAACATGCGGGGCATGCCTGAGAGAGAACCTAGAAGCAAGGCAGTACAAGTGGCTAAGCTCACTCAAAACTTCAGTGGGGTAACGAGGATGTTAGGAAGCACATTGAAGTCTTTGAACACGTGTGTGATTCCTTGGAAGAGCACAATGAGCTGCATAAGTGTAAAGCCTTAGGCTTAACCTTAAGTGGGAAGGCCGGAGATTGGTATCGAACCTTAAGGGTTGAAGAGCGCACTCACTACCCCACTCTCAAGAGATTGTTCTTGAAAGAATACATACGTGAGGGTGTGCTTTGGGGAGTAGCATCTCAACTCCAAAAAGCTGAACGCGAGGAAGGGGAGTCAGTGAGAGACTTTATAAGTCGATTGAAGCATCTAAATTCTCGCTGCACTCCCGATGAACGCTTCAATAACAACCAACTCCTCGATAGATTCATCCGAGGATTGCGCCACGAGGACATTTACAATGGCCTAGTCATTAGAGGTCTTACAACGTGGGAAGCAGTCACTGCCAATGCAATCCAGTTAGAAGACAACTTGATGATTGCAGGTAAAAAGGTGTCTTCAGAAACAAAATCCGTTAGTTCGCAAGTATCTGGGCACGAGCCAATGACGGTAAAACCTATTGCCAAGGAGCCCAAGATATCTGAAATGTCTGTGACCGACCTTACTAAGGCTCTCCAAGAATACTTTAGGGGTAATCGAGCTCCTCAGAATAGCCATATGTACCCAAGGAGAGAGCAACAATGGTGTTTGGTGTGCTTAGGACCACATAGCACGAGTGAATGTCCCACATTTAGAGTCAAATTCAATGGGAATTGCAATGCATGTGGTAAGTATGGCCATCAATCTAAAGATTGCCTAACACTTAAGCGAATGTTGGCAAACCAGGCACCACTAGCTTGGTCAAACACACCTCAAGTACCCGCGCTAATGCCTGCACAACCTATCGAGCAACCGTCACAGCACATAGTTCCAAGGAATCCGAATGTAGTCCAGTCTATGCCGTTACCACCGCCAGTGCTAGGACCACAACCTCCACATCCAAGGATTACCCCTGTAAACCAGATGGGTTGTGAGTCACATAGTGCATGTGGGGATTATGAAGAGGAGATAGACCCCACTGTTCCATACGGGATTGATACGTTTGAAATGATTCCCCAGTACTACATGGAGGATCATTTCGGGCAAGTTAAGCCTGTATATCATGCGGCTGCTCTCGCCACAAGGGGGCAAAACCTTAATACCTTGGCGAGGAGACCACCTCTTCAATGCTACGAGTGTGGTGGACCACATCGTGTAGCAGAGTGCCCTAATAGGCTACAGAAGATCTCTACTCAGATGCAACCAAATCAAGCGAGCACATCGGAAATGCCGGTACTTACATGTAATCGTTGTGGCATAGATCATTTGATCGCTCAATGTCCACATAATCCTAATGCACCCCAGATTACGCCATTGAATTTGGTTGAGGTCACCAACCAAGCACGAAGAACCACACCCGTTGTACCCGCGAATGTAGTTACGTGGTCAATGCTTCAAAATCAAAACTACATTCTTGAAGAGAGGGATATTGCATCAATCGCTCAGGCAAAGAAAAAGAAAACACGGCGAAAGAGATCGCTTAATGCCACGAGCTCCAAGCCCAGTTCAAAGACCAACATAGGGACAGGAGACGACCCCGTGTATATGAATGATCCTGAAGATGATTCTGATTCAATAGAAACCATGGGGACCAAAGCCACTACCTTAAGGGAGGAACCCACTCGGGAGCTCAATGAAGGAGAATCAAGCGAGTACAAAAATAAGGGGAAACAGAAGGAAACTTCCTCGGCCCCACAACCAAGTCAGTTAATGCCCTCTCGACCACCCAAACTGACTGAGACTCCCCAAGACAAGCCACGTGGGCCAAAAACCCTCAAGAAAAAGATTGGAACTTACCCAAACCCAGTTGAGGAGATTGAACAAGTGCAACACTTAAGGGGTTTGGTGGAAGAGACACAAAGAGAACTGGAGCCAAACCCGAGAAAAATCAAAATTCCAGACACAGTGTTTCCTACGCAAGTTCAGCCTCACAGGAACCATAGACCGCTAGCTATACCGAGTATCATTCGAGAAGAAAGTGAGGATAGAACATCAGGAAGTGGGCAAACACCCTTTTTGCTTGAAAGAATGTTTAGTGAGGGAATGCCTGACCCCATCGAAGAGGAAGTGATTCCATCTTCACCAGTCCCTAGTCAAGGGGCGATGTCTCGAAAAGTACCGTTGAATGTGTCCAAGCTAATGGATTTCATGTCCTCTGAGATCAGAACCACGATCATATCCAAATTATACGGAGATCCTGAGCTATTCTTAGCTCTTCGAGCATTTCTCAATGGAGAACTAAAGGCGGGGTTACCACAATTTGTAAATATGGATAGACCCGACACGCTTCAAGATGAAGGGGAGCATTGGGATCTACAACCCAACTTTGATGAAGATTCGGTCGTGGAAATACCTGTGAACAAGTTGGGACAATACTTTGAAGCTGACGAATCTAATGCCACCCTCCCCATTACTACCAAGGGATCAACTCTAAAGGGAATCCTTGATGGTGGTGCTGGAGTGAGCATTGTGACTAAAAACTGTTGGGAATCTATGGGAAGGCCTCACCTCGAAGTCACAAACATAGTGGTTAAGATGGCAAACGGAACCATAGCTAAACCTATTGGAATGTTAAGGGACCTTAAGATCAAGGTCCTGGGATACAAGGTAAAACATACCTTCATTGTAATGGATTTCTCCAAGCATCCTATGTCATATCAAATGATCTTAGGACGTCCTTTCATGAGGGAAGCACAAATGGTGCATGACTGGTCGAAAAACCATGTCTATCTACAATTCCAGGACTCTGTCATTCGAGTTGATCTTGAGAATGGTCGTGCACATCCTTTAGGAAGCAAGGTTATCATCGATAATCGATCGGATACCACTGTTCATTCCGCCCCATTAAGGTATTGCTATACATGTAAAAAAGAGACTGATGATGGGAAAGATTCTCCTTATATGGATGTCCTATCGGGTATGACTGAGTCGGATAATGTGGATTGGGTACACCTAGCGGCAACCATAGACACATGGGGGAATAGAGGCACAAGCTGGGTAACACCTGAGGGGCAAGATATGCCACCGTTAGTGCCAATAAACATGATAGGTGTTATGCACTTGACTCCTGATGGCGAGAACGTGGCAAACTCCACCGACACTGAAAGTAGCGAAGACTCTGACCAATGCAACTCTGAGTATGAATCTCAAGAAGAAACTGACCCTGAGCCTGATGGGAAAAATGAATCAAATATTCACCCAAATGTGGAAGCAAGGTGCTCAAGGCCTAGGACAATGACCTCCTGCAGTTCATCCGAAAGTGAAGATCGACCAAGTGAGTTCGAATCTGATAGAAACAAAAATCAAAAACTTGGTAAGAAGAAAACGAGACATAAGCGCCAATGCTATCGAGCTAATGTACGAACTGCAATAAACAAGGAGCGATCCACTGCAGAATGGCTTAGTTATGTAGGAGCCATTGATGCTCATCGGAAGATAGCGGATAATTGGGGACAATACCTCCAAAGTGTCATGTGGTGTATTCCGCAACCTCATGACGTCGCCCAATTAGAAATCGAAGAGAAGCCAAAACTAAGTCGTACTGCAAGGAGGCGGCAAAACCAAGAGTTGGCTCAACAACAAAAGGAGGCGGAATTAAAAGAAAAAACCGGGCACAACAAGAACCAGTAGACTTACACCCCGCACCACCCGAGCATTTCAAATCATTCACCACAGGGGAACGTAAAGTAGTCTACACAAAAGCCCAACGAACGCCTACCAATGGGAGTAGCGGTGTCTACGATGGCCCTGCGATAGTCAAGGAGATAGACTTAGCAGATCTGGGTGAGGAGTCTAAACCAATTTTTATTGCTCAAGACCTCACCAAGGCGGAAGAAGCTGCACTTACGAAGCTTCTTAAAGAATTCAAGGACATATTTGCTTGGACATATCATGATATGAAGGGTGTTCCACCCTCGGTGGTGCAACACACGATTCCAATGATTAGCACTGCTAAACCAGTCCAGCAACGTCCCTACCCAATGAATCCTAAGTACGCAAAGATTGTACAAGAGGAAATTGAAAAGCTGGTAAAATGTGGATTCATATATCCTATTGAGCACTCAGAATGGGTTTCTCCGATAGTCATCGTGCCAAAGAAGAATGGGAAACTCAGAGTGTGCGTTGATCTCAAAAAGGTTAATGCAGCCACTAGAAGGGATCATTACCCTTTGCCATATTCTGAACATGTGCTTGAAAGAGTGGCAGGCAAGGAGGCATATAGCTTTTTAGATGGGTACTCGGGTTACAATCAGATCACAATTGCAGTCGAGGACCAAGCTAAAACAGCATTTATCACGGAGTTTGGAGTGTTTGCCTTTCGCGTCATGGCTTTTGGCTTGACCAATGCACCTGCAACATTCCAACGATTGATAAACACGGCCTTTAAGGAATATCTAAGGGACTTCTGTGAAGCTTTCTTAGATGATCTTTGTGTTCATTCCTCTTGGGACGAGCACTTGATGTGTTTACGAAAGATATTTGAAAGGTGTAGATTATATCGCATCTCCTTGAATCCTTTCAAATGCCAATTTTGGGTTAAACACGGAGTTATCTTAGGACATATAGTGTTACATTCCCGTAACGCCGCTACGGGCATTACCACAAGAGGGGACGGCCTCTGGCTCACCACCCAGCCATAGAGGAAGAATGAGGATTGCCCCTCATCCCCCAGGCTATATAGTGTGTGGCCTGCCGTCCACACTAGCCTGGCCGCCCATGACTCCGCATGGGCGTCCTCTCCCACTGAACCCCGGATATGGCCATCCGGTCTGCCGTCGGTCACAGGCGTTACAGCCTACGTGACATTACCCCCCCCCTTAAGAAGAGTTTTCGTCCTCGAAAACAAACTGGGAAAACCTTTTGGAAATTGCACTACGGCGTTCCCAGGTTGCTACTTCTCATCCCTATCTGTCCATTTAACAAGTACCTCCTGGTACACTTTATGTCGGGTTTGTCTGTCACGATACCCAAGAATCCTTTCTGGTTCATGTGGTGTCTTTGGTGGCTCTATCAAGTCCACTAAATCTTTGGAGAAACTGCGTTCTCTAACCCGTGAACTGATTTCTTCAGTTTACTGACATGGAAGACAGGATGGACTTGAGAACTCTCCGGTAACTCAAGTTTATATGCTACGTCCCCAATCTTCTTAAGGATGTTAAAAGGACCACAATATCTCGGAGAAAGTTTATCACACTTTCCCGTTTTCATGGTTTCTGACTGCGCAGGAACCTTGAGGAATACAAAGTCACCTTCTGTAAAGGTCACCTTTCTTCGTCCTTTATCCGCATAAGTTTTAGCGCGATCCTGAGCGCTACGAATGCTCACGCGTGCAGCTTTGAGCATATCATTCATATCTTCAAGGAAATCCTTGACAGATTGAATCTTCTCCTTTTCTAGGCCTACAACCATCGGAGATCTCGGCTGGAATCCATACATTAACATGAATGGTGTAAATCCAGTCGTTTTGCTGAGTGTTTGGAGCTGTTATAGGCAAACTCCAATAAGGGCAAGTATTCTTCCCAATTTGATTGCTTCTTACTTACATAAGAATGCAACATATCCTCGAGTATTTGGTTAACTTTTCAGTTTGACCATCAGACTCCGGATGATCTACCATACTCATACTCAGAGTAGTATCCAATTTTTGAAGACTTTCCTTCAAAAATGACTGTTGAACTTTCTATCTCTATCCGACACTATATCTGCGGGCAGGCCATATAGCTTATAGAGATGTTCAATAAAGAGTTTTGCCAACTCTGGCGTTTTAATAGTTTTCTCGTGGTAATAAACTTTGCCAGTTTAGTTCACCTGTCCACTACCACCCACACCGAGTCATTCCTTCGACTCGTCTTGGGTAAACCGGTAATGAAATCCATGGAAATGTTTCCCATTTCCCTTGAGGAATCTCCAGTGGACGGAGTAGTCTTCCAACCTTAAGACGTTCATGTTTATTGACCTGGCACTTACTGCATTTCAGCACATAAGTCTGGACGTTCTTAAACAAACTAGGCCAATAAAACTGTCTTTTTACTAGTGCATAGGTCTTCTGAATCCCAGGATGACCTGCACTTGGACTATCAAAACTATACCCCGAAGACTCGGCTAGCCTCTTCGGACTAACTGTCGCTTCGCTACCCGCCGCACCTACGGCCAGTCTCTCCGGACTAGCATTACGTGCCGGCGAGGAATGTGGGCGAGGCTGTGACAAAGTGCGTACGCGTACAGCGCGCCAGACCTCTGTAAAGACAGGATCATGCTCACACAAGCCATGATTTGGTATTTCAACCAAAACCTTAAGGCAAATTTCATGCCTTGATTTTGCATCATGTCATTAGCACAAAAGCTAATGTATTGGAGAGCACTCTAGTAGCGCAAGTTCTTAGACTATGCTACTAGATATTTGTAGACTACGCTACCATGTTGCATCACCAACTTGTTAGAACTTCTCCTTGGAAAGCTCTACGGCCATAGGAGAAATAAACTAGAGTCAATCTAATCATGCATCACAAGGATTAGTTCCAAAGTTGAGAGATACTTTCTCTCTTAAAGCAACATCTTTGCACAAGCATATGTTCTAGAATCTTGTTGAGTTTCTAACTACCATCAATCTACGGATGGTTAAACTCCACTCTAACTTAGAGTAAATGTAAGTTTTGAAGATTTCCCTTCAAATATAACAATCAAACTTCCTATCTCTTATGCCATACTATCTTTGCGGGGGCCATATAGTATGCGGAGATGTTTGATAAAGATTCTGGCACCACTACGGGTGTGTGGAGTTACATCCAATCACTTACAACTCTTTGTTGCTATTACCAGACACATCCTTTCAAGTATTGTCTGGACTCACACAACTATTCGAGTTTATGTGATATTTGAGGATATCTCTCCTTTTCTCAAGAAAGGTTTTTGTCCTCAAAAACTGTACTTTTAACGAACTACGCGCTAGTGTCATAGGTCCAAGAACAAATCTAGACCGTGTTTAATATCATATGTTATATTCTTGAGTCCTTCCAAGAAATTTTTAAACATCTTGCAACGAAGATGTGATATAGTGTCTACGCACATATGGTGGTACTATTGATAAACTGCTTTGCAACAAATCAGTGGTTTCACACTTGTAACAAAGTGCTTCATTGTTGCATATTATTACCCTTCATAAGCGGTTACACACTTATGAATTATTTGGGTGGATTGTACCATCTATCAAGAAAATTTCAAACTACTAATAACCACATTATCAATCCACAGATAATGACTGAGCTTGCTGCGAAGCCATAGGTTGCTAGATAATTGATGGTAATTACACACGCTCAATGTCTCATTACATCATACATTCAATATAAATGCAAACATCACAGTACTTCGTGATGCTGAATTTAGGAATTTCATCCTATCCCTGTTTGGTGTTGGTATGAAGTATAACTATGAGAACATTATTTGCTGCCTCCTCATTATAGCGGCAAAGCTACCTACCCATCACAGGTGGCAATCTCTACCAAGCTATAACCAATGACAAGCAAATAAACGAGTACTCTTGTAAGATCTTCATAACCATATCTCACACCAGACTCATAATCACTACGGATTAAATGCCAGGGCTTGCAAAATTGAATGTTATCTGATAGGTAGAAGGGATCATCAAACTACGGATGACCTCGACAACGCACTAGCACTAGTGATGTGTAACTTTTAAGTTAGTCCACTCTCCTTGCTTATTCCATACCATCGAACAAATCGGTCCCTCGATTTGAGCAACGTCAACATATTATGAGTACCTCGATACTCATGTATTGTGGTTCGGTAATTTAAAATGTTGATCTAGAGTATCTTTCACTCGAGGATCTTAATTTTATTAGCAGCTATGTATTAGTAGTGAGTAACTACGTACCCACTATCATCACACTAGTAGCTCCATACTAGTCTGTGATGAGTAACTCCGTACCCAATGGCGTACCTCCCCCGAGTGGGAGTACCATATACAAATCATCTATAACAAGATGATTAAGTCACTTGCTGCTAAGAAGTGACTACACAAATTGACCCCTCCATTGCACATTGCAATACAATATCTGGTATTACAACACAAATTTTTGGACGTCCTTATCATAGAGGTCAACTTAATAACTAGTGCATAGGTCTTGTGGAGTCTCGGCTGACCTAACCACACCACTGGTGACTTCCTACAAAAAATGTGGCGCCGAAGTCACCACCTATGTACTTTAACTCCGTAAAGTACATGGTCTTCATCTATCATTTATGGAAAGTTGTAAAACATTCCTGCGAGATGGATTTTTATCACCCTAAAATTATTGTGCACTATTTTAGTGTGAAGAGCTTTTTTCCTGGGTACCATGGTTCACCCCAAGCTCATCTTTTGCTAAATTCTCCGATTTAACAAAAGATATGTCTGCCTCCGAACACTCCGGCTCAGCCCCAGACTTTGAGTTTACTTCTTAACACTCCGGCTAAGTCAAAACTCACCAGATACAGTAGGATTTACCACTAAGCTCTCCGGCTTAGCTTTCTATCCTAACTCAGCCCAAGTTTATGTACACTTCATATGTCGGATCCGATACTAACAACAACCAGGCTCATCTGGAGTGAGATACTATCGCTATTGCCATGTAAAACCTTATTAAATCCATGGAATGCTCCACTCATTTCCAAGGGGTCATACGACTTACAGGGTTTACACGCACATGAACTTTGTAAGCAAAATAGTTTTACTGCTAACCTCTAGATTTAGATCACTCCGGAACTAAACCACTCTGTTAGCACTAGTACACCATCATGGTCTTGCTACCTAGAGCTTCTCCGAACTCTGTAACTGGGTTTTATCCCAACTCATGGCTATATTTGTAATTGTCAAAGTTCAAATTTTATCTTGCACACTTTATCACTACGGACAAGTGTACATACAGACCTGCCAAAGAGTCAAGTTACATGCACAAGCCTTGGCGTCCCATTCCACCAAGACTACAATCGATTCCGTGAGAATTGATGTCCCATACCATCAAATTACCACCAAACCAATTGATGTGACATATAAAAAGGCTCTTTCCCCCCTCGAAAGATCACCACAAACTCTCGAGCAGTGGGATGTCGACGCATGGCAATAAAAAGAAGAGAAAACCATGCTTAGTAAGTTTAAGAACAGTTCTCTTCGATCAACTTCTATAAGGGCATTGAGCATTACATCTCAAGATTATACCCCTTCAGATTTGTTTGTCACTACAAAACAAACACAAATTTGTCCGAACAAAACTTTAACTCTAGCAAGACAACGCTCGCAAAAGTGGAAATTGAAATCTGGCGAGGCTACGCTCCCAGAGTCGAACACTAGTCATGTCTAGAGAGTACGTTGCTAATGGGGTCATGTGATCAAGGCTACTAGCAGGTAATCGACAAACGCGACCTCAATCCCAGCTATCTTAAATGCCATTGACCAATTTGAGAAGTCATGACCATGGCAAGACTGCGCTTGCAAAAGTACTGTCTCTACGGACTACATTTGTTCGTCACAATGGACCACATCCAAGTAGACATTTTTCATTGGGTCTAAGCACATTGGAGTGACGAACTTCTTCTTGTGGACTTTCAACAAGAACAATGTGTCTGATATGCTCTCATATTTACTTTGTGGTAAACCACATGGTTAAACCACTAACAGAGAGAATTTATATCATATGTATTGTCAACGAATACTTCTCGAACTACGCGAGAACATTACCATCGATTTCCCTCTTGCCACCTTAAAAAAAAATAAAATTCTAGTGCACTACGGCACAATGTGGGTATGAGTGCACTTACGACGTGACACCAACATGTGCACGCCATGACATGACGTGTGTGCAAGACTGTCAATGGTTCAGCAAACATGGGCACGCTACGGCACCCTTAGACGTACGTGCACCGCACGAGCAAGTGCGTTACGCCACAAATGGCCAGGGTGCACTACGGCACGACTGGGTTGGACTCTACCAATGCGTCCACAACTGGCACCCAACATTGGAGGATGCAGGCATTGCGCATATTCTCGTGGGCTACGGTCATAGACGTGTTCACCAGGCACAACGGCCATAGAACGGCTTTGTCTCGAAGGACTCGGCACTACGGCCGTGGGATTTGTCTCTCTCTTAGCACGCGGCGCTACGGCCGTGTGCGGTGGGTCTCTCTCGTTGAAAACAGGCACTACGGCCACACGACACGACGGCCGTGTGGATTTGCTTCGTGGGGTGTGCCGTTGTTTTGTGTTTTTTTTTAAAAAAAAAATAAAAATAAATTGAAATAAAATACGCCGGGCCGGCCCTCGCCGCTTCGGGCGTGGCCGCTTGCCCGTGGGGAGTGTTCACAACAGGCCCTATTCTGGCCGCCTGCTGGGCTAGCCGCCCGCTTCATTTTTAATAAATTAAAAATGAATAATTAAAATATATTTATTTATTTTTTTTAAAAAAATAATGGACCGGGCCGGCCATTGCCGCTTCCGCCCGCCCATGGGGAGTGTCCACAACGCGCTCAGTTTGGCCGTCGCGCCGCCTGGCTGGCCGCCGTTGCCAGCTGTGCGCTGGGCAGGCCCATATATGATGGCGCGCCTAAGGGCTGGCCGCCCGTTCTTTCAATAAAAAAATAAATAGTTTTTTAACCCCCTTTTTTTTAAAAAAATAATAAAAATTTCTGGCCGCCTGCAGCGCTGGTGGCTGGGCTGCTTTGGCCGCCGCCTGGCTGGCCGGCGCCGCCGCCTAGCTGGTCGCCCAAGGCTGGCCTGGCTGGCTGGCCGGCGCCGTCGCCTGGGTGGCCGCCCATAGGCTTGGCTGGCCTGGCCGGGGGCTGTCAATTCCGCGTGCCCGCCTTCGAACACCTCGATCTTCGCCCCACCTCAAAGCAGGACCCGTGCTTCGTGGGCTGGTGGTCTTCGCCCCCCCCCACAGCCGCAGGTCCTCTTCGCCTGCTGCCTCGAAAACAGCCCGCAGGTCCTCTTCGCCTGCTGCCTCGAAAACAGCCCGCAGGTCAGTGCTCTTACGTGAGGCTGGGGGCTGCGTTTCGCCTCCCTCCAGGCTCTACACACAGTTTAGCCACAGCAGCTTCTCAACGTCGTGGGCTCTTCGCGTTTCCAAGGCAAGCCTTTACTCATTTTCAACTTCTTGACAGACAATGGGGCTGCTCTTCGCCCCTTCCACCTCCCCCGCACACAGTTTATGAAAGGAATTTCAACGCAGATATTCAATTCAGAAAAAAATTCAATCGCTTACAATAATTGCTTACCTGCGATACTCCTTCCTTCGTGTGTTTGACGGGGAGAGAGAGAGAGAGAGAGTTCTTCCCCTCCATTCTTCCATGGCTGCCTCCCTCCACACCTTCCATTCGAGATAAGGATAAGGAGATTGTGGATGAAAACCATCGAGTGGGCTCCGTTCCCCCGTTCACGCGCGGACTCTCACAATTCCCTCGAACCACGCTCTGATACCAATGTTACATTCCCGTAACGCCGCTACGGGCATTACCACAAGAGGGGACGGCCTCTGGCTCACCACCCAGCCATAGAGGAAGAATGAGGATTGCCCCTCATCCCCCAGGCTATATAGTGTGTGGCCTGCCGTCCACACTAGCCTGGCCGCCCATGACTCCGCATGGGCGTCCTCTCTCACTGAACCCCGGATATGGCCATCCCGTCTGGCGTTACAGCCTACGTGACATATAGTGTCCAAAAATGGGATTTCCACTGACGAGAGTAAAATCAAGGTCATTCTGGAATTACCCCCACCCACCAACTACAAGGGAGTCCAACGCTTTATGGGCCACGTTGGTTATTATCGAAGGTTTATTCTCTTCTTCGCCGAGATAGCTTGACCATTGTATAAGCTTCTCATCGAGTTTATTTGGACCGAAGAATGTGATCGTGCCTATGAGCTATTAAAGAAGGCCTTGGCGAGTGCTCCAATCTTGAGAATGCCTAACTGGGATTTACTCTTCCATGTGCATATTGATGCATCAAACTTTGCTATTGGATGTGTGTTGACTCAACTTGGAGAACACAAGCTAGACTACCCCATTAGCTTTGCCAGTCGTTGCCAGTTGAACGATGCTGAGATGAACTACACCACTACGGAGCGAGAAGGGTTGGCAATGATATATGCAGTAAGGAAATTTCGTTATTACCTCCTTGCCACCAAGTTTGTTTTCTATGTGGATCATCAAGCATTGTTGTATCTGGTAAACAAACCATGCTCCACAGGAAGAATCACACGATGGCTATTGATTCTTCTTGAGTTTGATTTCACTGTTGTTGTGAGACCTGGTAAAAAACATGTTATGGCTGATCATTTGTCTCGCATACCTAATGGTGAGGCTCCTACGGGGGTTGATGATGACTTACCGGACACTTCCCTGTTCATGGTGGAGACAATGCCTGAATGGAGTGAGAAGATTGTTAACTTTTTGGTTAATGGCTTTCCACCCAAGGAGCTTCGTAAAGATCTAGCTCGAAAGCTAATCAAAGAATGCGAACCCTATTGCCTGATAGCAGGGACTCTTTATAAAAGAGGAAAGGATGACGTTCTTAGGCATTGTGCCCGAGAGGATGAGTATCTATACATTTTGCAAGAGGCACATATGGGCGTAGCCGGTGGTCACTTCTCAGGAGACTTAACTGCGCGAAAGATCTTACAATCAGGGTATTGGTGGCCCACTATGTTCCAAGATGCATCACTCTTTGTGAAGGGTTGCGATGAATGCCAACGATACAAGAAACCCCAGAGGAAAGATCAGATGCCCCTACATCCGATCAAAGTAAACCAACCATTTGAAAAGTGGGGTTTAGACTTTGTAGGTCCAATTAGTCCAGCGGCCCGAAACACACAATCTCGCTATATTATTGTGGCCACTGATTATATGACCAAATGGGCTGAAGCGAAAGCAACACGTAAGGCAGATGCGAGGACAACAGCCAAGTTCCTCTTTGAAAATATAATCACACGATTCGGTTGTCCTTTTGAACTTGTGAGCGACAATGGTACGCATTTTATAAATGAAGTGATTAAGGAGCTCACAACAAATTTCATGATATCCCATCATAAATCTACTCCTTATTATCCGCAAGCGAATGGCCAAGCCGAGAGTACAAACAAGACATTAATCTCTGTTTTGACAAAGACAGTTGAAGCTTATCGCACGGATTGGGATCTAAAGCTTACGACAGCTTTATGGGCCTATCGTACTGCGTACAAAGTGGCTATTAATTGTACACCATTCAAAATGGTATATGGCCAAGAAGCAGTCATGCCGTGGGAATTTGTCATTCCAAGTCTTCGTGTTGCTACTCAAGAGGGTTGGGATGGTAATCCCTTAGCAGAACGTCTGTATATCCTTGAGCGGCTAAATGAAGAAAGATAATTGGCTGTATACAATGCCCTTGTGGAGAAGGATAGGAGGAAAAAGTGGTTTGATCGCCATCTAAAGGACAAGGACATCAAGGTTGGGGATAAAGTCCTGATGTATGGAGTGCGAAACGAAAAGAAGAAGCTCAAATATGCTGGTAAGGGACCATATAGAGTATGTGAAATTACCCCGCAAGGTACCATTAGAGTGGAGACTCTCGACGGAGTTGAAACCATTGGATTCCTTAATGGGAGTAAATTCAAAAGATACTATGACCCCCTGGGCCAGGAGGAGTTACATGCAATCCATCAAAAGAAGGCAGCTAAAGAACAAGCTGAGCTTAAAAAGATACAAGCGAGAGTTGAAGCCAAAGAACGTCAACAGCGTGCTAGGCGACAACGAGAAGCCAACTTGGGAATTACACAAGTATTTTTCGAGGAAGCAGAGGAGGATGCACTGGAATCTGACCCACCTCTAAGATACCCAATTGAGTTACAAAGTCCTTACGGGGAGGTGCTGTATAATGCATTTTTGGATATAGGAGCTCAACATAATTTGCTATCATATGGCGTGTGGTGTCAACTGGGAAAACCACCTTTAACCAAGAGTTCTATCCAAGTTCAAGGAATCAACAAGAAGAAAACCCCTGTCTCAGGAATTCTGCACACTCCGGTTGCCTATGACAAGGGAACCATAATTCAAAGCTTTTTGGTTATGCCTGCTGGTACCATGGAAGGGACTGTAATCTTAGGGCGCAAATGGATGATGGCCACCAAGTGCAATATCGATTGGGCAACCAGACAAGTCATAACGCAAGAACCAACACTAGGTCTGACCGCTCAAAATCCCGCACCTAAGTCATCCACTCAAATATTAGATAACGAAAAATCACAAAGTCCAGTGGCAAAACCATCTTCGATTGTTGGCCACCCCTCTAACGCTTCAATGCCAAGAGTGGAAACAGGGAAGGTGGTCCCTAAAGCTTCACTTACTATGCCAAAGAGTACATACAAATGGGTCCCCAAAGCTTCGTTAACAGCTACTTCCCCTGCTCAATCTCGTTCAGCCACCAAGAAGCCTCGTAAAAGGAAAGCAGCTACCTACCCGAGAAAGGGCAATGTAACATCGCGATGGATCCCTAAAAAATTATTAGTAGCCCAAGGGTACTACGAGGGGAATGACCAGATTTGGGTCCCTAAACATAAGCTGAATCCCTCTACATCACCTGTAAAACCTTGCAAACCAATTGTTGCCACCCCAACGATAATTCAAGATCCTGGTAAGGGAAAGGTAACAGAGTGCTCCACACCACTTCTTCCAGAGTTAGTTTGGATTCCCAAATGATATCGACCATTACCACCTAGCTCAGGAAGGGGGGAGCCACATGAAGCTTCTAGCTCCTCATGCCAGGCACACGCTGTTATAGAAGTTTCTACATGCTCTACACCTACTCTTGCCAACACCCAACAAAAAACCGATGAGTCTACGTCTCCCCTTGTAATAGTATCATCGGAAACCATTTCCTCCATTCGTCAATGGGAGCGTACACTACCATCTTTGCAATTGGATGTGGCCACAAGGGTCATAAAAAGCTATCTGCCCACATCACAACCTATGACCCGCTGGACAAATTGGTTCCAAGAGGCTGCAACATCATTGCAAATAATATGATCTACCCAAGGAAAGGGGGAGCATGTACTCACACTCGACATTCTAATGCTTCCTCCTTAACCTTCTCCCCTGACCATGTAATTGCCAAATTCAAGGGGATGTATATATATAGCTTTATACACAGAAGAGAAAAGAAAAAAAAAGCAAAAAATAGTAAAAAGAGCAAGAGCACGTTAAAAACAGAAATATCCGTATATACAATCAAGAATTAGATTGACCTATCATAAACCTACTGATGCTATATCTGTGTTTGCAGATATGGCAGATGTACGATCATCATACACTTCATCCACTCCTACCTTTGGTGAGAGGTATCATCTATACCTTTCTCAGATATTTCACATGTGCTATCCTGTAATTGAAACTGAATGGGATCATATAGATGTACTAGCCAGAGAGGAAAATATTGAGGAATTAGAATGGCTAATTCGCCTATTGACCATGACTGACCCCTACTCCGTAGAGGACATATCCCCGATAGCCCAATACTTTCCTTTTCCACAAGATGACTATCCTCGCATGGTTACATTTTTGATGAGTTTATGTGGATGGGAAAATGAAAAGGAAATATCTGACAATGATGAATGGACGGATGAAACTCATGGCACTACTGAGGTTGACTTTATTTGTTTGGATGATGCGGATAGTAGAGGCTTAGCCTTAGGGCTAGAGCCAGGACTCTACAACATCCTCTTACCGTATCCTCAGTAGTAGTGTGGTGACTGGTAGGTAGGTTAGCGTTTTCAAGTTTTTTCTAGTTTAGATTCCTTAAACAAGTCTTGAAATTTTCACACTGATGTGCCTCTCGAGGTATAGTGCTTGTTAGTTGATTGAACAGGTTGAAAAGTTTGACGTGGGTTCGCTTTCAAGTCTTGAGACTGCCGCAACGTTCAGCAAAATATATCTACATCAAATTGCAAGCTGTCTCGTCAAATCAAGGAGATCTCCAATTACAGGTGTAATTCTTCCATACCCACTCTCTTTCGTTTTTACTGTTCAATTAATTTCATAAACTATAAGGCATGACCACATGGAAATTGTCAATGTACTACTTAGTTTTTGAAGTTGCTTGCATGCTAGTGTAAATCATTAATGAGCTTAACTTTATTGGAAATATTCCTAGGCAGCATGATATCTTTAGTTAACCTTGGAATACGATTGTCTTAGGTCTAGGGTCAAACCATCTTAATGTTTGACACCTGGCCATGTATGTGTTGACCTCTAGGACATAGCTATTACCCCTTTGTCGAAAGGATGCAAGACAAATTATAGTTCAGGAGCAAAGATCAAAAGAAATAGATTTTAAAAAAAAAGCCTACAATAAATGGCAATACAAGTCTATAATGTGCTTTAATGTTGGCCTATCGCCTTATTGATACTTGGTAGGCGAGGAGTATTCTACTCCAGACCGATGCCTTGGTTGGTAGGGGGTAGCCTTGCCTAAAGTGAGCTAATAGATTCCTGGATAATGCCTTGTGTTAAACATGGTACCAGGATCGATGTTAGTTTTGCCTTAGGAAGGTCGCCATTGTGTGTAAAAATTGTCACGTGCATAAAACAAAAAAAAAATAAAGGCAAAAGGCTCCTGTAACTCTGATGTTTCTTGTGTCCCTAGACGCGTGGTATTAACTTGTTCTTAGAGTAGACACAGTGTGGTCATCCGTTTATTTATTAAGCTTGGTTATTTTCCTTGACTTCGGCCAGTTATAAACCTTGATTAACCTTTGACACCTTGCTAACTCTTGAATTCCTTTCAATAATTTTAAACTCCTATTAATTTGCTACACTAGCTCACTCATGTGACCCTTAAACTAAGTTCTCATAGCAACATCCATTGTGGTCTCACATGCTTGAATTTATACACTTTATATCTTTTGAATTCCAGCATACCTTCACTCTACTTCCCTGTTTTGCAGACGGTCTACCACAACAACCCTCTCGAGCTTACCATACCATAGCTTCCGAGGACGGAATCTACATCAGGAAGGGGGGCATGTTAACCCATGGCGGACATTGCGACGTACTATATTTTACGTCATTAATTTAAATAATCTGAGTCATGGGCCGGGCTTGTCGGCACCATATGTTAAGGATGAAGGGATTGGGTGATCGCCGATGAGAGGCGCACCTTGGATATCAGTAGGATAAGGGTTAGGGTCGGCCGACCATGTATGGGCGCCCAAGTGTGAATGGCCAAGTCACCTATAAGAGTCAAATGTAACCCTAAAATCCTCATTCTCATGTGTGGTGAATACAAGAGTGCTCTTGCCTTATCTCTTTGGTTTCTTTCTCCTGCGTGTGTGAGAGAGAGAGAGAGAGAGTGAGAGAGCGATCGAGCACTGTGTAGCGGCACGGCAGCGG
Organism: Cibotium barometz; assembly: GCF_041138505.1. Lineage (NCBI taxonomy): Eukaryota > Viridiplantae > Streptophyta > Polypodiopsida > Cyatheales > Cibotiaceae > Cibotium > Cibotium barometz. The sequence goes on along the minus strand of NC_141060.1, from coordinate 3,134,857 downwards.
AGAGGCGGTAGAGCGATGACGGCGGCTCCTCCTTCACGGCTGCGACGCGGGAATCCTTCAAGGCGGCGGTTGAGCGGTGAGTGACACACCCTTTGGCATTCTGTTTGAGCTTCCTTCCCTGGTTGTATGCTTGTAGCCATCCGTGGCTCGCATACGGTGTCCGGCAAGTCCCCAGCTACGACTTGTGCGGCAAAAGCGCACAATGAGGTACGTAATCCACCTTCTTCACGATGATTTACAAGCTTTTACTAATGAAAATTTCATTGAGTTTGCACAATACGAGGGCCTCATACGAGTAGGGAATCCCCTTGTAAAGCCCAAATTGATGTTCAAAGTGCTGATGCAGATTACACCCTTTGAGCCAACATGGAGAATCTTGCCAGAGGCCTACTCTACCATGGACTCCATCTGGAAACCATATGTGCCATATCCTCTATGAGCCCCAATGCCCGACTTAGCGGAGCTGCTCTACCAATGAGAGGTGAAGGCACTTTGTGGGAAAATATATTGAAGCACACCAAACTGGCAAACCCACACTTGGACAACGTGCTAGAAACCCGCATCATCACATTTATGATCAGTTATTGTTCTGTAGGTGGCGCAAGAAACATCCAGTCCATACACGGGGTGGATATACAACAATAGTAACAGATGATACCAACCCCTGTCTAGTGGAGTTTGGAATAAAGCCTGGGTGGTAGGAGTATCTCACATTACCAAAGTAGAGCTTTTAGTACTAGTGCTCTCCACTAAAACAAAGAGTCGACCCACTATATATGCCAATCAAAAGGTGGCTCACTCCTTTACAATTCCACAAGACAAAGCAACGGGATTCTGATGTATGCTACAACTTCCCTTAGTTCTCACCATCAACATTTCAAGATATAACCACTCAAAGAAATTAGATACTGACATGGATACGAGCATGGTGCAAAATACTAGAACCCAACATAGTGGCTGCTGTAAGATTTTCGAAGTTGATCATAGTTCTTATCGATCAACCAAAGGAAAGGTATGATGGATATGAGGCAGAGCAGTTTACCTCACGAATGAAGTGATATTTCACATCCACATGCTTTGTCTTCGCATGAAACACTGGGTTCTTTGCCAATTGTATAGCGCTCTGGCTATCATAATGCAACACAAGCATCTCAACATTGATCCCCAAGTCTCCCACTAGACGAGCAAGCCATATAGCTTCCTTGCATGCTTCTGACACTGCAACATACTCAGCCTCTCCGGTAGAAAAGGTGATGCAAGATTGTAAACAAGATCGCCATGAAACTGGACCTCCAGTGCAAGCGAAAACATAGCCTGAAGTGGACCTTCTCTTGTCCATATTTGCTGATTATAGTGATACTACCAACTGGACTTGATCAACACAATCCACCTACAGAGGTGATGCAAGCATACAGCACTAGTTTGCCAGCTTTTGGGCCCCGAAAGAGTGCCACCCCACCCCGTCGGAGTCACACACACCTGGAATTTTCTCTGCAACTTAACTAATAATAAACAAACACAATGTGCACTATGGGCATTAAAAGTTAAAACGCATGGAGAAATTTCTCCAAAAATGAAAAAAAATCAACTCAAAACAATGGTTGTAATATATATTGCAATTGGGTCGGCAAAATGGCATTGCCTCCCACTCACCTTGCCTACCTATATCAAAGAATTATAAGCACAGGTACATTCACACATAATTGTAGGTCATAAACATTCAAACTGAGTGAGAGAATCATTACCTGCATTGAGAAATGCTTTCAAGCAGAGATATTAATTTATTGCGTGAAACATTGAGAACTTTCAATTTCTTCAGTAGACTTATGGTATCAGGAAGAGCAAGTAGCTCATTCCTCTCAACATCAAGAGTGTGGAGCTCCACAAGCCCACCAAAGGAATCTGGTAACATGTTTAAGAGAAAAAATTGGAGCTATAGTAACATGTACAAACACCACCCCCCCCAAGTGCACAAACCTGACAAGAATCAAACTATCACCCCTCTTATGAGAGGTAACCACCATGACCATCTGATTCCATGGACCACAAAAAATTTCCTCTTCAATATCTGTAGTTGACCTATGAAAACTAATGCCCACCTCTGTAACCACATTGTCCACAGTACGAGCTTCTACAGTATGATGTAATTGTAATTAAACTAATGAACACATCTATAACTACACTACCAACAATATGCTCCCATAGAGCTTCTAACAATATGACGCAACATTATGCCAAATATTCTGCTAACAATATGCAGACCTACACTATGCTAATAGTATAGTTTTGAATACACCTTCGAACATGAAAAGATACAATTGGTGCAAGAAAAATAATGTAAGTCAACATGTTCCATTATACTCATTTTCCAAAAGGTTTGCATTAAACCCAAGTCTCTTGAAGGGGGCCAAAAACCTGAACATCAAAATGAAACAAGAGGAAATCGGATCGGATCCCAAAACAACACCTGCAACTTTAGCCCTCTCTTCCTACACACCACATGTGATCCATGTTTCAGCTCCTTGTCATGGGTTGAGAAGATTCTACAATAGAAACTTGCACAGAGGCGAACTAACTGGTGTCATAAGCCTTCAGGGAGTAGTTCTTCATGAATTGGAAGTCCTCATGGTGAGACTGCCTACCTCCCTCATAATCTGCAAGTATGCACACATCCAACATTTCTTTATACAACCTCTCTACAGTTGCTTCTCGAATCGCTCTATTAACAACTCCCACATTTGCATTAGCTTCCTTCAGTTCCTTTATCTTCTCTTTAAGTATTGTTGTGGTCCAACCTAACAAGTCCTTAATCATCTTCAGATTCTCAAGTCTGCACTTTTTCTTAACTGCGACCAACGACTGTTTAAGGCTGCTTGCAGCCCACACTTGCACCTAGAAAAACAACAAAAAAACAATGAAAAAGTGTTTCCATTTCTATGCTTGATAGTTAGTAACATGTATGCCTACCTGTAAACTGCCACGAGTAAACCAACTACGCTGAATCCAAAGACCAGGAAGCTTCGTGTTGGCTCTCATTCATGATGTATGCAACCTCCGTATATGTGGTCGCACCAACTCTGAAGACAAATGGCTGATCCAGTAATTTTAATACAGCAATTGCCAAATCTTAGAATTCCGGCACCCCAAGGAGCTGAGCAACATAGACGCATAATTGGGTGTCGATTGCAACATGGGACCGCTCCTTCAATTTTACGCTTTCTTTAGTGACCTCCATGAAATGGGGAAAATCATCTACGTAGAACACATTTGCCGGCGATCTCTTCCCTACAAAACAAAATAGAAAGAACATACTTTTATGGCCATTCTAGTCCTTTGTAATGCTTGGCTTCCCAAATGTTGGAGGTCTAATGCTTGGACATGGCAAATTAGATGGCAAATCAGACATACTCCATCACAAGTGCCTATTCTGATTGTGAAAAGACATACTCAGAGGAGGTTTGCTATGTCCAAGCATTAGGTCTCCAACTATCAAGAAGCGAAGCCAATCATGGGCAGCCACTCATAAGGAGCACTTCGCAAAGGCATGTATTGTTTCAGCCTCCAAAGTAGAGTTGCTTCAACTCGCACCTAACCTGAGATGATGCTAAAAAATGCTGAGAACAATTCAAATAAGGCGAAATGAATAACAAAATTAAAAAAAAACATATGTTACAAAAGACCGACCACCTAATACAAACGATCAACCACTTGTGATGCTAGCACAAACAACAAAAAACCTGTAGTCGAACATCCGGACATGTAGATATTTGTGTTAGCGGTCATCCCTGATGTGTCATGGCCATGTATTTAATGGGATAGCCACCCTAAGTTAAGGGCGCCCATTTAGGGTTACTTTGGTCATTTTTATTATTTTCCACAATTATGAAGCCTTGTAGACTTGTAGGTGGGTCAAGCATGTTCATGGGGGGCCTATAAACAGGCCCCCACCCTCCTTGTAAATATTTATCTCTTGAATAGCCATTGCATTGTACACTGAGCTTCTTCTCCTTCATGGCAATAATGCTAGTGCTTTCCCTCTCCAAGAATTAGATCTCCAACAGTCCAAAAGTCGGGCATCAAGTCATGGCTTGCAGAAGCTGCTTGCAGCAGCAGCAACAGGAATATTTAAATATTTAATACAATGTCTTCACAACTTAATTACACCATGCTGGATGTCAATTAAGAAAACCTAAAGGAATGAAGGCTAATCAAAGATAGACACCAACATCACAAGAAGAAAACCACAAGCTCTCTCTCGCTCAAAGAAAGTCAGATACACAATGGATATGAGGAACACCCTCTATTGTCCTTATCATATGCGGTCTTTTTTACAAAGGGCAATGCCATAGAAGCTGACATTTGTCTTGTATGCATAAGGCTTGACAATATCCGTATTCCGGCACCAAAAATTACATTTGAAACTCAGGAGGAACGCATCTGACAAGGTAGAATGATAAGACTGCTTGCAACAACTGTATTGACAATGGCTTGCTTATATACAAATTCATTCCACATTCTCGCTGTCAGTTACATCTTGACTTTTCTCATCTACCTTTGCGCTTCTTCTCGTACAAGGGAGCTCCTTCTTCTCTCTAAAATTTGCGGTACTCAAGTAGAGGCATGATCAAATCTGTATTGCCAATCATCTTAGAGACCTCTTCGGCGCACTTTGAGATTACAGCGAATCTCTTTCTGCAGAACTCCATCCACTCCTCTTCACATAACCTGAGGTGGCAGCGACTAGAAAACATGAACATAAAATCCCAATAATGTGAGCTACAAAATAAGGATTACAAAGCTTACATGGATGGGCAAAAACCAGGTCTGGACAGCTGGAAGTCTGCTAGTTGAGCTAGAAACTCATCATTCGACAAACTGAAGTAAAGAACCCAATTTAGTTCAAGTTGAGAATGAGGCTATCATTGTTGCAAAGGGAGGGGAGAATACCTCGACCAATGAATGCCAGTTTCAATTTCATGGTCATCCTCATAATCCTCTCTAAATGCACCATAACTTGTGTCTCTTTGTTTACGATACACGGGGACTTTTAAAGAAATGTCATTCAATTAGATGCATGAACATAAAATGCTTAAATGTGATGTCCTCAAAACAAGAGAATGAGAATCACCTAAGAGAGGGAACTTTGGAGCTGGACTCATCTCCCCCATACAGGCCAGGATTGTAGCATGCCAAGACACTACTCCCAGAAGATCTACATGGAAAAGGCAGTAAGAGGATGGCTACAATGAGTTAGATCTGCTATTGAAACTTCAAAGAATTATTCATAAGCGACCAGCTTCTTGACTACATAAAAGGTTGCTCTCTCACCCACGCACACACACACACACACACACACACACATAACAGTCCCATAAAACTGCTAGAGAAAGGGATGTTGAGATTGTATTGTGTACTGCCATTTACACATTGGCAAGCAAAGACGAGACAATTAAGCACATCTAGACAAGCAAGCACACAAAAAGAAGTTAAAGCCGTAGATGCATCATGTAGGCAGAAAACCAAGAAAAGATAAAGCTTCCCGTGGTAGCTTGAAGCAGGAGTTTCCAAATCGAAGATGGGGCCGATGAGCCATGGCGTTCTCCTGCAAAGTCGGTATAACTTCTAACTTGCAATGACGAGGAAAGACGAGGAGATAAAGCTTCCCGTGGTAGCTTGAAGCAGGAGTTTCCAAATCGAAGATGGGGCCGATGAGCCATGGCGTTCTCCTGCAAAGTCGGTATAACTTCTAACTTGCAATGACGAGGAAAGACGAGGCGATCGAGCGACATGATTCTTCTGCAACGTGCCAAGAAAAGAGAAGACTCGATGAGAGAACAGGCGATGCAGACTGGCGCCCCGCAGGGTTCTTCACACAACGCTCGTCCTTTCAAATTTTCCAAAAATAATTATATTTCTAAATTTTATTCACATAGAGATTTCCTTCTCATTACACGAGGACGCTTTCTTGCACGAGATTAATCCACGTCAGCACAAAGGTTTAAAAGTTAAATACTTAGAATACAAGGGCGCAAAAAAGCAAAAACACGGTTAACCTATTGAAGGCGTTCACGAAGACGGCAAGCTTCATTATGTGGTGCCTTGCAAAAAGTAGGTTCAGTGCTTCACAGTAGCTATAAAGAGAGTGAGAGGTATTAGTTTTTTAAACGCCTCAGAATCTCTCATGCTCATTCTCTCTCTGGCTTTTTTGGCGTGCCAGTCACGGCAAAGAGTGCCTTAGGCTGGTGTCACACTGGGACACCCGGCCATCATTTTGCTGAGGTGTCTGCAATCTCATTGGAGGCCTTCTCAAAAGGCTCACACTAGGACGGTGGCCAAGACCCAGGATGTCCAGGGACGTCCATATCAAGCCCCACTTTTGAGGAAAGTGTGCTAGCCTAACCAAGCCAGCCATCTTTTGCAAAAAATGCCAACTTTCAATTTGATTGGCTGTCGAGAGCCCTTTTGTCAGATTTGGCAGCTTTTTGCCCATACATCGACTGTCCCAATGTGACACCAAACTACTACCTCACATTTCACATCCACTTGACCAGGCGGCCATGAAGTGCCAGTGCATTCCCTCAAGACTAAGTGACACAAGAATTAAAGAGGGGTGGGGGGGCAAGGGGATCAATGGCCAGGAACTTATCAGGGGGAGGCTGCTGCATTTTGGCCCGTTAGATGTAGACGCACTAAACATGGACAACGTTAAAAATTAAACTCGAACGCTAGTTGCCGGATTTTTTTTCAAGGTGGAGGGCCATGTTTAATGTTATATGCATATACATGGCCAGGCAAGCACGATAGCATGTTGGTTTGTGCATCTGCCTCTCAAGTAACCTACCTGGGTTCAAATCCCACTTTGGGGGACATAGGCTAACTGCACTTTTGCTGAGCCATGTTTAGTGCCTGCTGTCGACCATGTTTAGCGCCCGCCGCCGTCGGCCATGTTTAGCACCCGCCGGCCAGCATCCAATGGCCCAGATGCATCATGCATCTAGGACCGTTGATCCTTCTGCAAGCCCTCTTTAGTTCTCGTGTCACTTAGTGTCGAGATTTCTACTTTTACCTTAGAGAAAATGATCATTGAAGTTATTGTGCGCCCTAATTCTTAGCCGATTTCTTATTCTTAGACGATTCTTATTGAAGGCATGGTGAAATGATTTTTATTTAAGGGTTAATTTTAGCATGTGAGTGTACTCTCTCTCTCTCTCTCTCTCTCTCTCTCTCTCTCTCTAAGCTAGGCAAATAAATTCACCGACCTTATTTGCAGTATCAATCTGACTCTCCAACAACTTCATACCAGGTGATGTCTCTGAGCTGCAACAATGTTCACTTTATTGAACATTCCCTCACAATGGAATTATACTAGTAAGATTGTTGCTAAAGAAGCTGGGATTTGCCCTACTAGATCATTGTATGACAAGTCAAGATCTTCCCAAGAATTGAATTTAGGTTTAGTGAAGTTTAAGCCCAAGCTCTGAAGCACAGTTGAGACATCACCTACTATCAAGTTGTTGGAGAGTTAGATTGTGTAAATTGACTAAAAGCTGCCATGCGAATCAAATCCCGTGAAGTAATTATTTGAGAGATCAAGGTCGCCCATTGTCGTGAGGTTTGTGTGTTTTGTTGGTATTTTCCCAACCAGATGGACAGCAGATTCTCACTTAGTGAAACATCTAAGTTCATTTGTTTGACATCATTATTAGTAGGAGAGCGATTTCGTTTGTCTTCTCTCTATGATTCCCTCACTGTTTAGTACTCTCTCTCTCTCTCTCTCTCTCTCTCTCTCTCTCATTTCCTCACTGTTGTTGATCCATCAAGATTTGGAAAATCTAATAGTTGTTTTGTCTTTGTAGTCTCCCTTACAATTGCTACTATACTGTTGGATCAAGAAGCTAGAGCAATAATGGTAAGTGGTGCTATTGCATTTGAAACTATTATTGTATCTATTGTTATCCTTCTTATAGCCGCACATATGCACAATGCTTTTCCTAGAAGAGAAAATTAGCTCATTAACATGCATACACTAGTGCAGCTCTTTTATGAGAACATATTGAAGGTTGTGATGTAAGTGGTGTTGATTTAGAAAAATGTTGCTGGAGTGTGAAATAGTTGTGCTTGAGCAAGTGCAAGGGTGTTATGGATGTTGACAACAATGAAGGGCTACTCTAGCCCTTAGAACATTGACCTCTCGTGAGTCGTGCTGCCATTCAAGTATGGATGTAGGTGTGTCTTCCATTGCCACTTGTTGCATAGCTATTATGGGTCTCAAGATTGACCAAGTGTTAGAGGAAGGACTCGAAGAGCTCTACAATTCTTGCCATCTCTTGGCAAATTTTGATTTGACTGATAGGAATTCTCATTCAATCCCATACACACTTACTAGAAGGTTTTGACATTTTCCCACAATAATTCCTAGTTCATGATCAGAACATCATCATGATCTTTTACAGGCAAGGTGTAGGATACCCAGCTAGGTGCATTTACAGCCCCCTACCCCTTATCGCACCTAGCTAGGTATGCTACACCTTGCTTACAGAAGCTCATACCTTGTTGGGTACAGTGTGGGGCTGGGGACTGCCGGTCCTAGGAGGTATGCTACGCCTTGCATGTAGAAGCTCATGATGTTGAACATCATAGGGAAACACAAGGGAAAGGGATAGGTGCATTTGCAGCCCCTACCCCTTATTGCACCTAGCTAGGTATGCTACACCTTGCTTACAAAATCTCATACCTTGTTGGGTACAGTGTGGGGTTGGGGACTGCCTAGGTGCATTTGCAGCCCCCTGCCCCTTATTGCACCTAGCTAGGTATGCTACACCTTGCTTACAAAATCTCATACCTTGTTGGGTACAGTGTGGGGTTGGGGACTGCCGGCCCTAGGAGGTATGCTATGCCTTGTATGTAGAAGCTCATGATGTTGAACATCATAGGGAAACACAAGGGAAAGGGCCTATTTGAAAATGCCCAAAACTTCTTATGACTATCAAGATGGCACTTTAATTTCTTAATGCATATTGTCATAATAATTTTTTTGCTTTTCTTTGCTTTACAAGTCCAACTTATTTTTTATGATTGAAAACACTACATATCTAGGAATGTTGAATCTAGGATTTAGTGAAGGAATCCACAAATATGGGCTAGCTCACTTTGAATCTTGCTGCCCCAAGTTGGGAGGGTTGTATTTTGTCCAATGAATGTGCCGGTTCAGATGGTGTAGGCCTTGTGTATATGGGAAAACCTTTTGTTTTCATTCTCAGGTGTACTCTGATCATGGGTAGAGGCATTGCTATCAATTATCAAAGATGCACAAACTTGAAGCAAGAAGAGGGTGCGGTGTATCATCTTTGATCTACATCACACAGTTCCGTATACTCCCGTAAAAGCTCACTCATAATCATAATCGAGTGTGATCTGGAGCTATTCAATTTCCATTCACCAATGGCAGAAAAGATATCCTGACAGGTCTTAAAGATTGGGTTCCTGTTGCTCAATAATTTATCAGTGAGAGTCTCCACCGTTGACATGATTGGAAGAGTGCCATGGGAGGGCTTATAAGAGTTGAGTTGCACACCTAAGAGATTGGTGGAGGCATCAAGACCAAAGTCAAGCAACTCACCATACTTTGTCATAGCTTCTCTAGTAATAATCTTTGCAATCTCAGACATCTCGGATCTTTTCTTCTGAGATGATTGAAGAAGTTCACTACTAGATTTACCATTGGCTTTGGATGACTTTGAGTGCGGTGGGACAATTTGAAGCGGCCTTGTTTGGACTACACAAAATTAGCCAAATAATTTTCTTCAAGTCGGCAACATCCACCCACATTCATGAGCAGGTAGTCATTCTTGATCTAGTATGGCTTTATGGAACTCTGGTGGGCTCTTTTATGGAGCCAATGCCCATGGAGTGTGGAGAGAAGAGGAAATCAAACCAAAGATCCTGAAGCAATTGCAAGGCCCTATTGAAGAGGTCTACATCAATCAAATCCTTGGCTATTTGGAGAAGCTATAATTGTTCTTTGTTCTTAAGTCAGAGGAGCATGGCTCCAGGAAGCTTATTTTTCCCACAATCTTTCTGATGAAGGAACAAAGCCTTAGCTTCTTGGCATCCTCAAACTGGTAATTTTGCTTTCTTTGGCAGAAGGATTCAATGTGAGGACAAAGATAGGAGCTAGGTGTTGCACTCAATCTTCCTTGAACACTTCAAAGTGTCAAGGATCTTCACTCAGCAAAGCTTAGATATCCAAAGGAAGATCTTGGAGAGATGTGGGTTATTAGGCCAATCCACATCATTTCCCATGTTATGGACAATTGTTGCCAAACCCCTCTATGACAGCTACTACGGGCAGCGGGAGGAGGCTAAGACCATGTTGGGCACCTTCATGAGAGAAATTTTGGAAAAGACATGGATTTCTCCCATGGATATTGGCATATTCGTTGTCGATTGCAGCAAATTTAACCCCACCACTACTCTGTCTTCCATGATTTCAAGCTTTAGAAGCAACAATTTGGGCGGCATGGGTTGCAGTGCAAGCGTTATTGCCATCGATCTAGTCAAGGATGCATTGCAAGTGCACAAAGATACTTATGTTATTGTATTGTGCACTGAGAACATCACTCAAAATTGGTACTGAAGGTCATAACAAAACTATGATTGTGAGCAATTGCTTGTTCTCAGGGTGAAGGGGATGCTGCCATCTTGCTATCTAACAAGGCATCGAACAAGAAGTATGCAAAGTACACGCTAGAGCACATTATCCACACTCATCGCGCGGAGCTGATGATGCTACCTATCATGCTGCTTACCGAGAGAAAGATGTTGATGGTAAAGTGGGCAAGCAGGGACTTGATGAGGATTGCTGCAGAGACTCTTGCAATCAACATGAAAGCACTTGGTCCTTTTGTGTTACCATAGAATGTAGCAAATATTATTTCTTACCAACTACCTCATGAGGACAGTATTTAAAGTAGACATGTTGTCTTGTGTCGTGGATTTCAAGAAGACAAGTGATCACTTTTGTGTACACTCGGGAGCGAGGGCAGTGATACCCACTGTAGAGAGGGGCTTAGCTTGACAGTTTCAAATGTGCAGCTACTATCGAAGATGATATTATACAGGTTTGAAAACACTTTGATGTTACCATATGTTATCAGTTTCAATATTTGGAATGCAAAGGGAGGATAAGGTATGGCAAATTACGTTTGGGAGTGGATAAGGTACTCGTCCTTGAAAATGGTGCAATGTTCACGGGTATCCACGATGAGCATATGCAGCTGAGGAAAAAACTAACCCGACTAGTGCATGGAAGCAGTGGTGCAAGTGTCAAGAGATTACCCGAGGGGCAATGACCATAACGGAGCTAATCTACCAATGCTAAGGTCTTGTGTGTGCAAATCTTACACGGACAAGCTAATCTAATGCGATCGAAATTAACCTAAGCTAATCTAATGCGATCGAAATTAACCTAAGCCATCCAACAAACCAATCTAAGTTAGAATAAGCCTAAGGACGCTACCCAAACAAGTAGGACAACTCTAATTACATCCGGACGGCAAACTCACCCACGAGTTGTGAACTCGGAAAGTAGAGTTCCGCTAACTAGAATCGCACAAGAGAGGATTCTACTTGTAGAGCTAAGCCTCTAGACTAATCCTACCGAGTTCAGTTGAAATCAGATAACTCTATCACACTAGATCTGCTAAACATGCTTAGGGATCCTAATCACACAACTAAATAAAATGCCAATCAAACATTAACAAAATTAGCAGTGGAAAGGAAGAGCACAAGACATAGAGTAACCTCATCAAAACAAAATCGAATTCAGAGCACCGAGGCGATAGTAGCAAGCGTCGGACGACAAGTGCACTCATAGTTTTTCTTTAAGCTCTTACACAGGAACCTTTTACAAATGAGCGGATTTTCACTTATATAGGCCGGTCGAGATGCTCAACCCAAAATTAACTGACACTTCAATTGGGAACATCCTATACAACTTGGAAGCATTTTACCCTCGGCTTGACTCAAATCTAATTATATTAGCATATCGGGACCATCTCGGCTCGATTGGGTTGCAGGACCCGCATAAATTAAAACATTGAAAATTCATCTCAGCTTCATGAGCACTCCATCCAGCACTTTAGCATTGATTTTAGGCCGATACATCTATTCTCAAAATAGTACCTCAGAAGAAACATGAAGAATCAGTTAGCCATTCATGACTTTGCGATGTTCATGGATTAGATCTTGTGTAGTAAAGTCTTCCTTTGGTGTGCTCTTTGAAACTTGTTTGTGAATGTTTTGTGCAACATGTGTGCTTGATGGAAAAATGTGAGCATCACATGACTTAGATTGAGCACACACAAGGCCCTATGCAAGTTTTCCTTGTTTGTGATCAATCTAATCTCAATTTATGCACCCTTTGGTGCATGTAGTTATTTTTTATGCTTTTCTTGTGTGTTTTTTTCTATGACCTGTTTTCTTCTATCCAGGAAGGTACAATGAGCATGTGAGCTTGTGAGGGTCATTAGAACACCTATATGGAGCTATAGGATCCATTGTTGTGGACAAAATTTGTGCATCTATTTGGAAGATTTGAAGATTTTTTTGTATGGATGCACCCTTTGTTTGCAACTCATTTTCTTGCAAAATAGAGGTGTAGTTTGGGTTCTAAAGACATGGGTAGCCTATATTTGACTCTGTGAAGCTAGCCATATGCTTGGATTCCTTTTTCATCATTTGGAGATACCTTGTATGGAAATGGTGCGCTTCATTGAGCATAAATCCATTTGAGGTCTTGTAAGCTGGCAATTGATGAGGGCTCTTCATGACAGGTTCCTATTGGTATTATCAAGCTATGGGTAAGCTCTCTATGCACTTTTCACACATGTTACCACACCTATTTTGCAATTTTGTATACAAATGAATGCACCACTTGCCATGTATAGCCATTTGTGCATATATGGACAGTTTCATAAAAAATGATCTCTAGTGTTGAACCGGTGAGAGGATTATAATCAACATACAAGGTAATAATGAGAAAATGATTGTGTATGTTGTGTATAAATGTTGGATTCAGTTACTAAATGCCTATAACCCCGAGAGAGGAGGAAGGTGCAAAATTTCTCATACTATAGAGACGGGGCGATTTCATCAAGTCATAAAAAGAGGATTTCAATTTGCAGATCTATGTGGGTGTAATTGTGATTCATACCCTAGAGATTGTTGTATGTATATCTCCTTAGGGAGGTCTCCTTGCAGATACACTATTTGGATATCCAAATGATAGATTTGCAAATAAATATTTGTGGCTAGGGTGATGGGCTCCCAAAAGGAATACATTTGCATAAACATTGAAAAAAATTTCATTCTAGTCAAGGCTCCTCTTCTGTGAAAAATTCCACGTAACAAGACATGTTGTGTAGCGCATGATGCTACCATCTAGATTAAACTTCTTGCATAAGATCCCTTAAAAGTGACCGCTTTGCAATTTGGAGGCAAGGGAACAATTGACCACATGTGTTGTTTGATGAGTGGAGAGAAGAAAGTTTAGCTTCCATGGCTTTCCTCCACCGTGAGGATTAAGCACCTCAAAGAGCCTCATAAATTGTAGGTGACTCATATGCTTGAGCGGTTGAGAAGCGTGACTTACTCAAAATCTTCATAATTTTAGTCATCCCCATGGACACAAGCAAACCTTGAAACCAAAGTGTTCCGTTGAGAGGGTATCAAGCTCTTGGGTGGAGGCATGGAAATCAGTGAGCAAGCCGTGCCAATGGGAAGCACCATTGGAAGAAGGAGTAGTAGGAGATAGAGCAATAGATTTTGTGGGAAGATCTACTAGACTTAGGAAACCATGGCGAGGATGAACTAGTGATGTGCAGTTGTTGTGAATAGTAGATGATGTGGCGCATTGTGTTAAGGGAAGACTAGAGTTTTCTGTGTTAAGGGAAGACTAGAGTTTTCATGTGGTAATTGTCGTGATGTGGATGATCAAGGTGGGGGTGCATAAGGGAGGGACTGGTTATGCATGGTGGTTACATGTGAAGTGAGCTAGTGCATGGGCGATGGTTCTGATATAACACAATGGTGAGTTGAGGTGATCACCACCTTATTGGTTTGGAGAGGTTGATGTGGTGTGAAACCTACCACGTGCCATCTGCATATGACGGGTGAGATGGTGGATGTGATTGGATTGATGTGTTGTAGGAACATAATGGATGTGAAACATGTGAGGTCATGGATAACCAATATATTATCATGTTGACTTGTGCGGTACCTTTGAAATGGGCCACATAAATCACCATGGTTGATCTATAAGGGGGCATTGGTACGTTTAGGAAAAAGGGAAAACTTACTCTTGGATAGGTTCTCGTAAATACAATGTAAGGTTATTGAAGACTAGTCAAAATGGCTCCATATTCTTCACCCAATAGTTCCTATATATACGGATCCTTGGCCCTACCTTTAGGACCCTTTTCCACTTGAACCACTCCTTAATCCTAACTTTTAGGATTAAACTTCATGCCTTTGCCTAAAGGCACTAGTCCTAGTTGTTGTCAAAAGATGCGTCAGAACCCTTGTCCTCACACTACTCTCCCCTTACAAAAAGGTTTTTTTCCTCAAAAACAAATGTGGGAAATCTCTGTGTAAGAGTTTTAACATTCTCCCAAGTGGCACCTTCTTCAGGTCTATCTTTTCACTTGACAAGAACCTGGCGGCAAACTTGATGCCATGTACATAATTCATGAAATCTATATTTTGTTCTAATTCATGTAATAAATTGAGTGGCTCAATATAGTCAGCTAAGATCCCTTGATACATGATACTATCACCATGATATAAGCATTTATGTAAATAGCTTACATGAAATACCAAATGAACTTTTGACTGTGTGACGGAAGCTCTAGCTTATAAGCCACATCACCAATTGAAGTATGTGGAAATGTCAAAAACATCCAGGAGAAAGCTTGGGTGTAGGACCTGTCTTCAGATTTTATGAATGTTTAGATACCTTATATAAGTATATATATATATATATATATATATATATATATATATATATATATGTATGTATGTATGTATGTATGTATGTATGTATGTATGTATGTATAAATATATATATATATATATATATATAATAGGCTGCCAACTTTGCTATGAAGCACAAAGTTTTTTTATCTACCATAAATTTCTCATCCGTACTTTGTGTTATAGGAACTGGATTTGCATGAGGTGCATTTTGGGATATTTCGGAGCACTAGTGTGTGTGTGTGCGCGCGCGCGCTTATCCTTTTAGGATAAGGTGTATGTGTGAGAGCCTATCAAAAGATAAGGCCATTGTATATATGTCTCCTTTTGAGTTTAATGAAATGATAAGCATTGCTGCTCACTCCCTCTCTCTCTCTCTCTCTCTCTCTCTCTCTCCTCGCTCTGTTATAGAGATATGGAGACCTAGTTCTCCTCCCTCACACTAACCCTAAACCTAACATGTGGCATCAGAGCCATCTTTGTCACGAAGAGGATGTGCAAATTTTTTTGATGATACAAGTTCATTGCGGCATCTTTATCTCAAAATCGGCACAGTAAATTTGTATCAATCTTTGACAGCAAAGTTGTAGATCAAACTCAGGGCTATACTTGTGCTTTTTATAGCTCCTCAATCCAAGCTACAATTCAAGAGATACAATGTCTGCAAGCTGAGGCTATTGTTTTACTCTGAACGACAACCATGTCTACCACCATGGGGATTTCAAAATATGGGATCACCATTGATAGGTTTTCATGTCAAGGCTTTGCTCTTTGGAAGACAAAGATGCAACTCTTGATGATGCACAAAGGTGTATGGAAGACCATAACCCAAGATGAATCCGAGCACGTTTGAGGTGACCCAAATCAACATCCTGCATGGGGAGACAAGAATGAAGCAACCCTTGCTCTCATTGGTCTTGGATTGGTGGTGGATAATCTTCTTCATCACTTGGATCTAACAAAGACATCCAAAGAAGTGTGGTCAATTCTAGAAGCTAATTTTGGTGGTAACATTAACAACTCTAAACTCTTCCTTAAGATGCAGCTATATGGCTATCTCTACCAGCCTAATGATACTCTTAAGAATCACTTAGATTCTCTTAGTCTCCTATTTCAACAACTTGCGACACTTAAGTGTCCACCAGATGATGATGATAAGAAGGTCGTTCTTCTTAATAGCTTGAGAGATTCATGGACATTGTTACACCTCTCAAAGTTGGAAGAGAGATGTCCTATGAGGAGATGGTAGCAGTTCTCATGGAAGAGGATAGGAGGAAAATTGAGATTGACTTTTCAAACAGAGCTTTTCTCACAAAAGGAAACCCTAAGAAGTGCTTGTACTGTAAGAAGCTTGGTCATACCGCTGACCGATGCTATAAGAAAATTGGCAAGCAATAAGAAAAACATCATGTTCGTAGCTAGTGGTTTACCTATTGATATAGATGATGATACAAATCCTCCACAAGCAGTAGAAGAAGCAATGAATGTTACTTTTCATTCACTATCTATTGATGGTGGTTATGATGAGATCTCATGGTCTTTCTAAAGGCTTGGGTACTCTATCCTGGGATGTGTCCCTAAAATGATCTTAATAATGTGTTTCTCTTTATTTGTGTCAATAAAGGTTCTCAGCCTTGAGATGTCCCTCCTAAATTGATGGTTTTGGCTGTATGTTTTGCTCCTTATCTCCATGTACCCTTATTAGAAGCCAAGGGGTTTGTATTGAGTTCCTTATTATCATTTGTGGTCAAACTATGTCTCTCTTGTACCTGTGAGTCTTGTAAGCCCATGTTCAAGGCTTATCCTCTGAGCCATGTAACTAGAGCCTTTGAGCCATGTAACTAGAGCCTCTGAGCCATGTTACTAGAATCTTTGAGCCATGCTACTAGAACCTCTGATCCATGCAAGCCTACCTCTGCGGTTATTTACATTCTCCATGTACATGTGAGTCTTTGTATTAGTCCAAACCATAGTGGCCTTGAAGGTATCTTAATAATCACCCTAGCTCCGAAGGGGGGTTTGTTGGGATATTTCGGAGCATGTGTGTGTGTGTGTGTGTGTGTGTGTGTGTGTGTGTGTGTGTGTGTGTGCGCTTATCCTTTTAGGATAAGGTGTATGTGTGAGAGTCTATCAAAAGATAAGGCATTGTATATATGTCTCCTTTTGAGTTTAATGAAAAGATAAGCATTGCTACTCTCTCTCTCTCTCTCTCTCTCTCTCTCTCTCTCTCTCTCTCTCTCTCTGAGCTATTGAGACCTTGTTCTCCTCCCTCACACTAACCCTAAACCTAACAGTGCGGATGGCTAGCTTTATTGGCACTCCATATGCATGCTCATGATGTTTGGTCACAAATTGATACACATAATTATGCAAGCACTTGATTTTTTGTAAAAATGTTGTTTTCTTGTCTTGGATGCAAATGAGATGCAATCACAAACAAAATGGTAAGATGCACACAACTAGGATGCAAGTCCTAATCTATCCTAGCTAAGTGTAAAAAGAAATGAACAAAAAACACACGTTTACCTATCCAAAACACAAGTCCTATTCTGCACACACTTTCTATGCACATGTCATGGACTTCACTTAAAGATTCAAGTAAAAACATACAAACTCTACCCTCTAAGGTAATCCTAATAGGTCCTCAGAAGATTTCCAATCTCCCTAGTTACCAAGAAGTGTGAAAGTCCCACCTTCACCTTCTTCTTCTAAAAAGATGTGAAATACTCTAGATGGAATCTAGAGGACTGTGCAAGTAAACTAAGGCCACAAACATGCTTTAACCTCTCTCTAGCCTAGGTACTAGTCCCGGGCAATGGCACCAATGTTCGTGGATCGACAGATAAACACTTTAGTCTAGCAAGAACTCACAAACAAAATGTTTGCAAGGACGTAGTTGAGCTGGCTAGGGCGTGAAAATAGCCATGCAAGTGTCAAGAGATGGCCAGAGGTAGTGTGGAATATGTGAATCTCAACTACAACAACACTCCCTAAGATCGTACACACTAATCTCCAGTGGTTGAAGAGTGCGAGTGCGGTGCGTGTGTGTGCAGCACACAGAGAGCAAGAGCTTGGAGAAAAAGATAGACGCGAGACATGAGAGGGGACTCCTTGTCACAATGTGTGACTAGGGGGTTTGAGAGTCCTTATTAGTTAGACTACAAAGAATGAATGGTGTCCGGCCGCCCACGTACTTACGGCTGGCACATTGGGCTTTACCACCCCAACAACCTCCCACTTAAAGGCCAATTTGCCTTTAAGAAGTAAATGTATACAAGGTGTGTATGTGTATATATATACATACATACATGGTAGAACAATGATCTATCGAAGGCCCATCTCAATGTCCGACACTGCGCAAACTGCTCTGAAGGAAGCCCCTTGGTAAGATCTGCACGGTTCTTACTGGTGTGAACCTTGACAAGCTGTATCCTCTTATCCTCCAACACCTCACAAAAGAAGTGATATTTCACATCCACATGCTTTGTCTTCGCATGAAACACTGGGTTCTTTGCCAATTGTATAGCGTTCTGGCTATCACAATGCAACACAAGCATCTCAACATTGATCCCCAAGTCTCCCACTAGACGAGCAAGCCATATAGCTTCCTTGCATGCTTCTGACGCTGCAACATACTCAGCCTCTCCGGTAGAAAAGGTGATGCAAGACTGTAAACGAGATCGCCATGAAACTGGACCTCCAGTGCAAGTGAAAACATAGCCTGAAGTGGACCTTCTCTTGTCCATATTTGCTGATTATAGTGATACTACCAACTGGACTTGATCGACACAATCCACCTATGGAGGTGATGCAAGCATACAGCACTAGTCTGCCAGCTTTTGCCCCGAAAGAGTGCAACCCACCCTGTCGGAGTCACACACACCTGGAATTTTCTCTGCAACTTAACTAATAATAAACAAACACAATGTGCACTATGGGCATTAAAAGTTAAAACGCTTGGAGAAATTTCTCCAAAAATGAAAAAAAAATCAACTCAAAACAATGGTTGTAATATATATTGCAATTGGGTCTGCAAAATGGCATTGCCTCCCACTCACCTAGATTAGATCCAAACATTTTTTTGCATGTGCATGGGATTTTATCATTCAATGTCTATGCACGACCCTATAATGTGGCCCTATTTCATGCAACACAGAATTATGCATGGATAATAGGATATGCTGTGCAAGAAAAAGGTCTTAAACAATTAGCTCAAGGGCTTTTGATGGCAAGGATTGACTACCTATATCAAAGAATTATAAGCACAGGTACATTCACACACAATTGTAGGTCATAAACATTCAAACTAAGTGAGAGAATCATTACCTGCATTAAGAAATGCTTTCAGGCAGAGAGATTAATTTATTGCGCGAAACATTGAGAACTTTCAATCTCTTCAGTAGACTTATGGTATCAGGAAGAGCAAGTAGCTCATTCCTCTCAACATCAAGAGTGTGGAGCTCCCCAAGCCCACCAGAGGAATCTGGTAACATGTTCAAGAGAAAAAATTGGAGCTATAGTAACATGTACAAACACCCCCCCCCAAGTGCACAAACTTGACAAGAATCAAACTATCACCCCTCTTATGAGAGGTAACCACCATGACCATCTGATCCATGGACCACAAAAAATTTCTTCTTCAATATCTGTAGTTGACCTATAAAAACTAATGCCCACCCTGTAACCACATTGTCCACAGTACGAGCTTCTACAGTATGATGTAATTGTAATTAAACTAATGAACACATCTATAACTACACTGCCCACAATGTGCTCCCATAGAGCTTCTAACAATATGACGCAACATTATGCCAAATATTCTGCTAACAATATGCAGACCTACACTATGCTAATAGTATAGTTTTGAATACAGCTTCGAACATGAAAAGATACAATTGGTGCAAGAAAAATAATGTAAGTCGACATGTTCCAATATACTCATTTTCCACCAAAAGGTTTGCATTAAACCCAAGTCTCTTGAAGGGGGCCAAAAACCTGAACATCAAAATGGAACAAGAGGAAATCGGATCGGATCCCAAAACAACACCTGCAACTTCAGCCCTCTCTTCCTACACACCACATGTGATCCATGTTTCAGCTCCTTGTCATGGGTTAAGAAGATTCTACAATAGAAACTTGCACAGAGGCGAACTAACAGGCGTCATAAGCCTTCAGGGAGTAGTTCTTCATGAATTGGAAGTCCTCATGGTGAGACTGCCTACCTCCCTCATAATCTGCAAGTATGCACACATCCAACATTTCTTTATACAACCTCTCTACAGCTGCTTCTCGAATCGCTTTATTAACAGCTCCCACATTTGCATTAGCTTCCTTCAGTTCCTTTATCTTCTCTTTAAGTATTGTTGTGGTCCAACCTAACAAGTCCTTAATCATCTTCAGATTCTCAAGTCTAAACTTTTTCTTAACTGTGACCAGCGACTGTTTAAGGCTACTTGCAACCCACACTTGCACCTAGAAAAACAACAAAAAACAATGAAAAAGTGTTTCCATTTCTATGCTCGATAGTTATTAACATGCATGCCTACCTGTAAACTGCCACGAGTAAACCAACTACGTTGAATCCAAAGACCAGGAAGCTTCGTGTTGGCTCTCATCATGACGTATGCAACCTCCGTATATGTGGTCGCACCCACTCTAAAGACAAATGGCTGATCCAGTAATTTTAATACAGCAATTGCCAAATCTTGGAATTCCGGCACCCCGAGGAGCTGAGCAACATAGACAGTGTCGATTGCAACATGGGACCGCTCCTTCAATTTTACGCTTTCTTTAGTGACCTCCATGAAATGGGGCAAATCATCTACGTAGAACACATCTGCGAGCGATCTCTTCCTACAAAACAAAATAGAAAGAACATACTTTTATGGCCATCCTAGTCCTTTGCAATGCTTGGCTTCTCAAATGTTGGAGGTCTAATGCTTGGACATGGCAAATTAGACGACAAATCAGACATACTCCATCACAAGTGCCTATTCTGATTGTGGAAAGACATACTCAGAGGAGGTTTGCTATGTCCAAGCATTAGGTCTCCAACTATCAAGAAGCGAAGCCAATCATGGGCAGCCACTCATAAGAAGCACTTCGCAAAGGCATGTATTGTTCCACCCTCCAAAGTAGAGTTGCTTCAACTCAATCTAACCTGAGATGATGCTAAAAAATGCTGAGAACATATCAAATAAGGCAAAATGAATAACAAAATTAAAAAAAACATATGTTACAAAAGACCGACCACCTAATACAAACGATCAACCACCTGTGATGCTAGCACAAACAAAAAAGCTGTAGTCGAACATCCGGACATGTAGATATTTGTGTTAGCGGTCATACCTGATGTGTCATGGCCATGTATTTAATGGGCTAGCCACCCTAAGTTAAGGGCGCCCATTTAGGGTTACTTTGGTCATTTTTATTATTTTCCACAATTATGAAGCCTTCAAGAATTGTAGGTGGGTCGAGCAAGTTCATGGGGGGCCTATAAACAGGCCCCCACCCTCCTTGTAAATATTCATCTCTTGAATAGCCATTGCATTGTACACTGAGCTTCTTCTCCTTCATGGCAATAACGCTAGTGCTTTCCCTCTCCAAGAATTAGATCTCCAACAGTCCAAAAGTCGGGCATCAAGTCACGGCTAGCAACTGCTTGCAGCAACAACAGGAATCTTTAAATATTTAATACAATGTGTTCACAACTTAATTATGCCATGCTAGATGTCAATTAAGAAAACCTGAAGGAATGAAGGCTAATCAAAGATTGACACCGACATCACAGGAAGAAAACCACAAGCTCTCTCTCGCTCAAAGAAAGTCAGATACACAATGGATATGAGGAACACCCTCTATTGTCCTTACTTATCATATGCGGCCTTTTTTTCAAAGGGCAATGCCATAGAAGCTGACAATTGTCTTGTATGCATATGGCTTGACAATATCCGTATTCCGGCACCAAAAATTACATTTGAAACTCAGGAGGAACACATCTGACAAGGCAAAATGATAAGACTGCTTGCAACAACTGTATTGACAATGGCTTGCTTATATACAAATGGCTCTCAATTACATCTTGACTTCTCATCTACCTTCGCGCTTCTTCTCGTACAAAGGAGCTCCTCCTCCTCTCTGAAATTTGGGGTCCTCAAGTAGAGGTGTGATCAAATCTGTATTGCCAATCATCTTAGAGACCTCTTTAGTGCACTTTGAGATTACAGCGAATCTCTTTCTGCAAAACTCCGTCCACTCCTCTTCACATAACCTGAGGTGGCAACGACTAGAAAACATGAACATAAAATCCCAATAATGTGAGCTACAAAATAAGGATTACAAATCTTACATGGATGGGCAAAAACCAGGTCTGGACAGTTGTAAGTCTGCTAGTTGAGCTAGAAACTCATCATTGGACAAACTGAAGTAAAGAACCCAGTTCAGTTCAAGTTGAGAATGAGGCTATCATTGTTGCAAAGGGAGGGGAGAATACGTCGACCAATGAATGCCAGTTTCCGCGCGCGCCCACACACACACACACAACAGTCCCATAAAACTGCCAGAGAAAGACATGTTGAGACTGGATTGTGTGCTGCCATTTACACATTGGCAAGCAAAGACGAGACAATTAAGCACATCTAGACAAGCAAGCACACAAAAAGAAGCTAAAGCCACAGATGCATCATGCAAGCAAAAAACCAAGAAAAGATAAAGCTTACCGCGGTAGCTTGAAGCAAGAGTTTCCAAATCAAAGATGGGGCCGATGAGCCATGGCATTCTCCTGCAAAGTCAGTATAACTTCTAACTTACAATGAGGAGGAAAGATGCGGCGATCGAGCGACATGATTCTTCTGCAACGTGCCAAGAAAAGAGAAGACACGATGAGAGAACAGGCGATGCAGACTGGCGCCCCGCAGGGTTCTTCATACTGTCAAGCTTCATTATGTGGTGCCTTGCAAATAGTAGGTTGACTGCTTCACAGTAGCTATAAAGAGAGTGAGAGGTATTAGTTTTTTGGTGTCTGCAATCTCATTGGAGGCCTTCTCAAAAGGCTATCACACTGGGAGAGTGGCCAAGTCCCAGAATGTCCAGTTGGACGTCCATATCAAGCCCCACTTTTGAGGAAAGTGTGCCGGCCTAACCAAGCCGACCATCTTTTGCAAAAAATGCCAACTTTTCAATTTGATTGGTTGTTGAGAGCCCTTTTGTCAGATTTGGCAGCTTTTTGCCCATACGAACACTGTCCCAATGTGACACCAAACTACTACCTCGCATTTCACATCCACTTGACTAAGCGACCATGAAGTGCCAGCTCAGTCCGTATGCGTTCCCTCAAGACTAAGTGACACGAGAATTAAGGAGGGGTGGAGAGGCAAGGGGATCAATGGCCAAGAACTCATCAGGAGGAGGCTGCTACATTTTGGCCCGTTAGATGTAAACGCACTAAACGTGAACGTTAAAA
Source organism: Cibotium barometz (assembly GCF_041138505.1). NCBI lineage: Eukaryota > Viridiplantae > Streptophyta > Polypodiopsida > Cyatheales > Cibotiaceae > Cibotium > Cibotium barometz. The sequence continues at coordinate 3,111,366 of NC_141060.1, read as the reverse complement.
ATTACACTCGAACGCTAGTTGCCGGATCGTGATGGTTTGTGCATCTGCCTCTCAAGTAGCCTACTTGGGTTCAAATCCCACTTTGGGGGACATAGGCCAATTGCACTTTTGCTGAGCCATGTTAAGTGCCCGCCGTCAACTATGTTTAGTGCTCGCCATCGGACATGTTTAGCAGCATCCAATGGCCCAGATGCATCATGCATTTGGGACCGTTGATTCCTTCTCCAAGCCCTCTTTAGTTCTCGTGTCACTTAGTGTCGAACTCAGGGTACCGGAATTCCAAGATTTGGAAATTGCTGAATTAAAATTACTAGATCAGCCATTTGTCTTCAGAGTGGGTGCGACCACATATACGGAGGTTGCATACGTCATGATGAGAGCCAACACGAAGCTTCCTGGTCTTTGGATTCAGCGTAGTTGGTTTACTCATGGCAGTTTACAGGTAGGCATGCATGTTAATAACTATCAAGCATAGAAATGGAAACACTTTTTCATTGTTTTTAGTTGTTTTTCTAGGTGCAAGTGTGGGTTGCAAGCAAGCCTTAAACAGTCGCTGGTCGCAGTTAAGAAAAAGTTCAGACTTGAGAATCTGAAGATGATTAAGGACTTGTTAGGTTGGACCACAACAATACTTAAAGAGAAGATAAAGGAACTGAAGGAAGCTAATGCAAATGTGGGAGCTGTTAATAGAGCGATTCGAGAAGCAGCTGTAGAGAGGTTGTATAACATGTAGGGTCTTTGAATGTGTATGAGACTACATTCTCTACCATTGCCCCGGTAGCTCAGCAGTAGAGCAGTCAGCTGTTAACCGATTGGTATCTGTCAGCAAGACATTTACCTAATCATGAGCTTCTCCAGCTAATTTTAGCGCTGGCCATGTCTGGACTCTTTAGAGCTCCTTCCACCAGTGCCTTGCTCAGCCCCATAGCTACCATAATCCATTCCATGAAAACCCACATTTGACAAAGGGTACAGCCCTCCAAGTGAGCCATTCTCCTGCCTTACTCCATAACTTGGCAGCATGTTGGCACTTCCAGCATAGGTCAATCCAGGCATAGGAAGGTTGGTTCCACTGATACCAGAATCACGGCCCTTGAAGATGTTGTTGCGAAGCCTATTCAGAACTTGAACGAAGGCATCCAGAACTACATTCTCGTCTCCAGTAATCTGTCCAAGAAAGAAATGTCAGCATTCTGATATCATAGAAAATGTGTTGCCACATTTCAAAAACAGGAAGAACTTTACCTGCACAAGTTCATCATTCTCGCTCGCGCATTTGGGAAGTTCTTCCTTGGGAGGAATGCGAATGCTGGCCCTTGTAGCCTTTCTAATTTCGCTTATAATACATCCACCCTTCCCTATTATGCAACCAATCTGACTAGCTGGAACCAGCAAGCGAGCCATACAACTGTTGACGTCCTGGTCCTTATCAGATTGCAGATCTACCAGACGGTTGTGTACTTGTAGGGCTGCCTCAACCCCAGATGATGATAAACTATCCGTAAACTACATTGGGCCAACATAGCATAAGTAAGTATCTAGGAAACCAAACTTATATGCAAGTATCCACATGATCTTTACCTCAGCTGAAGTAATCACAATCACACGCTCATCCGAGTCTGGAACCAGGTCACCCACTTTGATATTGGCACCAGTATCCTCCCGCATCTTTCGTATGACACCACCCCCCTTCCCGATTATACTGCCAATCCTATCATTCGGGCATAGCACTCTGAGAACCAGCTCGTCTTCAATAGCACCTTCAGCTCCAACAGCATGTGTTGTAGTAGCACCATATGAAGGTGGCAATGGAGCCATAGGCCATGCAGTTCCATAGCCAGCCCCACCATAAGCTCCACTCAGTGATGCCAGGGAGTACCCTCCAAGGCCCATCATAGAACCTCCAACAGGTGTGGGAGCAAGAAAAGATCCACCTTGAGACAAATAGGTACCAGAAGAATATAAACCGCCACCTGCCATCATTGAAGGCACACTCGTAGGGCCTGGAGGCATGTAGAAACCTTCCAAGGATCTTCCTGGCACCCGATGTGGATTCTCATACAGCCGGGATGAAACAGCCTTCAAAGCTTTCTTGACTAATGCAGGATCACCAGATAGCTAATGACCACAATAAATTACTGTTAGCCATATGTAACCGCCATGATACACGAATTAAACCAGCCCTGGAATGCTTAAACAACCATTTCAGCACATAACCAGACCATTAAAGATCAACCCACACTTGAGCCTCTAGCCTAGCTGAAAGGACACATCTTACTCTATGATGAGAACCTGGGACAGAGCTGTGATGAAGCTAAATTATAAAGGCTCACCTGTACCATCTCGTCTGTGCTGGATACCCAAGGTGGAATCTGCTCCTTTGGCAAAACCCTAATTTGAGCTCCTATCTCACGTCTCATCTGCTCAATGATCTTTCCACCCTTTCCAATCACACAGCCAATCTGGACATTTGGCACGAGGAGCCTTGCAGTAACAGGGCGCGGGGGTTCATCGTCATCATCATCAAAAGCACCAATGTCAACAATCCTAGCATGGACCCTAAAAAGAGCTTCTTGTGCAGGGCAAAGGCTGTGTGTCTCAGAATCCTCGTCATGGCGGCTATCCTTGGATGAAGAGCAGATGTATATGATGCGCTCGTCAGAACCCGGGATGGGATCCTCCACCTTGATTTTCGACCTGCACTCCTGTCTGAGGGCTTTGATGATGGACCCCGCTTTTCCAATCAAGCTTCCGATCTTCGATGCAGGGCACAAAATACGGTATTCGGTTTCGGCAGGTGCAGTGGCAGAGTCAGTGTGTGTTCTCCTTTTCTGCCTGCCATTGTGTTCAGGGGGTTCATCATTGTAGCGGGGGTATGACCGTTTCCCCGAGGAACCAAAATAATGACCGCCATCCATGGTGAGAAGCAAAGCACGAGATAATCAACGGGAGGGCAAGAAGTCCCTGGAAACCTGAAAGAGGACATGGAGGATTGCAAAGCCAATAAGGAGAGTAAACAATTGGTAGAGCTTCTAGAAGGCTGAAAAGACTTAAGGCAGATGGTGGCCATGGATTCATGAGGCTTAAGACAGATGGCCATCAGGTCATCAAGGCTGGCCACGGCATCACTAGGCTTAGGGCAGATGGCCATAGCATCATCGGGGCTACCATCGTTACAGCCATGTAACACTTTGAAGGAAAATGTGTAGCTAGGTAGCTTTCAAGCAGTGCAAGATGTGGGTGAATCAGCTTAAAGTTAAGTTAGGCTTAGTTAGCGTAAAATTAAAAGCAGCACAAAAAGGTTAGGGTAAACACTTAGATTTCAGCTTAGTTTTCTGGTTAATGCAAAAAATAGATCTCTCCCAAACAGCAAAAGACACAGGTTTCAGAGGGCAAAAGGCACAGGTTCCCGCCTTACAAAAAACACGCAGGTTTCAACCTCTGTTACTCTGTGAAAAATTAGGCTTTAGGGCGAAATCCACACAAAACTTATATAGTAGAAGCGGTTACGGAGACGCAAGGCAGGTAAAGGGGAAGGCTTGCCTGACAAGTCTGTTGTGAGTAGCTCCAAGCTCCACGGCTACTAAGGGAGGGCAGCAGCGGCTGTAAGTGAAGCGCTTCCCAAACAATAGAACAAAGCAGCAATCGATATAGAGGAGCTAACTTCGAGCTCCACGGCTATGGCGACGGCCAAGAAGAGACTCAGATTTCACTTTAACCCTCACCGCCGTTGCTAGCTTTTGTGAACCCTAATTCTGGCAAGTTCCCCTAAATCTATCATTTTCGTCCAGTCATTATTTCTTTTTAATTTTAAAAATTAACTTGTTTTTTTTAATTGCCAAGATTTACCCAACACAGCAGATAATAGGACCCCAACATCTTTTTATGGAATATACTTTTAGATTAAGGTTTTAAATGTTGAAATCAGCTCAAGATTTTGGGAGATTTGGTCATGACTTAAATGGAAAATTTACATGTGGGGTGATTTAATTTTTTTACAATTAACGGTCCAGAGCTCTCTCTCTTTATTAATGACGGTCCAAGTATTCTTCAGCCCTAAACATGGCATGTTTCTTCGTGCATACAATGCTCTCGCGTGTGAGCCTTGTGTTTGCTGAGGCTCCCTCCTCGCCCTAAGATCTCTCTATCCAGCACATCTCTCTATCTCTCTCGCCTAAGGTAGGATGTTTTTAGTAGAACACAACCAGGGGGGGCACATAGCTAAGCTTTGGGGAGGCGTTGAAGTGATTTGAACTAGCTGAGAGGTTAGATGGAGGAGAAGGAGGGGGGGGAGGGGGGGGAGGGGGGGGGGCACATAACTAAGCTTTGGGGACGCGTTGAAGTGATTCGAACTAGCTGAGAGTTGGAGGGGGTAGGTGGAGGAGGAGGTAGGGCACTGGACTGGCTAGGGTGGGGTGAAGGAGCAGGAGGTGGAGAGGGGTTGTTCAAAACCTTATATATTAAGGTTGAAAACCTTGGCTTATGTGCCCCATAGTTAATTAATACCGATGGAGTGAATAAGAGCCTATATATATATATATATATATATATATATATATATATATATATATATATATATATGAATCCAGTGACATGCCCAAATTCACCTTTTAGGAAGGTGCATGTTATATACTCATGGTAGTCAACCCACAAGACTATATAACTATCAACTCCATTATGCATAGTATGGACTAGATACTACGGCATCCCCACTAACGTCATCAGTGCGGCCCAATAGTGGGTGTAGAACTCTGTATCAAGATATGCGCTCTCTCTCTCTCTCACACACACACACACACACACACACATAAGAGCATATATTCACACACACGCACACACACATAAGAGCATATATTCACACACACACATAAGAGCATATATTCACACAAAGCCCTTTGTATTGAGTTTCTGTCAAACCTCCGGAGATACAGGGCAGACTCATCCATAAGGAAGCCTAACACTAAGGGAAGTTTCAAATAGAAAGAATTACTACAGTAAATAAGTAGTTGATAGGGCAAATGCACCACTAAAAGATAGAAAGAATTAGCACAACATCAACTAGCCACAACTCGGACGAAAACTTCATAATGTGAAATCTGCATATCCACTAATACAGTTGAATTAAATACCTAGATGAATCCAAGAACATGCCCACTAAAAGATAGAAAGAATTAGCACAACATCAACAAGCCACAACTCGGACGAAAACTTCACAATGTGAAATCTGCATATCCACTAATACAGTTGAATTAAATACCTAGATGAATCCACTAATACAGTTGAATTAAATACCTAGATGAATCCACTAATACAGTTGAATTAAATACCTAGATGAATCCAAGAACATGCCCAAATTCACCTCTTAGGAACATGCATGTTATATACTCATGGTAGTCAGTATATAACTATCAACTATATTATGCATAGTATGGACTAGACACTACGACATCCCCACTAATGTCATCAGTGCCCACCAATAGTGGGTGTATAACTCTGTATCAAGATATGCTCTCACACACGCACTCCACACACACACACACACAAGAGCATATATTCACACAAAGCCCTTCGTACTGAGTTTCTGTCAAACCTCCAGAGATGCATGGCAAACTTAGCCATAATGAAGCCTAGCACTAAGGGAAGTAGCAAATAGAAAGAATTAATACAGCAAATAAGTAGTTGATAGGGCAAATGCACTGCTAAAGATAGAAAGAATAAGCACAATATCAACTAGCCGCAACTCGGACGAAAACTTCACAATATGAAATCTGCATGTCCACTAATACGGCTGAATTATATACCTCAATGAATCCAAGAACATGCCCAAATTTACCTTTTAGGAACGTGCATGTTATATATTCATGGTAGTCAACCCATAAGACTATATATTGAAACTCTTTTTTCCTTATTTTTTCCATAATATACTTTCCAAAATCTAGATTTAATTTTATGGACTGATTGTTATTTTTTAAAATGCTTGTAAATTTTCAAATTTCAATTTTAGGAGATTGTAGCTTCAAATCTACATGATTTTTACAAATTACTTACATTTTTTATCACTTTTTTTTACTTAGCTGGAAATTTGAAAGTACACTACACTAGATGCCATCTTTTATCACTTTTTCATAAATAAGGCTTTTCAAAATCACAAGCGTTTTTGCAAAGAAAGAAGCTCCTAGTATAGCTTGACCTATGCACCTCTCCACCTGCGCAACTCTCCCACCTGCCTACATCTGCACTTACCCGCCACTCTTTCTCCTTGCCATTCCCCCTCTTTTCTATGCATTTCTCTCTTGCCAACCAAACTCTCTTATCTACGCATTTTTCTCATGCCTGTCGTTCACCTCGCCCCCCTCCTATTTGTTTACCATCCCATAGCCTTCTTCTGTGCCTTTCGTCTTCTTCTCCCCTCTCTTGGGCAAAGAAGCCCCTCCTCCTGCCTCTCCTGCTTGGTCAACATACAGAAAACATTTTGTTGTGTTCAAGTCAGTCACCTGGCCCTTTGATTAGCATTATGGCTTCTGCCCAAGCTAATCATCCTCCATGCCAACCCGCCTGGAAAACCTTTTCTCCAAAGATGAACTTACAACCTTACAATAAAATTTTGATAAAGAAGTCAAGACCACACTCATTGGAAAGATTCTTGAGTCTCATCCTTCTCACTTTGAGGCTAGGGAGATTGGTGGCACTCCACATAGAGCTTGCCTCACACTTTACTGATGCCTACTCACTTGGAAGAGGCTAAGCAGATTTTGATTCAATGGTGGAGGCAACTTCACATACACTTGTCTGAACCACTGGTGGAACACAATAAGATTGAGTCGTGAAAAAATGATAAGATAAAAGAAATTGCCACAAGCACAACTAAAGCTTGAATCCTATTTATAATTTCCAATGTTACAATGCTGCTTTTGTAGGCCGAACAGCCTATAAGCTTCCCACCAATCACATACTCTAAAATGCTTATGCACAATCATAACTTTTTCCCTACAACCATTCAAAATCTTCACCAAACTGAGAACCTTCCCACTCCTAGCTCTAGAAGCTTCCCACCAATTACATGCTCCCAATAGCCTAGAAGCTTCCCACCAATCACATACTCCTAAAATGCTTATGCACAATCATAACTCTTTCCCTACAACCATTCAAAATCTTCACCAAACTGAGAACCTTCCCACTCCTAGCTCTAGAAGCTTCCCACCAATCTCATGCCCCTATAATGCTAAAGCTCAATCATAACTTTTTCCCTTTAACCATTTAAAGCCTTCACCAACCTTTGCACTCTCATGGTGCAAACACGCGCGTCTACAATCACTAGCTCTCTCTTGAAGCTTTAACTTCAACATATCCACTTGATGATCACGTGTGTTCACGTCGAGAGCTTACCTTAGCCAAGCCAAATCATGTGTCGTTGGGTCTTGCTTTCAAGCTAAAATGCAACTAACCTCGATGGCGTTGCATCGTCCGTCACGTCCTCACTCCATTCTCACACCAAAATGCTCCTTGTTGCTAAAGGGGTGAAGGAAAGCTCTACTTGCCTAGATGAGGCAAGTAGAGATTGGCCTTCACGGTGATTTCCTCTCATAAAAGGTGGGTAAGGAAGAAACTACTGGAAGAGGGAAACCTACAATCAAATCTATTCAAGCAAGCAGCATGCAAGAATCCAATAGAGTACAAGCAAGAAAGAGTAGAGAAGAGAAGACTCACAAGCATTATATTATGAATGTGTATTGCTAAGTGTCACAATTGACTTCTATATAAGTGACTAGTTTTCACCCTAGGCCCAACCAAACTTAAAAATGCTCTAGCCATTACTACTAGTCTTAATCAAGTATGTACATGAAGTATTTAATATATTCAAGCAAGATAGGTTCTCACTCAAGTGCGTAAAGATGGTAAAGCGCCTTACGGAAAGTCGGTCAGGTAAAACCATGTTAACTATGAAGTGGTTAACATACACCCTCCTTCATATAATGGTGATGACCATGTCTTCACGTCACCGAGGTTAATGGTGAACCCGCTGAGGTGGAAAGGTGTGGATGGTTCAGGATATGCCATGAAAGTGGCGTGCGGGGTTGAGTGGTATGGCTTGGGAACAATCCACAAAGCCGAATGCATGGCCTAATGGTGATACTGTTTGGGAAGCCTTGGTGGTATGTAGCTTGGCGAGGCAGCATAGAAGGTAGATGAAAAGTAGAAGTTCTTCATGCAAGGCCTCCTTCAGTTATGGAAATGGCTTGGGGTCTTCAAATTCAAGCGGTTGGTCGAAGTGGGCCATGCCCTTTTTGATCGATAGAATGAGCACCAAGATTGCCAATGAATGATTGGCCTTCAATATCAAACAGAATGATTAGTCGAAGTGGGTCATGCCCTTTTTTATCAACAGAATGAACACCAAGATTGCCAATGAATGATTGGCCTTCAAATTCAAATAGTTGGTCAAAGTGGGCCATGCCTTTTGATCAAGAGAATGAGCACGAAGACTACCACATGAATGTTTGGCATGGGTAGATGACAATCCAGATCATCTTGGTGCAACAGATCTCATAGCTTGATGCTTATAGCTTAGGCTTCTGCATGGCTAATACATCGGTCTAGGCGAGGTTATGTTTGTGTCAAATGAAAGTCAAAGCAGAGGTTGCATACTTTGAAGCTCTTTGGAGGTACCAAGCAGCAAGGTCGATGGTTATCGAGATGATGGGTCATACCACGGGCCAGCCATGGTTCTAGATATACCCGTGTTAAAATAGCAATGTGTGAGGGTACAACATGAGTAGAGCAAAGAGGGAGAGCATACACACTAGAAACGAAGAAAGACTAAAGGTCCTAACTCAAAGGTTGATTTGTATGGTTACATGTATTAAAATAGCAATGTGTGAGGGTACAACTACTTGTGTTGAAATAGCAACATGTGAGGGTACAACATGAGCAGAGCAAGGGGGAGAGCATGCACATTAGAAAGGAAGAAAGACTAAGGGTCCTAACTTAAAGGTTAACTTGTATGGTTACTTGGAAAAGGTAAAGTCAATGGTTGATTTGTATGGTTGCTTCTAAAAGGTGATGTGAATGGTGAAAAAGGTAGCACATGGAAAGCATAAGGAGGCACATGGAGTGTGGGCATTTATTGATACATGGATGGCACAAGGGAGCACATAACTTGTGATTTGGGAGCTCCGTGAGAGTTATAAAAAGATGTACTTGGATCAACTCTAATGAAAAGGTGATTATGGTATTTGTTTATATTCTTGTTGTTTCATCTTGCTAGTCAATAATCTCAATGAGCATTGTTTTTTCATCTTGCTAGTCCCTCAATAATCTCAATAAGCACTTAGACTATGTCTAAACCATGTTTTTTATTTATATTCTTGTTGTGTCATCTTGCTAATCTCTCGATAATCTCAATTAGCACTTAGACTAAAGAGCTTGTCCTCCATAGATAAGGTGAGCCTTATGAGCAGCTCCAGTAGTAGTGTTTTCTTGTTGAGAAGCTCTCACAACATGCCAAACGAGCGAGCTAGCCAACATCAGTGGAGCCTGTGCAAAGTATCCAAGATAGAGAGAAAATTTGTTATAGTAGCAGGTGACCTCAGTACAAAAATTAGAGAGCAATGCAATTTACAACAATATGCATTAACGTCATCTCGAGCTTCTCTTAGGAAGGTGCATTTCACAAGTTGCAATAGAGCTTCTATAGAAAAACTCCATAGCTCAATGTAGCTCATGAGGTAGCACAACCCATGGTGAAATTTATAGTGTGTGGTAGTGTGCAAGTTCTTGATCAAGCATGAACAATATCGTTGGTGGCTTAGTGCTAGTAGGCAAAAAAGGCAATCAAGTACAACAAAAATAGTGGTGGCTCTTCCCAACTAGGCAAGCTATAGTAAACAACAACACTTGTCTGCTCGATGTCATCAACAGTCAACGAGCATCAAATTTTGTGGTAGGAAAACCCTAAGGTTGTCCCTTAGTTTACAGAGGGAAAGTGTGAAAGGGCTTTAAAAAGAGCCTTGTCCACATGGGAAATAAAATTCCAATATACATGGGTATTATGGGGTCCATTTGCATGTCTTTGGCAAGGACATCATCAACATGTTCTTCATCTTGTGCATCATCAACATCGACAAAATATCAAAAATCTATAACCTTCCTAAATGTCACCAATATAAGCATGTTGAGAATCATGAGTTGTAATTCCACGACCAAATGAGCACGTGTGGAATGAATGTGTGTATATGAGAGCGAAGAAAAAGATCTTGACAAAGCCTAGGAAGACAACCACCACTGAGCTATTCATTTTCAAACAAGAAGACCAAGCTCAAAGCCTCTGAGTGTGAAACGAAGAACAAGCCAATAAACCTAGCAATCGATGGCTACTAAAGGCAGTAAAGAGAAAGAGGGCATAAGTATCACCCCTACTTGTAACCCCATACTCTAGTGTGTGAAGTGTCAAGTAAAATCCAACATTGTAGCCCACAGGGCACGCTAAGATGGACCACTCTAACATATGACTAGGAGTCCAGTGTAGCATATGGTTAGGTGATAGACCCTCATTGAGGGGGAGTGTTGAAATAACAATATGATAGCAATGTGTGAGGGTACAATATGAGTGGAGCAATGGGGCATGCACATTGGTAATAGACCCTCATTGAGGGGGAGTGCTGAACTAGCAATACAATAGCAATGTGTAAGCAACATGAGTAGAGCAAGGGGGAGAGCATGCACATTAGAAAGGAAGAAAGACTAAGGGTTCTAACTCAAAGGTTAATTTGTGTGGCTACTTGTAAAAAGGTGAAGTTAACGGTCAAAAAGGTAGCACATGGAATACACAAGGAGGCACATGGTGTGGGCATTTATTGACACATGGATGGTATAAGGGTGCATATAGCTTGTGATTCGGGAGCTCCTTGAGAGCTGTAAAAAGATGTACTTGGTCAACTCTAATGAAAATGGTATTTATTTATATTCTTCTTCTGTTCATCTTGCTAATCTCTCGATAATCTCAACTAGCACTTAAACTATGTCTAAACCATGTTTTTAGTATACTTTAATCTCCACCATGAGCTTGATCCAATGTTGATTTTGAACTATCTAAGGGTTGGTGTTGTGATGAGGTTAGTTGCAGGTGGAAGTGATTGTGCGTGGTGCCAGGCATTAGGAAATTTTTGGACCCAAAAAGGACCTCCTAAGGATTCCTAATTTTAAGGGATTAGAGCTTAAAAAGCTGGGCTTAAGGGAGACAAAGGCTATGATGACCCCTATTTTTTGCCTTGCCACATCAGCCATACCCCCCTAGTTTCACTTTTTAAAGGGAATATTCTCATACTCTCTCTCTTACTTTTTGACTTTTCTCATACTTTCTTACTTTTTGAATTTTTTATCTTCACTCTCTACAAATTGAATCTTTCTTGTCAGTTTGAAATCTCCTTTCTCATTAACTCCCACCATATCTCCCTTCCACATCAGCAAAACATTCTCGTATTTAGGTGGGCCCCAAAAAGTAAAATTTTTTTATTTTTTATTTTTTTATATTTTGAGGTGGAAAAAACACCACCCAACCAATATGTATGATGAAAATAAAATTTTCCCTCCAAAAAGCTTGTAATTCAAGGGTCACGTCAGAAGCCTATCAGGAGCCAGTACATCCATAACTTACTGTCAGGTCCCCCCACAACCCCATAAACATAACTAACTGTCAGGAACCACTACATCCATGAGATCCCGAAATTGTGGGGACCCCATAAATTATTATTTTTTAATTTTTTTCATGAATGTAATTTATTGATGAAGAAATCCATGTTAGTATATTTTTATATCAAAAATATCATTTTCTACTTAGAAAAACGGATTTGTGTTAAACCTGCACAACAGCAAAGTTTTAACAGTCTCTCTCTCTCTCTCTCTCTCTCTCTCTCTCTATCTATCTCTATCTCTCTCTCTCTCTCCCCCTATGAGGATCTCTCTGCTTTAGCTTCTTCCTCTGTTTAGATATGGAGCCTTTGCAAGTTGTATGTGTAGCCCCTTATGAAGCTAGAAAACGGAAGGTTGACTTACACATTCGTCTTCCTTGCACAAGAGGCACGCAAGGCTGCAAAAAGTCATGCTCGGCTTGAATGGTTGCAGACCAATGCTCCCCATAGGCATGGTGCTTGTGGCGTGCACGAATGAGGAGACAAGGGAGGCATTGGGTTGTGCACGCACCAGCATAAATCTAGATGTAATAAGGCTAAGAAAATAAGTTTAGTTAGGTTTTTTTTTCCCTTAAAAAAAACTATTAATAGTTCCTTCTCTCACTTCATTTTCATTTCACTTTTTTAGAGAGCTTGAGCTCAAGATCTACGTAGACACCCACGTAAGGACACCAGCACATCATTGCGTTAGCATAGTCATACATGGATATGGCACGCACCAAGCACATCACCACGTTAGCATAGTCATACATGGATATGGCACGCACCAAGAACACCGCACGTGTTACCATGCCTTCACAAAACACAGTGCAAGGTACCCAAGGACCACATACTGGTGACACCACGGAAGAGAGTGACCCCTTGGATTCTAGGACACGCCCAATGGGATCACCAGAGTCCAACCCTCCTCCCATAGCAACACCAGCGCACACACATGCAGGCCCTTCTAGTGGGAGCAAGCGTGTGAAGAATACCCCACAATGCAGGCCCTTCTAGTGGGAGCTTGGAATTTGGTTCACATGAAACTCCACAACTTTGTTTCGTGCGACAATGATTAGATAACTTCGTACAATGCAGCCACCCCAAAGATCAAGACAGAGAGGCCGATGATGAGCAGTTCGACTGGGTTGGTGAAAACATTCCTACATTGCGCAGCACCATAAGTAGCAAGACCCTACTACCAAGACAGGGTCCCCTACCTATCCGGGAGGAACTTGATACACAGGTACCACAGCAATAGGAGGAGGATTTAGACTATGAGAGAGACCAAGAGGAGGATTCAGACTATGAGAGAGACCAAGAGGAGGATTTAGACTATGAGAGAGACCAAGAGGAGGTTCCTGCAAGTGCGCGCAAGCGTAGAAAGGTCAAGCTCTTCAAGCCAAGGAAGTCCCAACCTCGCCAACGCACTAACATAACACAGAGAGCTCCAAGGAGAAGGATGCACCAAGGGCATAGGGCTCTACAAGAAATCAAGTTTTATCAGAGGAACACTGAGTTGCTGATAAGAAGAGCCCCTTTCGCTTGCACAGTGAAGGAGATTCTCCAACGATATAGAACAGAGTTCCGTGTGCAGGGGATTGCCCTTGAAGCATTGCAAGAAGCCTTCGAGGCTTACCTTGTTGGGCTTTTTGAAGACACCAACCTCCTTTGCAATACATGCAAAGAGGATTACCATATCTACCAAGGACATACAACTAGGTCGACGCACTCGAGGCGATCGAGACACGATCTAGAGATCTTAGATGTTAACCTTTTTTTTGAAGCAACTCTTTTGTTTCAAACCCCACTTTGTAACAAGCCTATCTGGCTTTCATTTGTAACCTTCTGATAATTAAAATTTTAAGTTTCTCTTACAATGTCTCGGTGTCATCATGTTTGTTTAACATGGAGTGTCTATCATGTGCTAGTTTATCACCCAAGGCATCAGAAATGCTCCTGGAGGACTGAGGAAGCTGTGCTAGAACAGTGCGAATTTGGCCTCTGCAACGGCGATGTAGGCTCAAAATTCGCACTGTTTTGGCACTTCTCCCCTAGCCACCACTCAAGATCCTTTCTGATGCATTTATAATGAAGTTGAGCACACTAATTGTGAGAAACAGTAGTTTATAAGATAAAAACACCTTTAATCATGTGTAAAAATATAGTGTTTATCATCCAATGCATCAGAATTGCTCCTGAAGGACTGGGGAAGTTATGCCAGAACAGTGCGAATTTAGGCTCCGCAACGCAGGCTCAAAATTCGCTCTGTTCCGGCACTGCTCCCCCAGCCACTCAGGATCATTTTTGATGCATTTATAATAATGAAGTTGAGTACACTAATTATGAGAAACAATAGTTTACAAGATAAAAACAGCTTTAATCATGTGTAAAATTACATTGTTTGTCATCCAATGCATCAGACTTGCTCCTGGAGGACTGGGGAAGCTATGCCAGAACAGTGCGAATTTAGGCTCTGCAGCGGCGGTGTAGGCTCAAAATTCGCACTGTTCTGGCATTGCTCCCCTGAGCCACTCAGGATCATTTCTGATAATGAAGTTGAGTACATTAATTATAAAAACAGTAATTTACAAAATAAAAATACCTTTAATCATGTATAAAAATACATTATTTGTCATCCAATGCATCAGAATTGCTCCTGGAGGGCTGGGGAAGCTATGCTAGAACAGTGCAAATTTGGGCTCTATAGCAGCGGTGCAGGCTCAAAATTCGCACTATTCTGGCACTGCTCCCCCAGCCACTCAGAATCATTTTTGATGCATTTATAATCAAGTTGAGTACATTGATTATGAGAAACAGTAATTTATAAGATAAAAATACCTTTAATCATGTGTAAAAATACATTATTTATCATCCAATGCATCAGAATTGCTCCTCTGAAGGCTAGGGAAGCTGTGTCAAAACAGTGTGAATTTGGGCTCTACAGCAGCGGTGCAGGCTCAAAATTCGCACTGTTCTGGCATTGCTCCCCCAGGCTCCCAGGGTCATTTCTGATGCATTCACAAAAACATTGATGGTACAAACTAGAAAAAACAATGATATACTTAATGAAAATAAGTTTGCAAAAATGTCTTGTAAGGTTGTGAATTCCTCCTCTGGAACTAGGGCTCGATCCATGGTCTCAAACCACAGTTTCCTTGACCAAAGCAACTGTCTCCTGCGACAATAGATTCTCCAAGGTTAGCACTATCTAGGTGAGGATCGAGGTTGGACGTATCAAGGTCCACCTCACATCACGTGTATATAATGCCCAAGCATTCATCCATTCTCAAGCCAACTGCCTTTTCAAGGTCATGAAATAAGTATTCTTCACCTTCCACCACAATGGTGCTCAAGAGATTGATCTCAAGCTCTGGCAGCACCTTGCTCTCCTCGTGTGGGGAAGATGGCCCCGCATCTTCTACTACAATGGGTTGTTCAGTTGCAAATTGTGCACCCTCTGGAAAGTGCTCTGATGCAAGCTGCTCTTCTACACTAGCACTCGTTCTTCCTACTGCCTTCACTTCCTTGTCATCCCTCAAATACCCTGCCAACTGCAATGTAGGCATCTTTACCTCCTCATCCGAATCCTCATCATTGTGATGAGGAACGCAAAAGTGGCGAGCCACGAGTTCCTAAATTGCCCTTCCCCAACCTCTTCACCTCCTGCTTATTGAAGGTACAGTAAGCTCCTGCGGGGATGCAGATGTCGATGAAGCGTTCAAGGCGCTAGATGTAGGGGCGGGCATATTGTTGAATGTACTTAAGCAGCTCAATAGGCACCCATCGATCATTGGGGCAATGGGGAAAGGAGATGTAGTGGGGAGCCAAGTATTGCTCCATGTATGCAATTTGCGTCTCATAATGTTGGGACGCAAGGGCGAGCGACTTTTCAAAGTCGACTTCATGAGAGAACATGACAAAGAGCTCGCTCTTGCCCGCCCACGAGGTGGTGGAGAGGAACACACAGAAGTTGTCAAAGTGGGTAGCCATGTGAATGCAAAGAGATAGTGTGAGCTCGTGCTTGGTTTCTATCACGTGAAAATGAGAAAGAAGGCACCTTTGGCTCGTGCTTGGTTTCTATCACGTGAAAATGAGAAAGAAGGTACCTTTGGCTATTTATAGTTAAAATTTAAAGTTTGGCCTTTTCACACTAGACCGCTAGACAAAAAAAATTACAGTTTGCAAAAATATTAAGATTTCAATTAAATAAAGATTGGTTAAAAAAGAGCCTGCTACAAAATTACAAGCATGTCATCTAATCTAAAATTGTTATAATGTCTTCATTTTTTGCCCCTCTTGTGACGTTTACTTCATGTTGATCTCCATCTCCTTGTTGACTTGAAAGCTTGTCATTGCCTTCAACTCGATCATCCTGAAACTCTTGCCCCTCACGTGCATCAAAACAGAGGCTATTTTCCCATATACTCAGTTCATCTTCAAGCTCTTCCACATGCCTACTATGTGTTGGTAGGGCTATGCACCTTGCTGCTGAAAATTCAAGGTTCCCCATTTGCCATGATTTTGAGACCATGGTTGTCCCCTCCTTATGCTTCCCAATCTGTAAAAATATAGAAAGTGGCACAATAACCAAAAAGTGTAAGGGTTAATTCTAGACATGTAGTGGAATCAGATATACCTTTCTTCTCATCAACTTGAAACTTGACTCTTCCACATTGTAAAAGCCCATGATGCTAAAGTGTTGACGCAGGTCTGCTAGGCTCCAATGCTTGCTTGCTGCCACTCGCTCAATCCATCCATTTTGCATCATCACAGCTACCTCAATAGGCATAATTTCTTCTTCTGAGGCTTGAAGTGGGATCCATGTCCCGTGCTTTTGCATCCATCTTTGGTAGTGCAGACGCATGTACAAAATAGAGCGTGCCTTCATAGTGAAAGACACTGTAGAATCTACTACATTGCACTTGTACACATCACCTTGATGTGACCCCTCTCATTAACCTCCCAACCCTCTCCTAGTAATCCTTGAATGAGGTCAGACCGTACCTCCTTACAAATATACATTGTTTTTGTTTAGTGCATTGGCATGGAATTGAACATGTGCACAAAAACATGCAAAGGACAAAACCAATTTAGCCCTACTGACCTAGATGCCTTTGAAAACTTGAGTGATGTCTTGATATCACTTACCATCTTAAACTTTAAGCATAAGATAGTCCAAGCATCAGATTTGGGCCATTCGAGATTGTTAAGAGGGGGGTTGGGGATCTCTTCTAGCTTGCCAAATAAACCTAGTTTTTTATCTACAAAATATGAGTGAGAAAAGAAAAAGATATTGTTCTGTAAAAGATCACTTGGGCTTTGAGATATAAACATTGCCTCTCCAATGGATGCATGCATAGCATAGAAAACTCCAGTGAGGCTTTGGAGTGGTTGTTCCTCAACATAATTAGAGGGGAAAATATTTGTAGAGAGACATAAGAAAATGGAGAATTATAAGAAAATTTGAAACAAAAAATCCAATATTAGCATGTTGTGTTTATGTTACACTGACGATTTGAAGGAAACCTTGGTCATTGGCCTTGAATGTACAGGTCTCCAAGGGTATACACATGTTGCACTATGGCAACCAATCCTTCCTTCTTAGTATGCTTAAAGCCTTGTAACCGCCCCTTCCAATCAAGTAGCATATTCCCTAGTTGACGCACTCGATGTGGTCCCTTAGAGCTTAGCTGCATGTAGACCCAAACCTCAACCCTGAATCTTGTTGGAGCCCAAACTCCATTCTCATCTCTTGTCTTATGCAGCACAAGCTCTTCCACCTTCTCCCTAGGTCTTCTCACATTACTGGAAGAGGCCATGGTGGTAAGAAAAGAGAATAAGGGAAAAGAAAAGCTTGTTTTACAACAGAGGAGTGGAGAGGAGAGAAAGTTCAGGGTTTTCAGTGCAGCAATGGAAAGCTTAAAAGAGGGTTAGAGTTTGAGAATAGGCTTCATGAACCTAGAGTAGACTAAAGAGGGATAGCGTTTCTGCAGCAATGGAGAGGAAGGGAGCTTGAGAGAGAGAGAGAGAGAGAGAGAGAGAGAGAGAGAGGGAGGGAGGGAGATTAAGAGGGAGGGAGCTTGAGAAGGAGGGAGAGCCTTGAGAGGGATGGAGTTTCTACAGCAATGGAGAGCTTAGAAAAGGAAGAAAGAGGAAGAGGGAGCTTGAGACTGAGGGAGCTTGACAAGGAGGGAGAGCTTGAAAGGTATGGAGTTTCTGCAGTAATGGAGAGCTTAGAAGAGGAAGAAAGAGGTTCAAAATGAGCTTTCTAAACCTAGAGTATGTTGGGGGGAACTTTGAGAGGGAAAACACACTTTTGGGAAAAATTTAAAAAATTTCAATTTTTAGGGTTTTTAATCTGCGCGATTCTAGGTGGGGGGACCTCTAAGTTTGGGCCCAAGAGGTAGGGGGACAAGAGTAGTAATTAGGCCCCATTAGCAAACCAAAGCCTAGGCCCCCTAGGGTCAAAGAAGTAAAAAATGTGCACCCAGCCCTCTTCCTATTGGTCCATTCCTAATCAAAAGTTAATCCAAGAGGCCCTCTTTGGGTCCAAAAAATTCCTAATGGAGATGTAAGATATGAAAACATTTTGGGATGCTCTTAGTGAAATATGCAGGTGACATGCATGGGCAATGTGTGAAAGGTGTGCCCTACGTGTGTACTCCTCCAATTCTGAAAAATCCTCCAACTCAACTGCCTTTTTCGACTCTCTTTATTGCTTTCCTCTTCAACCGACATCATGTTTCTTGGGGAGTCAAGATTGTTGCATGGCAACAGACTTTACCTAGAGTTGCAATGGGGTTGGGAAACCTCTCTTGCTCACGGATTTTGGCATTATTGAGCATTGGGGATATATGTGTGAAAGGTGTGCCCTATGTGTCCTCCAATCCTCAAAAATCCTCCAACTCAACTGCCTTTTTCGACTCTCTTTACTGCTTTCCTTTGCATTTACCCGCGACATCCTGTTTCTTGGGGAGTCAAGATTGTTGCATGGTAGTAGTGGACTTTGCCCAGAGCTACAATGAAGCTAGGCAACCTCTCTTGCTCACGGATTTTGCATTATTGAGCATTCGGGATATAGTCTCTATGGATCAATAGTTGGTGTGATTAAAGAAGAGGCCACGTAAGGTTCTTGCTAATTTGAGGAGGACCTAGGCGGTGGGTTGTACCGTGGACCAAGCTTGTGCACACCATGGTCCTCCATCCAGAAATGTACCTGGATGATTGTCCGTCACAACGATGAGGCTTATGCAGGTATTGAAATATCGGTGCCTATTCCTATTAGATATGTATAATAAATGCAAAGCATGTGCATTGGGCATGTGGCTTTTTCTAGCTCGGGTTGCGGCGTTGGATTCTTTGAGCCACCTTCTTGAGGTTGGTTGGGTTTTTCTTTGTTCTTTGCGAACGGCTTTGGGTTGGTTGTTGGGTTTCTGGGGCTTTGCTTCCCTGGCAGCTTGCTTGTCATTGTCGTTGCTAGATTTTGGGTGGTGAGGCTGAGTGTGGCTTGTCTCTTATACCTTCTTGGGGGGTTTTTCTCTTCTTACTTTCTCTCAAGGTGGTTGGAGCTCTCTCTCTCTCTCTCTCTCTCTCTCTCTCTCTCTCTCTCTCTCTCTCACACACACACACACACACACACACACGCACACACGCACACACACACACACACCTAGATAACCCATATCATCACACCCATCCATAAACCTAGAGATCCCATGGACCCCAACAATTACAAAACTATTATGATTGGCCACACACTAGCTAAACTTTATGGGTTAGTACTTGAGATTAAGCTCAACACACTAGCACAGAGACATGGGCATAGAGCATCAGGGTGGGCAAGCTTCTACAGGTCATTCTCTACTTTGGATCACATCTTCATCCTCCAAGCCATCATAGAAGAGGCTAGAGCATGACATCAAGACAAGTCTATTGTTGCTTTGTGGATTTCCGTAAAGCATTTGATATGGTGCCTCAAGCCAGACTACACGCAGAGACTCTAAGATTTGGGGGTACCATTAGAGACATGATTTGGGGAATCATGGCATTATACGAGTCGGTCATAGGGCGGTGAAATGCCCAAGAGGATTATTAGAGGAGATCTTCAATACCATTGGAGTGAAGCAAGGATGCCCACTATCTCCCACTCTCTTTGGCCTCTACATCGAGATTTTGGCCTTCATTGTTGATAGAGGAGGGGGAGGAGGCGTATCACTAGTAGTAGGCATCCTTGTTTCCATATTACTTTATGCTGATGACATAGTGCTTATTGTAGATTCTCGAGAGGCTCTCCCGAGGCATCTTGACACATAACAAGAATTTTGTGCACAGTGGAATCTCACAGTAAACCTTGGGAAAACCAAGGTTATGGTCTCAACACATCCCCTTTTTTCACGTCTTGACTAAGTTTCACCTACATCGGCAGCCCAATGGAGATTGCACACGCATATGTGTACTTGGGAGTCACTTTTACAAGACTTTTATAGGATTAGTCTTCTCGATGAGCCATGTTGAAGAGGCTAGACTAATGTGAGGGTATGATTCTCTTGCTCTCATGGATAGATAGCACTTCCATGCCCATTTCTAGGAGCCGAGGACCAAGATGTGGCTATTTGACACCTTGTTCACTCCCGCATTGATGTATGGAGCACCCTTTTGGGCACTTGATCTTACAACAACCAAATGGTCAAAGATGGAGAGGCTTTAGGTCATGGTGTTGTCACATATAATACGCAGCAAACCATCAGCCCCACATGATATTATCATGGTAGAATTTACTACTGTGCAGCACCCATGGTAGTAGAGGCACTCTTCCATGCAGTCACATACAATCACCCATGGTAGCCACATACAATCACCCATGGTAGTAGAGGCACTCTTCCATGCAGCCACATACAATCACAGGATCAGTGCCATGGCCCCCTGGGGACTCTATAGCTAGCAGCAAATAGGCATGAGCCATGGTATAGCCAAGTATGCACTTGGTTCACGAGGCAGGGATGGATCGCTTCCCCCCCCTCAGTGTATGACCCAAAATCCCGGTTTATCATGCTCTCTCACGAGATTGACTGGAACTGGGTAATAAGATATGATTTATTGGGATTATTCATACATGATACTTGGATCACAACACATGAGCCACTCTCGCACAAACAGCAGTACTACATGGATACTTTCATGAGGCTTACAGAGGATGGTTTTATACTGAGGGCTAGATATCTTGACATATACATGTCACATGGCATGTGGATTGTAGTGGGCTAGATTATGGGTGTCATCGCACTACCTAAGGATTGAGACAAGGAGAGCCATGTAGGTACCTCGTGAGAGGAGAGGATATGCACTATGTGCCAGTGGGAGGTTGAGCTAGAAGAGCACTTCATATGCATGTGCACCGTATATTATGAGATTCGAGGGAGGTTCCATTTTATCTTCAGAGAGGGATTTGGACCCTTCTCCAAGATCATGGATTACCTAGGCCTCTTGCTAATAGAGCTTCATCACCATAGAGATTCATTAATTAGGGAGTCAATACCCCATGGGAGACATCCACCCTGGCTCCTAGACCCTGGCTCCCAGCAGGTGACCATCACTTAGTTCTTCTAACCACACGAGAGGACACTACACGAGCCATGGATGACATGAGCCACACATTCTCGAGTGCTTGACCCCCTATCAAACCTCACACTCATGTGACTCTAGACTGGGCCATGGCACTATAGTGAGCCCGGCGTCCCAACTCCCTAGACCTCACTAGCAACACAGACATCAGCCCTAGCTTGAGGAGATCTTAGAGAGGCATAAAGCCGCCTTCCCACTCCCAACAAATCTGTAGAGCCTTCTATAGGCTAACCCCATACTCAATATCCTTGTTGGTCCCCTCCCCCTACCGGCGAGTTAGCTCCATAGGTTATATGATGATGATGGTCTTGCTTGTATCATATGGCTCAAATTTGACATTCCCATCTTGTAGCTCTAGTCTTTGTTTTCTTTTGTACCATGAGATTACATGGACACTATTTTATCACTTTTGGTCTTTTAGACCCACTGGGCCTCCCTCCTCCCCTCCCTCTCTCTCTCTCTCTCTCTCTCTCTCTCTCTCTCTCTCTCTCTCTCTCTCTCTCTCTCTCTCTCTCTCTCTCTCTCCACATGTTTTTTAAAAAGATTATGTTTAAAAGATTTTTTAAAACCAATCAACGAGTGCGTGCTTTTTAATTTAGTTTTTTTAATTGTTTTAATTTTTATTTTTCCATTTTGCCACGTCTTACATGGCCAAAGTCTTATGGCTTGCACAACCCTTTGTAAGATTTCTCAAACACTAAGCTATGCTTACCTTAACTTGTCATTGTGGGACTTGCCGATTCTTGAGCTCATATCTTTTGAAGGTTCCAAGCTCCACTAGTTGATTATAGCTTCTCCTCCTATGAATCCCTCTCCTTGTTGTCTCACTGCAAGGAGCTCTGCATCGTGCACCCGCATAAGGACTCTCGCTCCTCTCACTCTTACACAATAAACAAGAGGCACATGCACCAAGAAATATACATGCTACTCTCAACTCTCTCTGTCATACAAGACTTTCTAGAACACAAGAGAGCAAGTAGACAAGCAAGACTCAGTTGGCAAAAAAAGGGGGATTGTGACTTAGATTATGAGAAAAAGTAACTTATATACAACTAGCCCCTTACTCACACTTGGGTGCTCAAAAACTTATTATAAGCTTGTGTGGTAGTAATACATAATGACATCCTCTTCCAAGCCCTTTTTAAGATCAAACTTCATACATTCTTTGTTGAACTTGTATATATAACCATTTTTTTAATCAATTAGGATTATCGATAGCTTGAAGAATCTAACTGTCTCATCAATTGTTAGATCTGGTATGTTTCGCCAAGCTTTGAATTGTGGTCAAACCATTGCTTACATCTATACTTCTCAACCATCATACCATGCATGGTTAACATGCGAGTTTCATAGTTTCATATAACTTTTCCAATTCCAATAATCTTTTAGCCGATATATTTTCACTCCATCTCTAACTCACTGGCACCCTTAGACTTGGCACTAGATACTCCATGGGAATCACTGTGCTCCACTCTGTAAGCATGTTTAAAAGGTGTTTTCCCAGTGGCTACCTTATATGGATCGATATGTCCACCACAAAGTTGCAGTTAATTTGTGCTCCTAGTCACTTCGACCAACTTCCATAATTTTGGTCATTATGGAGCACAAAATCTTGTTGATACTCTCCGCTATGACCATTGGCCTACGGATAGTATGGTGATGTATGATGAATATTTATGGTGCACCACTAAGAAACCCATTTGAAGATGTTCGATCCTTTCATTAATGACGTGTGATTCCCTATCACTGTGACCAATTCTAATCGGTAAAAACCAAATTTTGAAATCACGTGCTCATATAAGAATTTGACAGTTATATACAAGCATCAGCTTTTTGTGTAGCCCAAGCCTCATAGTAATATGTGGCTATAATGACATATCGAGCTTGGCTCTACCGAGATGTTGGGCTAAAGGGCCCAAAAATTCTATCCCACTTTTCAAATCGTTGTTGCACGATTACAGGGGTAAGAGACATTCTATCCTTCTCTTGAGGCACGTTTAAGTGTTGACATTTCACCCCTCTTATGAACTCCATGGAGTCTCCAAACATTTCACCCCTCTTATGAACTCCATGGAGTCTCCAAACATTTCACGTTTAAGTGTTGACATTTCACCCCTCTTATGAACTCCATGGAGTCTCCAAACATAATCAACCACCATCATAAACTAGCAAAATGTCTTCTCAAAACTTTGCAATGTGCTTCCTCTAGAATAGAGAGAATTCATCCTCTCTTACACAACACCTTAGCACATTATCCTTACCTAGTTTATACAATTGTCCTACTATTAATTGATAGGGTGTTGTCAACTTAGTAAGTTGTCGCATCCTATCCTTGTTTAGGGCCTTATTTTTGGAAATTTGTAAGTGAGATACTATGGAATTTCTTCCTTTTTTCGGGCACCAAGTCTAGCTTGAATAGAGCCATATTTGGCAATTCATCATCAACACATATGGCAGGTTCTTTGTTGGAATCCTTGACATATGGTCTACTAATACATGTTTTTTTCCCTTCCTAACTATGATCATAAAGTCAAACTCCATCAACAAAAGCAACCATCTTGTGATACGCCTAGTTGTATATGGTTTGTTGACAAGGTATAACAAGGCTTAATTATCTACAAAGAGATAAATTTGTTGGCAAGCAGGTAATGCTTGAACTTCTTAACCGCATAAACCATTGCTAATCCCTCACTCTCTAGTGGAGTAGTTTATTTTTTCCTTGTTTAATTGCCTACTCGCAAAGCACGCTAGGTAATCCAACTTGAATTCATCACTCTATAGTGGTGTAGTTCATTTTGCTTAATTACCCACTTGCAAAGCACACTAGGTAATCCAATTTGAATTCACCATGTTGTGTGCCAATACATAACCAATTGCAAAGTTAGAGGCAGTAATGTGAACATGAAAATCATATCCTAATTAGGTGGTCTTAGGTGGTCTTAAAGTTAATGCACTAGCCAGTGCTTTTGGAAATTCTACAGGTTGGATGGCTCATGTGGTTTGACAAGATAGATCTCATTCGAAACGGATTTTCAATTCATGCTGACATTCATCGGTCCATTCAAAGATTAAGAGCAATTGATATAATGGGCAAACTATCATAGCGTAAAATTTAATAAGTCTACGATAATACCCTACATGACCCATTAATCATCGTTGAACTCCTTTTGTAACTAGGTGGTTGCGGTAGTTCAAGAATCGGCTTCACTTTACTATCATCAGTGGAAATTCCATTTTTTTACACAATGTGTCCTAATATGACACCTTGTTTTACATAAAATTGACATTTTAAAGGATCACATATATTTGAAATATCTTTCTCATGTATTCCAAATTCAGTTTCTGTTTTGTGACTGCGCACAAACATCATCTATAAATATTTCCAACCATGGTTACAGTAATCCAATATACATTAATGTCTAAAATGTTGTACGAGCATTGGTTAGGCCGAATGGCATGACTTTGTAGGCAAATGTTTCCCATGTGGCTGTAAATTCTGTTTCACGCTGATCTTTAGGGGCTATGGATACTTGATTATATCCCAAAAATCTATCTAAAAAGCTATAAGCTTCTGTCTACCACTCTTTCCTAAACATGCTCAATGTATGGTAAAGGGTAATGGTCTTTCCACGTTGTTGTGTTGACCTTCTTCAAATCTACACACACCTTTAGCTTACCTTTTTGGCACAATGAGAATTGGTGATACCCGATCCATATGCTCAATTTTGTAAATGAACTCCAGAGCAATGAGTTTATTATTTTTATCATGAACAATTGCAAAATATTTAGTGTTCATTTGATAAGGTTATTGTTTCACAGGCCTTGATCCCTCAATGATCAAAATTATGTGCTCAAAAACCTCTAGAAGCACACCTTTCATATCCTTATAGGTCCAAGGTGAAGCAATCCTTATACTCCTTCAAAAACTCTTCCTTCTCTTCTCTTAAAGTTAGGTCAATAGCAATGTACACGAGTTTGGAATCCTCCTCAGGGTTTGTAATGTCCACCTCCTTGACTTTAGCCGCGATCTGTTGTATGAGATTCCAGAGTACCATCTATATGTGCTCTAGGTTCCTCTCATCAATGTAAAAGGTCTTGAAGTTTTAATATGGTTCCTCATAATCCTTTTGAGCCATAATTTTCTTGGCTTCGTTTCAACTTCTGTTAAGGATTTGTTTCTTTTCCGCCTTTCAAATTTGGACAACTTAGGCTCATTCCTAGGTTTGGGCTTCTTCATCGCTTCATCATCTTCTTGCACCATCACTTGATTCAATTATTCTCCCCAGTTCTTAGAGAACTCTTTATGAGTCTTAGTAGTCTCGATGTATTTTAGCCATTGAGCATTAATAGTGGGTTGTCCACAATACCTCGTGAAATGCCTAGCCTAGTAGCGTTTCTTCTTTAGCCATTTGTAAACCTTTCCTTCAAAGACATTGTTTCTAATGACTTCATCCAATTCATTGGAATTTCTTCTCAAGGAGTTGTAGAGCTTGGAGACCTCGAGGGTTACGAGGTGGGCCATTGGAAAGATCCTCTCATCATGACAGTTGCGGTTCAACCAGGTCATCACTTGTTGGATGTGTTTCAAGGAGGGTTAGGGTGAGCCATAACATTTTTAGTGTTGCTTCCAGGGAGTCATCCCTTGGCTTTTTCCATCGATTTTCTCTAATCTAGGCATTACCCATTGCCCATTGTCTTCATTAATGGTTTCCCATGAAAAAGATGTGGATTTGATGGAGATTTGTGTGTGATTTTGTGAGAAATAGCTCTCTTTTTTGGTTCATAAAGAATGCTTTTTGCTTAATTTTTAGCTTAATTTGTTATTTTGTTGGTTGATAATGTGGTTTTTAATGTTCGTAAGGCTTACACATAGAGTGTATTAGGTTTAGTTTGCATCTATTACATCAAACAATGCAATAGAATGTAATTTTTAGTGATTTTAAGCTTTCTTTAAAGTTAAATATAGAGCTAGAATCATTATTTTTTGTTTGATTTGTGTGTTTTTTGTTTGATTTGTATGCATTAGAGTATTAGCAAGCATTAGGAGTAGCTTAATCATTTAAAAAATCTTTCTTAATATTGACTGCTTTTTATCATTAAGGGTGATTAATCCAATTCAAGAGGCAAAAATTTTAGAAATTATGTTTTTTGGGATCAAAATTAATCATGTAAGAGGTTGAAATTAGTGTTTTTGGGTGTTTTGGGAGTATCTAGATACATCAAAACATCTAATTACATTAATTGGAGGAATTTGGCTCTCTTTTGCATAAAGAGAAGATATTAGAATTAAGAGTTTAATTAATCTCTAATTATATATTAATCTACACGTTAGTTGATGCACATAGCTTAGTAATTTCATGCTCTATCTAATGATGTGCTCAATGGTATGAATTAATTAGTGATTAGTGATTAATTAGAGTCCTTAATTAGTCCAAAAACAAAAAATGATTAGTGGAAGAATAAATCTTTGATTAATTCTTAAGTACCTTTTTACATAACTCATTAAGGTTAATGAGCGTTAAATAAAAAGATGCCAATGAGTTGTCAAATTGTCCATTTTGGGGGTCATTTATGAAGGGTGTAAGGGGGGTGTCATAAAAGGGTTGACTTTTTTTATTCCCACTTGTCTTTTTTGGAAAATGCCTATATCAATCCAATTTAAACTTCAAAAAATATTCCCCCCAAACAAGGAAATTCGAATTCCCCACTAGACCTAAAAAAATTAAAAAAAACTTTCACGCCTTGAAGGTTTCACGTCTTAAGGCCTCACGCCGCCTTTAAAAAAAAATCACGTCTTAAGGGTTTCACATTCGAAAAAAAAAACTCATGCCTTAAGGCCTCACACCCCCCCAAAAAAAATCAGACGTTTTCACGCGTTAAGACTTCACACCATGAATCATTCCTATAGTTTCATGTCGTGAAACAATCCCCGAAAAAAAAATTCAAATTTGATAAATTTGTGAAGTCCCTTTTACATCGTAAACTGCACCCTGCTAGTTCACGTCGTGAAGTAGGGTCCGTCAACCAAAAAAAAAAGGACTCTGGAAAAAAGCCCTATTTGGAAGCTCCTATCACCTAAACCGTGAACCCAATGGACGTGCTCTAGTGCTCATTGGAAAGCGGGCATTGAGCTCTTCAAATTTGGTCTTGAGCGTCAGAGGGCAAAATCCATCATTTGGCCTCCGACCAACAGCCTCAAAATTTGGCCCAATAATCGAGTCAAAAAACAGTTCTTAAAGTACTAAAAATCGCTCAAAACAGCGCGAAAATAATTGCGAACCATATTCAGGCTATTTTTTGAGAGTCTAAACGACAAAATCATTAAAAAACTCAGAGAGAGAAAGTTGTAGTGCTCCAAAAGTACTACAACTCTCTCATACATAGTTTTTCCAAATTTCTTTTAGAACACCTTCAAAAACAAGCTACGAAACAAGGAAAATCTTTATGGAAAAAAAATCATCTTCAGGTAGTGATGGAAAATAGGTTTTGAAACCTCCTCTTTCATCTGGGATGCTACTAGCATGTACTTTTTTCAAAAAAATAATCTCTAAGAGGTTGTTCACGTGCGTGTAGTGCGCCTAAGCTAATTAGGCCAAATAGACACTCATTTGACCCAACGAAAAGTACGTCAGGCCTCCTAAGGCTGTAACATGCAGTCATAAAATCTTTTTTTTTTTAGAAAAAAAAATGCTTGCTCAGTAAAGGAGCAATTATAGCATCAAGACATGGCAACGATAGAGGGACTACGTGGGCCAGCACCCTCACGAAACCCAATGGCTGACATCTTCGAGCCATTGAGATACATGCCCCAACTGCCCGCAGCTTCCACTACCAATTGCCCTACCAACTTTGATCCTTTGCCTAACGTTCCTACAAATCCTATAGGTACCAACCCTATTCAACCCCTAGATGTTCATACCTTGGACATATTGACTAATCTAGGAAGGGGGTTGCCCAAGGACTAAGTGAGTCCTTACCACATTAACACCCACACACGGCCTAAGTGACTCATACAAAAACACAGCCGTACAGACTTTCAAAATCATGGGCAAATATGATGGAATAGCTGATCAAATTCAATTCATACAACTGTTTGAACAATAATGTGAAGCCTTTGGAAATCCAAACTGCCCCCCCAAGGTACATGCATTGAACCTTTACTTAGTGGGAAAGGCTAGCCGATGGTTCATCACATTGATGCTTGCAATCAAGACAAACTTCAAGACTTTGAAAATAGCCTTATCCATAGCTTTTCAAGACAAGGTGATCGGTACATGCATTGAACCTTTACTTAGTGGGAAAGGCTAGCCGATGGTTCATCACATTGATGCTTGCAATCAAGACAAACTTCAAGACTTTGAAAATAGCCTTATCCATAGCTTATCCATAACTTTGAAAATAGCCTTATCCATAGCTTTTCAAGACAAGGTAATCGGTGGAGTGCAGCAAGAGAAATCTATTCAATTGAGCGTAAACCAAACAAAACTATTAGAGACTTTATCCTTCAGATAAAACTCTTGGACTCACAATGTGAGGCATGGGAAAAATTAAACGATTCTCAATTGAAGACATGTTTCATGATGAGCTTTAAGAATACCAACTTATACAACTTGATTATTGTATCTAATCCGGAAACATTTGATTAATGTTGTAAAAAAGTAATATGTTTAGATGATAATATGATGAAAGATGATCACGATATGAGATGTTCCTCATCTAAACCAAGTGAAGCAATGGCTAAAGAAAAATTGATCTCAGAATTGTCATTCTCTGAATTCTATGCAGCCTTGCTTAAAAACTTACAATCGACATCTCTATGAGAGGATGAGCTCCTCCAAAAACAAACATCCTTAATGCCTCTCCAAGTGATGAGTGAAATTCCTTGTGTCTAGTTCAATCACTATGACCATCCCAATCCCCATTGTGCATACAAAGCGCCTATTTTTATGTACTATTTATATTGCAAAACCTTTGGTCACGACATATCCCAATATCCCAATTCATCTACAATTAACTCAAAACCCCCATCTCCCGTGCACCAAACAGAAATAGTCCAAAGGGTAGAAACTACTCTTAGGAAGTAGTTAAGCAAACACTTCAGTGTTTCGATTATCATGGACCGCACTGTTATGGGCTACCACACCTCTAAGAGGGAACTCAACACATTCACCTAAAGGATGAGCAATAGATCACAACCATCGTAGGGCACTTACCAATGCTTCGAACTTGAGTCCCTTAAGGCCTCCAAGCTCGCTTATTAAGCTCCAACCTCTAAGCTCCACCTCCACGTTGTCACCGTAGAGTCACTCGCACCATCGCATAAGCAATCATTCTCTCTCTCTCACTCTCTCACACAAGCATAAAAGAGGAACAATGCTAGAATGCTCTCTCTCTCTCTCTCTCTCTCTCTCTCTCTCTCTCTCTGTCTCTCTCTCTCTCTCTCTCTCTCTCTCCTTCAATCTCTCTCAAGACACAAGGGAGGAGAGCTCTCTATAGCACAAAGGGGATTGTGTCTTTTCATTTATGAGAAAATGCCTTATATACATTTGGCCCTTATTCACACCCAAAAACTTACTTATTCACATATACATTTGGCCCTTATTCACACTTGGGCGCGCAAAACTTACTTACTAGGCCTTAGGTGGCCTTAGGTGGCCAATATCTCATAATGTACAACTTTTATAGTGCCGTTTCATGACACTTATTAATGTCCTCAATTGGAGGATCATGTTTGTTAATCCAAAATGGAATTAACATCCCCTCCTTCCTAATGTCGGTTCTGTCCGCAGAACCTATTACCGAGGTCTAAAGACCCGGTCACCGAGTTCATGTTGGTAGAAGTTCCTCCTGGACTGGAGCTTTTTGAGTGTTCGTCTCAGAATGCTGAGTGTGATCTCCAAAAGCCTTTATCCACCATGTCTTTGAAAGTGATATGCATGTAGCCAAGAAGTCATCGCAGTAGTATGTGGTAGTAAAGCATGATACCCCTGTCGAGCCCTTGGTTCATGTCGAATTTCAGGTGTTCTTCTTCATAGCCATCATAGGGCTCCTTTGGTTGGTCTATAAGCACCACCACCAATTTCAAAAATCTGATGCTAGCCACAATAGCGGGGTCTGAAATTTGGTGCCATGCCCTTATCCATGTAAGCATCTGTTGTCTTTGCTCCTGAATGTTTGCAAATGTTGCTGGTATGAAAATGGAAAAGTTGTAGCACACATGTGAGTTGGGCCTCTTGGCTTCCTGAAATTCTAGTGGTGTTCATCTTCTTTTAACTGGCATGTATAAAGGATCGACCTGCAGTGTTGGTGGCACGCCCATATACACTTGGCTGTATTCCAAAATTGCCAGGTACTCCTTCCTCTAGTTTGGCTGTATTCCAAAGTATTCCAGTCAGGGGTGCTCTTCAGTGGTGACTATGGTGGCATAGCCACCTCTAGTAGTGTGCACAAGGTTTGCTTTGCTCCACCTGCGAAAACAATAGCTGATCACATAAATGTAACGATCCATATCTCCAGTAGATTAGTTAATTGAGAATTTGCCTGCTTTGTGTGCTTTGCCACATTCGCCCATAATGTACCCTCTCTAGCCAATGCAAGTAGTTCTTCTAAGTCAGGGCGTGGAGCGCGGAGAGGATATGGTACATTATGTTGTTTTGTTGGAGTGATTTCTCAATAAGCTTCTAGCATGATTAGTCTTGTGGGCTCAAATGGAATTATCTGCATGAGGACTTTAAACATTAACTTTGGCTTCAATTGCCCGCACGAATGAACCCCTCGTACTCTGCAGCTAATAAAGAATCCAAAATGATATCATCAGTAAATGCTTCAAGATTATCTTGCGGGATAGGATGTCGTACCTCTTGAGAGTATGTCGTACCTTTTGAGAGTGCCGTGGTGGAGATGGGTGCCAGTACCTCCTCAGGGGCGAGAGGGTTAGTGGGAAAATCTATATCGAGAGAATGGAAAGAAGTCAGGTTGAGAGGTGTTAGTAGGTGGTGTGTTAGGATATGGGTTAAGTAGCTTACTAGCGACATTAGAATAGACAAGGTAAGTTGATGTTAAAAATGAAGAAGAGGATTCTTTTTGACCTTGACCAATGCTAGGGGATGGGTGGCTAGGCTTACGAGACTTAATAAACGCTTGTAAGTCTCAAATTTCTTCGACATTGGTAGTGGGATATTCTATGTGGGTAGCATCAAAATTGTATTGTACATTTGTTAGCATTACTTCTAAATGTTTGTAAATATTAGAGTAGAGTTTTAGAATGCCAAAAGGATGATATAGAGTGGACTCACATAAATTTAGATATTGGTGAGTGTTATAGACCTTTAGCCACCCATGACTTATAACCCATTGGTAACTATGTGCTACTACCTCATAGTTGGCGAGCATCTCTGGAATGTCATCTGGGACAAACAGGTCTAACTTTTCGACACTGTTATCCTGAATTTTTGAATTTTGGAGAACGGGACACCAACTACGAAGATTTAGCACTATAGGATGTAGAGGGTAGAAAAAGATGTCTTGGGGATTAGTTAATATTGAGTCTCCCCTCAAAATTCCCATTATTATGGTTGGATCAGCATCTCTTTCAGTATTTTGTTTGATTAATGTTAGTTCTCCTAGGCTTATATCTTCAGATAGATTTATGTCATATTAAAGTAGAGAGAGTGTTAGTGTTAAAAAAAACAAGGAAAGAGTTTGAGGAGGGGTTCGAGGAGTTACTGGCAAAACTGACCCAACTCAGAGAGGCACGCTCAAGGAGGAGACGGAGTTCATCACTAGGCTTCGGTTGTTGCTGACTTCTTTCTTGGTGGACTGCCAGCTGACGCTCTAACGCTTGGAGGCGGGAGTCTGTGTTGCTAAGGAGGTTTAAAATTGACATTTCTCTAACCATCCTTGTAGCATCTAATTCTTCGAATCTTCTTGTTGCGTCTTCTTGGGCCCGCCGGGCCATTGCTTCCCTATCCTGAGCTTGGGTAATCTGTTGGAGCCTTTGGGCAGCTAGCCTATCCTGAGCTTGGGTAATCTATTGGAGCCTTTGGGCAGCCAGCCTTTGAGTGTCGTGTAGTTGTTGTGTAAGCTGCGTCACTGCCTCTTGGTGTGCCAACTCTTTTCTTTGTGCTTCGGTCTCTGGCTTGCACTTATTGTTTCATTAAGTGCTTTGATCTTATCTGCATAAGCCTTGTTTCTTTGTTTTGTTTTAGATCGCCGTGAAATTTTTGTTGAGGATGACAATTCACACCACTCGATGTTGGTATGTTTGTTCCCTTTCATGTTGTAAATAATTTACCCTTTCCTTCTCTATTTTTAGCTGTGCTGTTAGCAGCTAGATTTGGCATTGCATTTCTTCTTCTTTGGCCCTGGCATTGGCTTGGAATTCATGTATTTGTTGTGCATGAAGTGTAGTGAGCTCCTTTGTGTGGGTGACTTCTTTTTGGAGCTGCTCATTTGATTGTTCCAATTTGGTGCTGAGGTCAACATTCTCCTTGATTCTTTGCACTATTGTTTGGCTTATTAGGACCATGTTATTATTTTCCAAGGTGTTATATCTTTTCTCTTGCTCCTCCGTAGCTTTCAAACTCTTCATGATGACATCTTTGTGGGTAGCCTGAGCTGCTTCCAAGTTGGCTTTTAATCTTTGTAGCTATGTGGATGCATCTTTTACCTACTTCCAAGTTGGCTTTTAACCTTTGTACCTGTGTGGATGCATCTTTTACCTACTTCCAAAGGGCGGTGTTACGGTTGTGGAGCATATGTGTTGTCAAGAGGTGACATCGCCAAACCTTTTGTTCTTGTTCCCACATTGCATTTGTGTTTGATTTGACTTCCAGCCCAGTCTGTGGTTGGGTAGCTCGTCAAGTCCTTCCATGGTCTCCTACAAGAATTGTTGATAGTTTATGTTCTACAGGGAGGCTAGCTAGGGTAGTCTTTCTTCATCTTCCAATCTTCTTCTCTTGGTTGGATTGGATGGCTCTGGAGTTCTTTGTCTTTTGCCTGCGTCCATTGGGGCCTCTGGTTCTTACACTTGGAGCTGTGGCCTACTCAACACCTTGTATTTCCTCAACCTGTATTGGTGTTGCTTGTTCAGGAGCTGTCTCTGTTTGCTTGTTCAGGAGCTGTCTCTGTTTGCATGTCTGCCAGATTTGATTCTTTGAGAGGAGAGAGATATGTAAATATGAGTTGTGATGGGCTTGTCGGAGGAGTGATTTGTTGCAGGGTCTACTGTGTTGTATGGCTGAGAATGTTCTCTTGAAGGGCTTCTTGGTAAGTGCGGATTGTTAAATTTACAGCAATGTGATGAGCTATGGTGGATCAAATGCAAGAATCAACATAATTAGCAAGTGATTAGATGATGATGAAGTTAGTGAGCAATTAATCTAATAGCTTAATGTAGGCATGGATACTCAAAGACCATCAATTTCTCATTAGGCCAATGCCTTAATT
This sequence comes from Cibotium barometz, assembly GCF_041138505.1. Lineage (NCBI taxonomy): Eukaryota > Viridiplantae > Streptophyta > Polypodiopsida > Cyatheales > Cibotiaceae > Cibotium > Cibotium barometz. The sequence goes on along the minus strand of NC_141060.1, from coordinate 3,077,629 downwards.
TATAGGTTATACATCCACAAGATGCCAAGCATCTAATCCCCCTGATTTTTCCTTAATTTGTGCCATCTTTTCCTAGAATCTTTCCACACCCCTATATTCACTCATGCTAACCTTAATTCTCATTAGTAGATTCCTCTCACCTTTTCACTGCTACCCACTTAATTACAGTCTCTTGCTAAGGGCTTGTTCCCGCACACACCCATTCACTTGCATATTTCAACACCTCCCCTCAAGTGAATAATTCTAGCACACCTGGACCTTATATACCAAGTTTCCCTCTTACTTGGTAGCCTGCGAGACCAGTGCCTCAAGTCCCTAACTCATAGTCCTTGACACTCTCTCTCTATGTGTCCAAGGCTACTACAAGTGCCCGTTCACCTTGACTAAAGTGCTCACACATACATCTACCACATGGCCTACATCATCGGTGGCTCAGAGGTGGTTTTACTCTGTTGGGGCAAGTTACATTGGGTTGTGGGGTTTCTCTCTCTTTCTCTCTCAGAAAAGATGTCATGACTCCTCTTCCTTATTAGGAGTCTCCATGAAGTTTGCCGATGTTGATCCTTCTTCATTTGGTTTGCTGTAGCAGTCTCTAGCCATGTGTCCTGGCTTCCCACAGTTGTGACAAGTGAATGTCCTTCCTCCTCCCCAGCCTCTTCCTCTTTCTCGTCCTCGTCCTCGTCAAAGTCCTCCTCGGGTGTAGAATGCTCTCTCCTCTCCAGTTCATGGGTCCAACCCTTTCTTCTCTTTGATCTTGTTCTCTTGCTCTAGTAGAGCTCCTTCTATCTTATGCAGCTTCAATTCTGGTAAATTCTTTAAGGTTGCCACAATGTTTTCATATTCTCCTTTGTCCACACTCTTCAGAAGCACAGCTAGTGCCTCATCATCTTCTACTGGCTGCCAGTTGTTTCTTAATGCTTTTGTATTTGTTCAAGTGTATGGTTAGAGGTTCACTTTCCTTCCTGTCAAGTTTGTAGAATTGCATTAGCAAATTTATCTTTGAATTTTTTGCTTGAGTGCCAAATAATTTATTAAGTTCATCCCATGCATCTTTAGCCTGTTGTATCCCTGCAATGTGGTGAATGATTTCATCATTTAAGCTAAGTGCAATGAGCCCTAATGCTTTCTCATTTTTGCTCTTCCACTCATCCTTCCCATGCTCCTCTGGACATTCATCTCTTCTCTCAACTAGCCCCCATAGATTTTTCCTCATGAGCAAATACATGGTCATGTATGGAACTGATCCCTGTTAAATTTAGCTATTTCTTGTGCAGTGCTCATGATGATGTGAAGGGGGTCTTACCTCTTGATCAAATTCAAGATTAAAGGGTTAGTGTCTACCCTTTTACAACTCAAATCTGATGTTTAATGATGATTACAACAAGTTTATCAACATGAATTCACCAAAAATTACATAAATCCAAGGGTAACTGAATGGTTGGAGTATCAAACCATCTCCAAGTTGCAATATAAAGTGATAGAGATCTGTATCAAATACCCCATGGTAAATTTGAACCATCAATTGCACCAAAATATAATGATTAGTGTTAATTAATCACTGATTAGTGAAATAATCCCCTATTTTGTGTGCAAAAAAATAGAGTGTACAGGGAGGCCAGATCTGGTGCCTTAGAGTTCAAACGAGCTCATATCCTTTCAAGGGTATCAATAGCAGTTAGTCTAGTAGAGGATCAAGCCAAGAAACAAAAGATTTGACCAAACGTTGAATGCTTAATCTCTGTTTTACCAAAGTCACTTGCAGATTTGATGCAGAGCTTGATTCCACTTCTCCTTGAAGAATTTCAAGATTCTGAGGTCATAGGCTTATAGAGCACCCTTGAAAACCCATGGGGCAAAGAGGAATTAGACCAATTCCTTTTTTGGGAGAGTAGATCTCCAAATTTCTTCAAAAAACTTGGTGCCTACAAAATCGTGATTTTCGGCTGCTCCTGGTAGCAATTAGTCTAGTAGAGGATCAAGCCAAGAAACAAAAGATTTGACCAAACATTGAATGCTTAATCTTTGTTTTACCAAAGTCACTTGCAGATTTGATGCACAACTTGATTCCACTTCTCCTTGAAGAATTTCAAGATTCTGAGGTCATAGGCTTGTAGAGCACCCTTGAAAACCCATGGGGCAAATAGGAATTAGACTAATTCCTTTTGTGGGAGAGTAGATCTCCAAATTTCTTCAAAAAACTTGGAACCTGCAAAATTATGATTTTTGGCTTCTCCTGGGGGCGGCAATTCGACGACAGCCAGTGCGTGGGGCATGTGCCTAGGTGAGGCTAAGAGCTTTTAGCCTATTGTTAAGGCTGGAGGGAGAGGGAGCTCCTCCACCAGCAAAACTGGGGGTGCAGAGGATGGTTGAAAAAGAGCTAAAAATTAGATTAACTCCTAATTATGATTAAAAGAGTAATTAGCATGGTAATTAAGCTTTAAAAATAGATGAATCCTAAGCTTAGCTCTGATACCATGTTAAATTTGTAGCAATGTGATGAGCTATGGTGGATCAAATGCAACAATCAACATAATTAGTAAGTGATTAGATGATGATGAAGACGAGATTAGTGAGCAATCAATCTAATAGCTTAATGTAGGCATGGATACTCAAAAACCAGCAATTTCTCATTAGGCCAATGCCTCAATTTATAGATTACACATCCACAAGATGCCAAGCATCTAATCCCACTGATTTCTCCTTGATTTATGCCACCTCCCCTACATTTGGGGGCACCTTTTCCTAGAATCTTTTCACACCCCTATATTCACTCATGCTATCCTTGATTCTCTCATCAGTAGATTCCTCCAATCTTTTCACTGCTGCTACCCACTTAATTCCTCTCACCTTTTTGCTACTACCCACTTAATTACAGACTCCTTTTTACAGTCTCTTGCTAAGGGCTTGTTCCCGCACACACCCATTCACTTGCATACTTCAACATCGGATTTCCTTGGCCACTTTTGCCTCTAATCTTTGTGACTCAGCAGCCACATCCGGAAGCACTCCCCTCATCTTCTTATCGGTTTTCTTCTTGCGATCTTTCTTCATCTGCTTTATTCTATCCTTAGTATCCATCAAGATAGCTTGCCCTTCTTACACATCTTCAGCTCTTAACTTGGGTTGGTCTGGTAGCAGCAGTGCCAACTGCATATGTTCTGCTGGTTCGGGCTCCTTGAGATGTCTTTTTGCTACGTGATTGAGAACATGTGTGAGAAGATATGGGTTACATATTTTAGATTGGTGGGCTTTCAAGTAGTTCTCCATCTCTTTATGTAGATAGTATGCCCAATCATCTCCTTTCTCTTCATGTACTTTTGCAATCCTGTTGAGACTGACCCTGTTGTATCTGTCTATTGGCTTTACTTACATCATGAAGGACATGGCCCTGCAAGCTTTCTCTGTAGCCTCATCTTGGATATTTTCATGCTCTGTCCCTTTCAAATTGTATGAGCTTTTCTTGAGCATAGTATCCAGAGGCATCTTGTTAATGGTGTATACGTGGACCCTGACAGCGACTAAAAGTTGTAGTGCCTCCCGAATGAGTTTCTCTATGATCAGGAGTTGCTTAAGTGCTGTCTGCTTTGGTGATTGTTCCTCTTTTGGTCCCCTTGTCGTAGGTCTTGAGCTACTCTGCACATAGGTCTCTGTCGATACTTCGTGTGGGAGTATCTGCGCCATCTCACCTAGACCCACTTTGTTCAATTTTGCCTTAACTTCGGCCTCTTCTAGTATTTGTAGGCATTCTGGGCTATGGTACTGGAGGGCTACCTTTCCATGGGCCTCTTCTAGTATTTGTAGGAATTCTGGGCTATGGTACTCGAGGGCTACCTTTCCATGGGCCGTGTGAGCCTCCTTTTGCTGATGATGGTCCCATGGAAGGCTTGGGCATAAGGACACAAAAAAATCATCTTGGGCCGTGTGAGCCTCCTTTTGCTGATGATGGTCCCATGGAAGGCTTGGGCATAAGGACACAAAAAAATCATCTTGGGCCACTGTGTTGTCCTCCTTCTCTAACTTGCTGGGGATCTAGCAGCGCTGCTGGCTTGAGTTGTAGCTGGGGTCTCGTGACCTTCTAACTCCAAGGAGGCTGACATCTATATAGGCACATCGAATCAGTCTAATGAGTGACTGGTGGGTTTGATATCATCTTTTTTTTGGGGGGAAAATAGGTTAGTTGGATTTAAGAGTTTATTAGTGTAGGAACAATCCTGGGGTGTGTTAATAGTCATGTTATGGCATGGAGGTGCATGATTAGCGTCAGTTCGTGAGGCCATGAAAAGATTAAGCGTTGAAAAAAGTAGGCGTGAAAACACAAGCCGTGTGAAAGGTTTGGCCGTAAAATGTCTGGCCGTGAAAGATTTATTCATGAAAACACAAGCCGTGAAATGTCTCGCCGTGAAAGATTTATTGGTGAAAACACAGGCTGTGAAATATCTAGCCGTGAAAGAGTTATTCGTGAAAACATAGGCTGTGAAAGTATTAGTTTCCGTGAAACTGCAGGCTTTGTAAAACACAAACCTGAGTTTCCATGAAATTGCAGGATGTATTGTTAATCGTTGGTTATGATTTTTTGGGGTATGAGGATTTTTTCATTTTATTTTATTGAATGATGCACATGTGAAGGGGCTATGAAGTCATTGGTTATACAATTTTCAATGTGTATACTCAAGATGTGATGAATCTTGAAAGAAGACCAAATACAAAAACAAAAATAAAAATAAAATAAAAATGAAAATGAAAAGAAGAGTATCAAGCTCCCACCTCGCATGCACCTGATGAGTGAATGATCCCTTGCTTACCTCGTACCCTTTGTGCAATCATTGGACACCTTTTTGTTTTATCGCTATGAGAACCAAGGGGTCCCTAGGCACTTTTGGGCATTTGTTGATGCAGTTGTTTTAGCTCTATGTGGGAGTTTTTTATTGTTCCTTCCACCCAACTGAACAATGTTGTCTCTCTGCCTAGTGGTGGAGGGCTTCTATCTGTGTCTCCTTGCTGACCTTCTTTGTTTCTACCTTTAGGTTCCTTGTTTGGTTTTGTAACCCAGTTGGGTACTTTTGTTGCTTTGGCAACTCCCATCCCATTCAGCTAAGTTTCCTTTTTCCTCCACACAAGGGTTGGTGTGG